>NC_079198.1:93585252-93908661 GCF_029499605.1 Hyla sarda
TTCGCGAATATATGGACGAATATTCGTCATATATTCGCGAATATTCGCATATTCGGAATATTCTCATTTTATTTTTGCATATACAAAAATGCGCGTATGCGAAAATTAGCATGTGCGAAAACTCGCATATGCTAATTTTCGCATATGCGAATTTTCGCACGCCAGTCTCACACAGTAGTATTAGAGCCTTCTTTACACCACACAAGCTGGAAGCAGAGAGGGGTGATCACTGTGATGTGTACTGTGAAAAAAAAAAAAAAAAAAAAAGAATATTCGTAATTACGAATATATAGCGCTATATTCGTGAAATTTGCGAATTCGCGAATATGCAATATTCGCGAATAATATTCGAATTGCGAATATTCGCGAGCAACACTACATTTTTCAGTAAAAATGACACCTTATCTTTGTTCTGTAGATCCATACGGTTAAAATCATACCCTATTTATATAGGTTTGATTTTTTCGTACTTCTGAAAAAATCATAACTGTTACGCCGAGCGCTCCGGGTCCCCGTTCCTCCCCGGAGCGCTCGCCTCATCCTCGTTGCTGCAGCGCCCCGGTCAGATCCACTGACCGGGTGCGCTGCGGTACCGCCTCCAGCCGGGATGCGATTCGCTATGCGGGTGGCGCCCGCTTGCGATGCGCACCCCGGCTCCCGTACCTGACTCGCTCTCCGTCGGTCCTGACCCGGCGCGCGCGGCCCCGCTCCCTAGGGCGCGCGCGCGCCGGGTCTCTGCGATTTAAGGGCCAGTGCACCAATGATGGTGCCTGGTCCAATCTTCCCAATTACCTTGATTAGTTTCCACTTGTGCACTTCCTACTTATACCTCACTTCCCCTGCACTCCCTTGCCGGATCTTGTTGCCCTTGTGCCTAGTGAAAGCGTTCCCTTGTTTGTTCCTAGCCTGTGTTCCAGACCTCCTGCCTTTGCCCCTGACTACGATCCTTGCTGCCTGCCCCGACCTTCTGCTACGTCCGACCTTGCCTTTGTCTACTCCCTTGTACCGCGCCTATCTTCAGCAGTCAGAGAGGTTGAGCCGTTGCTAGTGGATACGACCTGGTCACTACCGCCGCAGCAAGACCATCCCGCTTTGCGGCGGGCTCTGGTGAAAACCAGTAGTGACTTAGAACCGGTCCACTAGCACGGTCCTCGCCATCCCTCTCTGGCACAGAGAATCCACCTCCTATCAGCCGGGATCGTGACAGTAGATCCGGCCATGGATTCCGCTGAAGTTCCTCTGCCAGTTGTCGCCGACCTCCCCACACTGGTCGCCCAGCAAGCCCGACTGGTCGCCCAGCAAGCCCGACAGATTGCCTAACGAAATCACCAGCTGGCATACTTGACCACCGTGACACTGCAACTTCAGTCACAGATACAGCAGCTGCTGCCGCAGATACAGCAACTTCAGTCACAGACACAGCAGCTGCAACAACCATCTCCTCCGCCGGCTCCTGCAACTCCTCCGCAGCAACCGGCCGCTCCTAACCCCTGCTTGTCCCTGCCGGACAAATTTGATGAGGACTCTAGACTCTGCCGTGGTCTCCTTTCTGGAAAGGCCTTGTCTGGGGCCACACCACTCTGGGACCGCAATGATCCTGCCACAGCCACAGTCCAGTCCTTCTTCGCTGAGGTCCGTGGTGTCTTCGAGGAGCCTGCCCGAGCTTCTTCTGCCGAGACTGCCCTGCTGAACCTGGCCCAGGGTGTTTCTTCCGTTGGCGAGTACGCCATTCAGTTCCGTGCTCTTGCTTCCGAGTTGTCCTGGAATAGTGAGGCTCTCTGCGCGACCTTTAAAAAAGGCCTATCCAGCAACATTAAAGATGTTCTGGCCGCACGAGAAACTCCTGCTAACCTACATGAACTCATTCATCTTGCCACTCGCATTGACATGCGTTTTTCCGGATGGCGTCTGGAGCTCCGCCTGGATATGGACTTTGTTCGCACGAGGCGTTTTTTCTCCCCGGCTCCTCTCTCCTCTGGTCCTCTGCAAACCGTTCCTGTGCCTCCCGCCGTGGAGGCTATGCAAGTTGACCGGTCTCGCTTGACACCTCAAGAGAGGACACGACGCCGCATGGAGAATCTTTGCCTGTACTATGCCGGTACCGAACACTTCCTGAAGGATTGTCCTATCCGTCCTCCCCGCCTGGAAAGACGTACGCTGACTCCGCACAAAGGTGACACAGTTCTTGATGTCAACTCTGCTTCTCCACGCCTTACTGTGCCTGTGCGGATATCTGCCTCTACCTTCTCCTTCTCTACTATGGCCTTCTTGGATTCCGGATCTGCAGGAAATTTTTTTTTGGCCTCTCTTATCAACAGGTTCAACGTCCCTGTGACCAGTCTCGCCAGACCCCTCTACATCAATTGTGTTAACAATGAAAGATTGGACTGTGCCGTGCGTTACCGCACGGAACCCCTCCTAATGTGCCTCGGACCTCATCACGGAAAAATTGAGTTTTTGGTCCTCAGGTTCTTTGGCCCCAAGAAGAGGGGGAGACCCAAGGGGGGGGTACTGTTACGCCGAGCGCTCCGGGTCCCCGTTCCTCCCCGGAGCGCTCGCCTCATCCTCGTTGCTGCAGCGCCCCGGTCAGATCCACTGACCGGGTGCGCTGCGGTACCGCCTCCAGCCGGGATGCGATTCGCTATGCGGGTGGCGCCCGCTCGCGATGCGCACCCCGGCTCCCGTACCTGACTCGCTCTCCGTCGGTCCTGTCCCGGCGCGCGCGGCCCCGCTCCCTAGGGCGCGCGCGCGCCGGGTCTCTGCGATTTAAGGGCCAGTGCACCAATGATGGTGCCTGGTCCAATCTTCCCAATTACCTTGATTAGTTTCCACTTGTGCACTTCCTACTTATACCTCACTTCCCCTGCACTCCCTTGCCGGATCTTGTTGCCCTTGTGCCTAGTGAAAGCGTTCCCTTGTTTGTTCCTAGCCTGTGTTCCAGACCTCCTGCCTTTGCCCCTGACTACGATCCTTGCTGCCTGCCCCGACCTTCTGCTACGTCCGACCTTGCCTTTGTCTACTCCCTTGTACCGCGCCTATCTTCAGCAGTCAGAGAGGTTGAGCCGTTGCTAGTGGATACGACCTGGTCACTACCGCCGCAGCAAGACCATCCCGCTTTGCGGCGGGCTCTGGTGAAAACCAGTAGTGACTTAGAACCGGTCCACTAGCACGGTCCTCGCCATCCCTCTCTGGCACAGAGAATCCACCTCCTATCAGCCGGGATCGTGACAATAACTACATGCAGGAAAATGTATACGTTTAAAATTGTCATATTCTGACCCCTATAACTTTAAAATTTTTCTGCGCCGTGTTCTGAAGTTTTTATCGGTACCCTTTTTGCATTGATCGGACTTTTAATCACTTTTTATTCATTTTTTTATGATATAAAATGTGACCAAAAATACGCTATGTTGGACTTTGGAATTGTTTTACGCGTATGCTATTGACCGTGCAGTTTAATTAACAATATATTTTTTATACTTCGGAAATTTACGCACGCGGCGATATGACATGTTTATCTTTATTTTTATTTACACAGTTTTTTTTTTTATGGGAAAAGGGGGGGTGATTCAAACTTTTATTAGGGAAGGGGTTAAATGACCTTTGTCAACCTTTTTTTTTCACTTTTTTTTGCAGTGTTATAGCTCCCATAGGGGGCTATAACACTGCACACACTGATCTTTTACCCTGATCCCTGCAAAGCCATAGCTTTGCATGGATCAGCGAGATAGGGGCTTGATTGCTCAAGCCTGTTGCCCAGGCTAGGAGCAATCAAACCCAGATCGGATGCGACGGAGCAAGGTAAGGGGGTCTCCGCTCGTGTCCTAGCTGATTGTAATTTTATCGCGCTGTCTTGATCAGCCCGATTGAGCTGCCGGGAAGCGTTTACTTTAACTTTTATGCAGTCAACTTTGATCGCCGCGTCTGAAGGGTTAATAGCACGCGGCACAACGATTGGTGCCGCGCGCTATTAGCCCAGACACCCGGCTATGAATAGCAGCTGGGACCGACCCAGTGTGATGCGGGGTCACGGCTTGTCCCCGTTTTAAAAACCCGGCTCAGGGCGTACAGGTACGCCCAAGTCCTTAACTCCTTGGGGACAGAGGGCGTATGCATACGCCCTTGCGTCCCGTCACTTAAGGATGGAGGGCGTATCCATATGCCCTCGGAATTTCCGATCACTGTCGCACACCGGGCGGTGATCGGACCGGGATGACTGCTGATATCTATCAGCAGGCATCCCGTGGCAATGCCTAGGGGGGTTCTGAGACCCCCCATGTCGGCGATCACGGCAAATCGCTGGTCAATTCAGACCAGCGATTTGCCAGCGATCCGGGCCATCCGGGCCTGCTATCCTCCCTGCTATCACCTCCTGCTATCCTGGTCAGGCTGACCACCAATGGCAGGAGGGGGGCGGGGGGTTAGAGATAATTTCCCCCGCTCTGGCCACCGATCAAAGTCAGGGAAGGGCGGGGGGGGGGGAACACGGGCGGCGAGGGGGGGAACATGGCCTGCTTACCCGGACCGGCGGAGCCGGCACCCCAAAGCAGCGGCGGCAGCAGGAGGAGCGGCGACCGGAAAGTGCGGCGGAGAAGGCTGCAGCGAAGAAGTGATCTGAACTGTAGCCCTCCAGATGTTGCAAAACTACAATTCCTAGCATGGCCAGACAGCCAGGGATGCATGGCATGTCGTTCTGCAATATCTGGCCGTTCATATGTTGCAGAACTACAACTCCCAGCATGCCTGGACAGTCTGGGCATGCTTGGAGTTGTAGTTTTGCAACATCTGGAGGGCTACAGTTTGGAGACCACTACTTAGCGGTCTCCAAACTGTTCTTCCCCAGTTTTTGCATAACTACAACTCCTAGCATTTCCAGACTGTCCAGGCATGCTGGGAATTGTAGTTCTGCAACATCTGAAGGGCCAGATGTTGCAGAACTACACGCCCAGCATCCCTGACTGTCTGGCCATGCTGGGAATTGTAGTTTTGCAACAGCTTGAGGCACACTGGTTGGGAAACACTGAGCTAGAGTCTGTTTCCTAACTCAGTGATTCCAACCCGTGTGCCTCCTCCTCTTGCAAAACTACAACTCTCAGAATGCACTGACAGACCATATATGCTGGGAGTTGTAGTTTTGCAACAGCTGGAGGCACATTGGTTGGGATCACTGAGCTAGAGTCTGTTTTCTAACTCAGTGGTTCCCCACCAGTGTGCCTAGAGCTGTTGTCAGTCAGTGCATTCTGGGAGTTGTAGTTTTGTAATAGCTGAAGGTTGGGGGTGCCCCCACCATGTGAATGTACAGGGTACATTCACACGGGCGGGTTTACAGTGGGTTTCCTTCTACAAGTTTGAGCTGCGGCAAATTTTCCGCCGCAGCTCAAACTCCCAGCGGAAAACTTACTGTGAACCTCTGCCTGTGTGAATGTACCCTAAAAACACTACACTATCAAATAATAAAAAGTAAAACACTGCATATACACCCCCTTACACGTCCCCTCCCCAATAAAAATGAAAAAAAGTCACATACGGCAGTGTTTCCTAAAGGGAGCCTCCAGCTGTTGCAAAACCACAACTCCCAGTATTGCCGGACAGCCATAGACTGTCCTGACAGGCTGGGAGTCTTGCAACAGCTGGAGGCACCCTGTTCGGGAAACACTGCTGTAGGGTCTTACTGTAGGTAACCGGGTCCGCCGCCTATTGCAAATTCCTTATTTAGGCCTCAAATGCGCATGGTGCTCTCTCACTTCAGAGCCCTGTCGTATTTCAAGGCATCAGTTTAGGGCCACATATGGGGTATTTCCGTACTCGGGAGAAAATGCACTACAAATTTTGGGGCAATTTTTCTCCTTTTACCCCTTATGAAAAGGTAAAGTTGGGGGCTACACCAGCATGTTAGTGTAAAAAAAATTTAAAAATTTTACACTAACATTCTCGTGTTGCCAGAGGTAAAAGGAGAAACTGACCAACAAGTACGGAAATACCCCATATGTGTACGTAAAATGCTCTGCGGACGAACTACATGGCTTAGAAGTGAGAGAGCGCCATGTACATTTGAGGCCTAAATTGGTGATTTGCACAGGGGTGGCTGATCGTTACAGCGGTTCTGACATGAACGCAAAAAAAACCACCCACATGTGACCCCATTTTGGAAACTACACCCCTCACGGAATGTAACAAGGGGTATAGTGAGCCTTAACACCCTTCAGGTCTTTGACAAATTTTCGTTAAAGTTGGACATGAAAATTAAAAATTAGTTTTTTTTTCCCTGAGATGCTGGCGTTACCCCATATTTTTCATTTTCACAAGGGGTAATAGGAAAAAAGCCCCACAAAATTTGTAACCCCATTTCTTCTGAGTATATAAATACCCCATATGTGAAAGTAAAGTTCTCTGCGGGCGAACTACAATGCTCAGAAGAGAAGGAGCGCCATTGGGCTTTTTTGAGAGAGAATTAGGCTGGAATTGAAGGCTATGTTTGTTTACAAAGCCCCCATGGTGCCAGAACAGTGGACCCCCTCCACATGTGACCCCATTTTGGAAACTACACCCCTCATGGAATGTAACAAGGGGTACAGTGAGCATTTATGCCCCACAGGTGTCTGACAGATTTTTTTGAACAGTAGTCCGTAAAAATGAAAAATTTTATTTTTCACTTGCAAAGCCCACTGTTCTAAAGAACGGTCAAATGCCAGTGGGGTATAAATGCTCATTGCACCCCTTATTAAGTTCTGTGAGGGGTTTAGTTTCCAAAAAAGTATGCCATGTATTTTTTTTTTTTTTTTTTTACTGTTCTGGCATCATGGGGGCTTCCTAAATGCGACATGCCCCCAAAAACCATTTCAGCAAAATTCGCTCTCCAAAAGCCCAATGTTGCTCCTTCCCTTCTGAGCCCCCTAATGCACCCACAGAGCACTTTACAAACACATCTGAGGTATTTCCTTACTTGAGAGAAATGGGGTTACAAATTTTGTGGGGCATTTTCTCCTATTACTCCTTGTGAAAATTAAAAGTTTTGGGTAACACCAGCATTTGAGTGTTAAAAATCTAATTTTTCATTTTCACGTCCCACTTTTTTTTTTTTTTTTCAAACTTTGTTTATTGAAAGGATTTTCTAAATTTTACAATTAAGGTAAACCACAATCAGGGTAATAAGACAGGTATGCAATCAAAGAGAGGGTCACACCGGACCCAACAGTCATAAAAGCAAATACGATATATAAGTCCTCGTTCGAGGGCAAACAGATCGCCGGACAACAGGCAATCACAATCCAAATTACAGTGAAATAAATTAGTACGATTGTCAGCATGGTGCAAAACACTCGCTCCCACACATAGGGGCCTCCTCCACTTGCCACTCCTGACATCCTTCCAACTTCCAAGCACACATACCCACACACGCAAAAAAAAAAAAAAAAAAAAAGGGGGGGGGGGGGGAAGATGACATGGAGAAGCATGGAAGAGGTAATTGAGGAATAAGAATATAGAAGCACGAGAGAATCAACCCCTGTCATCAGAAAGGCGGAGTGGGCCCAAAGTGTTGCTGAGAGAACCCAAAGAGTACCATTCCGTATGACGGAACGGCAGTACAATTTCATCTATTTGTGGTTTAGTGAAGTGTGCAGCCAAGAAGGTGCGCCATTTAGCAAAGAATTTCCTAGCATCCCTCTCACGATGCCTCTCCGTGTCCAGTCTATCGACCTCCAAAAGTCCTTAAGATCTTCCACCACTGCCGCCAAAGACGGCATCGCGGGTTTGATCCATTCCCGTAAGATTATACGTTTAGCCACCAGGAGTATGACATGAATGAACCTGGGTAGTGACCGTAGGCCTGTCTCTTCCATAATGGATGCATCAACAGACTGGAACAGGAGAGCACGCTGTGTCAATGGTAAGCTGACCTTCCAAAACTTGGATATGTATTCCACCACCTCCCTCCAGAATAGCTGAATTTTCTCACAGGACCAGATACCATGCAGAAAGTCAGTAGCAGGTGCGTTACATTTCGGGTATGACGTGATCCTGTCAGGAAATGCTGCCGAGGCCGGGATGTTAAAGCCCAGATAACCAAAGTGCTTCATTTTAAAGTAAGATTCCCGCCACCTTTCATTTATGACATTCTGCCTAACCTTTGTCCATCCTTCCAGTATGTGTTCTCTAGTCTCGGGGTCCTGCAAGATAGCTTCCCACTTGTCAAAAAGAGTGTGTTTAGAGACTCTCAAAAAGCGTTAATTGAAACATCTATACAAGGTAGAGATGGACAACTTTTTGGGCTGCGTCCCTATCAAATCCTCCAGGGGTGAGGGCCGTAATTCCGAACTCGGATCTCGGAGCCTAGAGGCACAGAAGGACATCATTTGTGACACCTGGAGAAAGTGAGAGGGAGGCATGTCAAATTGCTGTAGGAGCTCGTTTGGGGTAAACCAGCGACCTGCCTCAGGATGCATTAGTTGCCTAGCGGTGCTCAACCCTTTGCGCTTCCACTGAGTAAACAGTGCATTCTCCCTACCCTGGGGAAATTCCGGATGACCCCACAGATGTAACCTCCCAGACAATAGAAAGGGTAGATTGTAGACCTTGCGTACTGATCGCCATGTCACTACCGTGTCCCTAATCAAAACAGAGCGTTTTATATGTGCGGGCAGGCATGATAATTTAGAATGCAAGCAGGACACCAAATTCCAGGGGGATGCGTAATCCGCCTCCACCTCAAAATTGGAGTGAAAGCTGGATGTATAAATCCAGTCCAAAACATGTCTAAATAGGCACGATAAATTGTAGCCTCGGAGATTGGGGAAACCTACTCCCCCATCCACTCGGTGAAGCATCAATTTTTGGAGGGAAATGCGAGGACGCCTGCCCGACCAGATAAAGCGAGTAAAGGCTGAATTAAGAGTGTTGATGTCCTTATGCTTCAGGAGAATAGGTAAAGTTTGCAGATGATATAGGAGTCTAGGAAAACTAATCATCTTTACCAGGTGGCATTTGCCCAGGAAAGAGATTGGCAGGTGACTCCATTTTTGTAGTTCGTTGCAGATCTGTTGGAAAAGTGGGGGGTAATTCAAGGTATACATGGAGGACGGGGACTTCCCTATTTTGATTACTAGATACGTGATGGAAGATTTGAGGAGCCCCTCTGGGATATTGAGTGAGCCCAGTAGGAGGAGGATCCCGGGGTTGCCAACTACAAGAGTTCACTTTTAGATTGGTTAATTTTATATCCTGAGAAAGTCTCAAAGTGAGTCAACGTTGACATCAGGTTAGAGTAATGAGCCTTGGGATCCGCCATGAAGATAAGTATGTCATCTGCAAAGAGAGTCAATTTGACCTCCGTGTGTTGAATAGGGATACTACGATAAATCGAGGAATCCTCGAGATATCTGGCCAGAGGTTCAAGTGCTACATTAAATAATAGCGGAGAGAGTGGACATCCCTGTCTCGTCCCCTTAAAAAGGGGGGAGGAGGGGGAGAGGACACCGGACGTGAACACCCTTGCTTGTGGCGAGGAATATATACTGTGCAGAAAGGTCCGGAAGCTCCCGGTGATGTCCATCTTGTCCAGCACCATCCCAAGCCAGTCCCATTTGACGTTATCAAACGCCTTTTCAGCGTCCAGTGCCAAAAGCACTGGATGTTCATCCGGTCCGGGGCGGTGCTGTACCCTATCCAGGACCGCGAGGACCTTTCGAATGTTAGTCACAGCTGAGCGATTACGTATGAAGCCCACTTGTGAGGGACCAATCAATGAAGGGAGGGAGATACTGAGGCGATCCGCCATTATTTTAGACATTAATTTGAGGTCTTGATTGATTAGCGAGATGGGGCGATAAGATTGGGGGAGTAGGGGGTCCTTACCCGGTTTCAGCAACAGTTTGATCGTGGCCGTGCTGGAGTGAAGGGGGAGAGAGCCAGTGCGCAAAACATGGTTGAAGTAGGATGTCAGAGGAGTCGCCACCTGTTCCACCAAGATCTTATAAAATTCGCCCGTGAACCCATCCGGGCCAGGTGCCTTGGAGTTGTGAAGGTGTTTGATCGCATTGCGCACCTCCTCCTCTGTAAAGTCAGCGTTCAAAAGATCACGCTGATCAGAGGTCATGGTCGGGAGGGTGACCGACTCCAGAAACGCCCCGCCAGCAACCATGTCAGTAGGCGAAGTAGCATAAAGCGCGGTATAGTATGAGCAAAAGAGGGAGTTGATAGTGTTGGGGTCGGAGTGCGTCGTGCCCGATTCGTCCCTTAGGGAGGAAAAGTGTTGGGGAGAATGTCGTCCCTTGGCAAGGCATGCCAAGAGGCGGCCCGATTTATTGCCGAATCGAAACAATTCCACTCTAAAACGGGAATAAGTCGCCATACATTTTCGCTCTGACCACAGATCAAAGGTCGTCTTTGCTGCCTTCCAAGCCTGGCACAGCGCCGCCGAGGGACGAGAAATATAATCAGTGTAAGCCTTCTGTAGGGCCGTGCTAGCCTCTTGAAAGTGAAGAAGAGATTTCTTCTTCACCGTTGACATATAAGCAATTAGGCGACCCTGTAAAACAGATTTAGCAGACTCCCAGAAAAGTGGTGCATTGCTGGTATGATTACCATTATCCCAAGTAAACTCTTGCCACCAGCTTCTCAACGAGTCCGCGAAATTGTCGTCCTTATACATGTAAGCAGGGAAGCGCCACTGGAAGTCGGACCCTTTCGGGAAAGAGTCCGCTAGGAGCAATGAGATGGGAGAGTGATCTGAGATCACCATGGTATGTATGTCCGTGTCCGCTACCCGGGGCACTAAATCGGGGGAAACCAGCAGGTAGTCTATACGGGACCATGATGAGTGGCTGTGTGAAAAGTGGGAAAAGTTCCTACTATCTGGGTGCATTAACCTCCACATGTCCTTCAGACCTACTGAACCCAGAAAGGCCCCAAACACCCTGTCGTTCGTACGAGGAACCGTCCTGTCAGCCGTCCCACCTTTCCTATCCTCGTCTGTCGTAGCCACAGCATTCATATCTCCTCCTACAATCTTATTAGGAAGCGTGTCCGCTAAGAGTCTGTCCTCCAAAGCCTGAAAGTAAGGTCTATTATCTCCGTTAGGTGCATAGCAACAGTAGAAACTGAAGTCACGGCCCTCGAATCTAACGTGAGCCCACGTCCACCGCCCCTCTGAATCCATTTCATGTGACACAATCGTCCCCCCAAAATTTTTGTGAACAAGCAGTAACGTACCCCCCTTACCTCCTACTGCCGGGGATCCCAGAACAGAACCTACCCATAGTTTGGACATGCGTGCAATATCGTCTGCGGCTAAATGGGTTTCCTGTAGCATTACTACATCAGGATGAAGATGTTTCAAATGTCTAAGTATCTGCATCCTTTTGTTAGGAGAACGGAGCCCCTTCACATTCCACGAGATGATCCGCATGTCTCTAAGAGCAAGGAGAGAAGAAAAGAGAAGAAAAAAAAAAAAAAAACACACTCAGTCAGGCAGGCCTCTCAAACACCGCACACACCACACACTCCTTCAATGTATACCGACAACCCTACTACCGTTAGAGACTGTCGCCCAACCAACAATCCAGGGACCGGGCTCGAGGCGACTAAGCTCTAACTTGTCTAGTTAACACAAGAACTGAATTTGCACTACGTGCGTAAAGACCGTCGGTCGACCGTCAGCACCGTGCTCGGGACTTCGCTTTTTTCTGCCAGAAAGTGTGCGGACCTCCCGACTAAACATATAAGTGAAAACATAGCCAGGTGAACTTCAACCCCAACCTCCCCCCCCCACCCACTGAATTATTAGCCCGCTACCCCTCAAGAGAAATCGGCAGTCTCAGGTCTAACAAACCCAGAATCCCGGTGGAGGAGCAATATCACCCTCTAGTCCAGCATAAGTGCAAACACTGCTCCCCTGAGGACGCCAAGGACCCAAAATTGAACAACAACAGAATAAGTACTCAGGATACCTATACCCCCCTCCAGCTATCAGCCCTGTACAGCAGAGGGACACATGGATAAACAGGGGAGTGATCAGGAGACATCTCGGAGTGGACTCCCCCGTTCAGATGAGCGAGCAGGGAGAGGTTCAGTAGCATCTCTCTGTGACCTTCTCATACAATCATGTCCAGCCGGACTAAGCAACGCTGCCTCCGCTGTGGCTGGGGTTCGGTAAACCGAGGAAGTCCCGTCTTCGTGAAAAATGCGCAGGATAGCAGGAAACTGTAATTGGAATTTGACTTTCCTATTGAACAGGTCGGAACAAACGCCACTGAAGGCTCTGCGCCTCTTAGCAACAGGTGCAGAAAAATCTTCGAAAATAAGAATGCGACAGTCCCGAACAATTAGCGGTGCAGTGCGCCTCCGAAAGGCTCTTAGGATGGGTTGTCGATCATTATAGTCCAACAGTTTGAAGATGACCTGGCGTGGTCTGCTCTGCTGGCCAGGTTGAGATGAACGAAGGGCGTCAGGTCGATTCCCCAAGTCAGGTCCCAGTCTATGAGCCCTTTCCACCCTACAGTAATGATCCAGGCCCAGAGCCTCGGTCAATTCAATCTCGCACAAGTGCTGAAGGTCTAGGGAGGGTATCCGTTCAGAAAGTCCCACAATACGCAGGTTATTTCGCCTCGAGCGGTTTTCCAGATCATCAAGCTTAGCCCAGAGGTTGGCGTTTTCCTGCGCTAGGTCAGCAATTTGATTAGATAAATCAGATTGGTGGGCCTGGAGATCAGTAACATCAGAGCGCACTGCAGCCACTGACATGTTAGTTTGAGAAATGTCCCTTCTCAGTGAATCAAAGGACGCCTGCAGCGTTGCTTCCAATGACTTCTGTATGTCTGGGAGAATCTGCGCCATTATCTGTTCAGCCAATGCTTTAAAGTTGACAGTCTGTGGTGTAAAGGCAGTCTGTGGATGAGCAGGGACAGATGAGCTCCCAGGGCTGCCCAATAGGTTGGTAGGGACGGGCTGCATGGATGAGGAGGTGGGGGGGGGAGAACCCACCTGCAACTCTGCTGGATACTGAGAGAGAGGAGGACCAGAGTTGGGGGGCCTGTTGAACGCCATGATGCCCCTTGCGCCCCCTGAGGGGACCAGGGAGGGAGATGCAGGCCTCCTAAGTGAGTTACAGTCCTGAGCAGGAGACAGAGCCATCGGTGGGGGATCAGCTGGCCCCTCCGGGGAAACACTGACCTGTGCTGGGTAAGCAGTACCTCCGATAAGGGCGCTCTCTCTCTCCACTTGCAGGGTATGAGGCTCGGTGAGGACGTCCTCCGCTGCTGGAGATGCCGAGTCCGAAGAGGGAGCACTGAGTTGCGCTGATGAGGCCGCCACCGGTGAGGAGCAGAACTGTCCAGCAGGTACCGGGCTCCGGCGGGTGGGAGACTGCCCGTAGGAGAAGCGGGACAGGCGCTTCTGCAGTGATCGCGTTGCCGACACGACCCACGTGGAGCTGCCGCCGTGCGCTTCGCTGAGGTCGGGCGGGAGATGCGGGAGGCCGGTGATTCTCGGGGTCGGCGGAGCAGGTAACGCTCCATACAGCAGGGCTAGAGAGTGTAGCGGGTATCCGTGGGTTCCGGGATCCCGGAGGGGTCACAAGGCTGTTAGAGAGACCGGTTAAGAGTCAGGAGGCGCGGGAGCTCTGCTAGCCGCGTCCTCTCATGGCAGCGCCGGAACCGGAAGTCTCACGTCCCACTTTAACGAAAGTTTGTCAATCACCTGTGGGGTGTTAAGGCTCACTGTACCCCTTGTTACATTCCTTGAGGGGTGTAGTTTCCAAAATAGTATGCCATGTGGGTATTTGTGCTTTTCGGGCGCCATAGGGGCTTCCTAAATGCCACATGCCCCCAAAAACCATTTCAGCTAAATTTGCCTTCCTAAAGCCAAATGTGACTCCTTCTCTTCTTAGCATTGTAGTTCGCCCGCAGAGCATTTTACGCCCTAACATGGGGTATTTCCACACTCTGAAGAGATGGGGTTACAAATTTTGGGGGGCATTTTCTCCCATTACCCTTTGTAAAAATGGTAAATTTGGGGGGGAAAAACTGCACTTTGGTGAAATTTTTTTTTTCTTCATTAACATATCCGACTTTAACGAAAAGTCGTCAAACACCTGTGGGGTGTTAAGGCTCACTGGACCCCTTGTTACGTGCCTTGAGGGGTGTAGTTTCCAAAATAGTATGCCATGTTTGTTTTTTGTTTTTTTGCTGCTCTGGCGCATAGGGGCTTCCTAAATGTAACATGCCCCTGAAAAACCATTTCAGAAAAATTCACTCTCCAAAATCCCATTGTTGCTCCTTCCCTTCTGTGCCCTCTACTGTGCCCTCTGAACACTTGACATACACATATGAGGTATTTCCTTACTCGAGAGAAATTGGGTTACAAATTTTATGGGGCTTTTTCTCCTATTACCCCTTGTAAAAATTCAAAAACTGGGTCTACAAGAACATGCGAGTGTAAAAATTGAAGATTTTGAATTTTCTCCTTCAATTTGCTGCTATTCCTGTGAAACACCTAAAGGATTAACAAACTTTCTGAATGTCCTTTTGAATACTTTGAGGGGTGCAGTTTTTATAATGGGGTAATTTATGGGGTATTTCTAATATGAAGGTCCTTCAAATACACTTTAAAACTGAACTGGTCCCTGAAAAATTCCGATTTAGAAAATTTTGTGGAAAATTGCTGCTGAACTTTGAAGCCCTCTGATGTCTTCCAAAAGCAAAAACATGTCAACTTTATAATGCAAACATAAAGTAGACATATTGTATTTGTGAATCAATATATCATTTCTTTGGAATGTCTGTTTTCCTTACAAGCAGAGAGCTTCAAGGTTCGAAAAATGCAAAATTTTCTATTTTTTCATAACATTTTTGAATTTTTCACCAAGAAATGATGCAAGTATCGACAAAAATCTACCACTAACATGAAGTAGAATATGTCATGAAAAAACTATCTCGGAATCAGAATGAAAAGTAAAAGCATCCCAGAGTTATTAATTCTTAAAGTGGCAGTGGTCAGAATTGCAAAAAATTCTCCCGTTCCTAGGGTTATAATGGGCTCCGTCCCCAAGGAGTTAAGAGGTTAAAATGCAAAAAAAAAAAAAATCAACAAATCAAACGGTATTTCACATAAGTGAGTTGCCAAGGTTTAGACATTAATGGTCGTGTGTTGAGTTAATCTGAGGGGACACAACATTAAACAATGTTATACAGTCTGTGCACTCATTACTTTACATTGTAGCAAAGGGTCAGTTCTTCAGTGATGGAATGATATAATAACATATTTAGAAAAATGTGAGGGGCGAACTCACGTTTTTTCAATTACTGTATGTAATGGATGCCAATAAAAATGCAACTAATCCTGTAAAAGAAGAACTCATAAGGATAGGTTGTTTTAGAAAGTAAAATATAAAAAGGTGTCCAAAAGCGTGACAAAATATGCTGTGAAAAACTTGCAAATGCCTGGCAGAACTCTACCCTTGGAATTTCTGCTGTGTATTTTGCAGCATACAGTATTTTGCAGAACAGAAAATACAAAGTATGTATATATCCTGATAATATAGAACCATGTTTTATAAACAATAGAAAAGTATGAATTGGGCACTAAAAGGGATATTTCACAATTTAAAGTTATCTCCTTCCATACTTTGCTGTGCACCCCTCCATAGCAAAGAAAAGTGCTGAACACGCCTGCAGTCAGCACTCGTTGGGTATGTTCTGGGCCCAGCTCCTAAGAATGTGCCATTCTCCCTCACTTAATCCATGTCATAAATGTATGTCAGGAGTGGGGCATGGGTTAAATTCTATGAGATCGCCCACCACCTTACAGCAGGCAGTGGCCAGCACTGCACCACTTGTCCCCCAGCTAACCAGGATGACTTTTGTAAGTGACATGCATGATCCAGACTCTTGACGATCCCTATGGGCTCTTAAAGGGGTACTCCACTGAAAATATGTTTTAATCAACTGGTGCCAAAACGTTAAAATATTTGTAAATTACTACCAGTACTTATCAGATGCTGTATGCTCCATCGGAAGTTGTATTTCTTTTTGAATTTCCTTTCTGTCTGACCACAGTGCTCTTTGCTGACACATTTGTCCATGTCAGGAACTGTCCAGAGTAGGATAGGTTTGCTATGGGATTTGATCCTACTCTGGACAATTCCTTAAATGGACATAAGTGTCAGCAGAGAGCACTGTGGTCAGACAGAAAAGAAGTTAAAAAATAAAAGAACTTCCTGTGGAGCATACAGCAGCTGATAAGTACTGGAAGGATTAAGATTTTTAAACAGAAGTAATTTACTAATCCGTTTAACTTTCTGGCACCAGTTGATTTAAAACCAAAAAATGTTTTCCAGCGGAGTACCCCTTTAAAGTAAAAACCCACCTAGGATGTGTCATTTTTGGTGGCAATTCTGGGCTGGATTTTTTTTTTTTGTTACCTCTGTGCCGCCTCCCTTCTGACAGCAGGTGGCGTCATCTGAGCCTACTAACTCAAGTCACTTCATGGTAGAAGTGCCCCCTGGTGAGTATGATATAATAATAAAAGTGACATAAAAGACATAAAAAAAATTGTCAAAAACAAGGAGGTCCTAGTTTGGGCACAAATAAATACTCGTAGGAAATTCATTCTCTGGGGTAGATGAGCACTTTGCTGCAGAAAAACAAGCAGTCTACAGCAGGATTTTGGTGTAACTGACCTCAGCCAGCTTTATTTTCCAGCAGTGATAACAGAAATTTTAATAAAAACAAGCATAAGAAAAACATGTATCCCTCCAGCTCTAGGTGAAAATAAATGGTTCTTGTGGGTCCTTTCACTCAGGCAGATTAGTGGACATAACAGGCACTGATAGACGATATAGGAAGTTGATCAGCCCTGGCTTTCTTTCATTGTCACTGGCCAGTTATCTGGGAAGGTTGGTCTTGGTCTTTGTTTCGAACCCATCCACAAACATTGGTTATCAGCAGAACATTTCGTGTTTCGCTGTTTGTGCTGCCAACAAATGATTATTTTTATCACAACATGAAAGATGTAATCAGTGAGTCAGCTGCCAGCTGGGATGTTTACACAATCCAATGATCAGTAGTGTTCATGTAAAGGGCCCGTAACTGAGCAAGGCTGCAGCGATCACTACAACTTGGAAGACATAAAATGTAAATCATTGCTCTCATAGGGGGTATTTATCAAAGGATATATGTGTTTTTCTTTAACGTAACTTTGGCGCAATGCTTTGGCGCAGTGTCTTTTTGCGCCAAAGTTTGGCGCATTCTCTCCACTGTCATTTTTACAACTTTATCAAAATCACACGGTCCTGTGTGTGATTTTAACCCCTTAAGGACCAAGGATGTACCGGTACGTCCTTGGTCCTGCTCTCCTGATATAACGCAGGGTTACACAGTAACCCCGCATCATATCACGGCGGGCCCGGCGTCATAGTGAAGCCGGGACCCGCCTCTAATAGCGTGCAGCGCCGATCAAGGCGCCGCGCGCTATTAACCCTTTAGCACTCAGAGCTGAGCGGCTAAAAGCGAAAGTTGCCGGCTAGCTCAGTGGGCTGTTCGGGATAGCCGCGGCATCCCGAACAGCTTACAGGACAGCGGGAGGGCCCCTACCTGCCTCCTCGCTGTCCGATCGCCGAATGACTGCTCAGTGCCTGAGATCCAGGCATGAGCAGTCATGCAGCAGAATCGTCGATCACTGGTTTCCTATGAGAAACCAGTGATTAATGATAAAGATCAGTGTGTGCAGTGTTATAGGTCCCTATGGGACCTATAACACTGCAAAAAAAAAGTGAAAAAAAAAAAGTGAATAAAGATCATTTAACTCCTCCCCTATTAAAAGTTTGAATAACCCCCTTTTCCAATAAAAAAAAAACACAGTGTAAATAAAAATAAACATATATGGTATCACCGCGTGTGGAAATGTCCGAATTATAAAAATATATCATTAATTAAACCGCTCGGTGATTGGCGTGCGCGCCAAAAAATTCCAAAGTCCAAAATAGTGCATTTTTGGTCCCTTTTTATATCATTTAAAAATGAATAAAAAGCGATCAATAAGTCCTATCAATGCAAAAATAGTACCGTTAAAAACTTCAGATCACAGCGCAAAAAATTAGCCCTCATCCTGCCCCATACACGGAAAAATAAAAAAGTTATAGGGGTCAGAAGATGACAATTTTAAACGTATTAATTTTCCTGCATGTAGTTATGATTTTTTCCAGAAGTCCGACAAAATCAAACCTATATAAGTAGGGTATAATTTTAATCGTATGGACCTACAGAATAAAGATAAGGTGTCATTTTTACTGAAAAATGTACTACGTAGAAACGGAAGCCCCCAAAAGTTACAAAACTGAATTTTTTTTTAATTTTGTCGCACAATGATTTTTTTTCCCGTTTCACCATAGATTTTTGGGCAAAATGACTGACGTCATTACAAAGTAGAATTGGTGGTGCAAAAAATAAGCCATCATATGGATTTTTAGGTGCAAAATTGAAAGAGTTATGATTTTTTAAAGGCAAGGAGCAAAAAACGAAAATGCAAAAACGGAAAAAACCCCGGTCCTTAAGGGGTTAAAGGAGAACTCCAGACCATAAAATTGTCCCCCATAGTGCCGGCAGTAAAAAAATAAAGATGTACATACCTTCCTCCGCTCCCCCGGGACCTCCGGTAACCGGCTCCGGTCTCCGCCGCGATCCACTTCCTGGTTGCCGGTGGTTGGATGAATCAGCCAATCACCAGCCAGTGTATACTAATGTGTGGAACAGCACTGAATTTAGCACCGAGACAGAAATACAGGTACTAAATAGTACACTACTTGGTTGTATGTATGCCCTTTGCAATGATGAGCGCACTGTTAAGCGTATTTGTACGCAGGAAAAACTTTGTTTTTTCTTTAATACACCGGCAGGTGTATAACGTGTGTTATAACACTTAATTTAGCACAGAGACAGAAAAAAAGGTGGTATATGGTACGCTATGTGCTTGAATTTACGCCCTTTGCAATGATAAGGCCACTGAAAAAGCGTATTTTTACGCAGGAAAACCTTTTTTTTCTTTAATACACCGGCAGGTATATAACGTGTGGTATAAAACAGAAATACAGGTACTAAATAGTACGCTATTTGCTTGTATGTAGGCCCTTTGCAATGATAATGCCACTGAAAAAGCGTATTTGTACTCAGGAAAAACTTTTTTTTTCTTTAATACACCGGCAGGTGTATAACGTGTGGTATAACACAGAATTTAGCACAGAGACAGAAAAAAAGGTAGTATATGGTACGCTATTTGCTTGTATTTAGGCCCTTTGCAATGATAAGGCAACTGTTAAGCGTATTTTTACGCAGGTAAAACCTTTTTTTTCTTTAATACACCAGCAGGTATATAACGTGTGGTATAACACTTAATTTAGCACAGAGACAGAAAAAAAGGTAGTATATGGTATTCTATTTGCTTGTATTTAGGCCCTTTGCAATGATAGGGCCACTGTTAAGCATATTTTTACTCAGGAAAAAAATTATTTTCTTTAATACACCGGCAGGTATATAACGTGTGGTATAACACTGAATTTAGCACAGAGACAAAAAAAAAGGTAGTATATGGTACGCTATTTGCTTGTATGTAGGCCCTTTGCAATGATAAGGCCACTGTTAAGCGTATTTTTACGCAGTAAAACCTCTTTTTTCTTTAATACACAGGCAGGTGTATAACGTGTGGTATAACACTGAATTTAGCTCAGAGACAGAAAAAAAGGTTGTATATGGTACGCTATTTGCTTGTATTTAGGCCCTTTGCAATGATAAGGCCACTGTTAAGCATATTTTTACTCAGGGAAAAAAAAAATTCTTTAATACACCGGCAGGTGTATAACGTGTGGTATAACACTGAATTTAGCACAGAGACAGAAAAAAAGGTGGTATATGGTACTCTATTTGCTTGTATTTAGGCCCTTTGTAATGATAAGGCCAATGTTAAGCGTATTTGTACTCAGGAAAAAAAATATTTTCTTTAATACACCGGCAGGTGTATAACATGTGATATAACACTGATTTTAGCACAGAGACAGAGTAACAGGTGAAAAATGGTAAAAAGGCACTAAAGTCCACCCTAATATGACTTATTTCTGAACAGCAGCAGGACCCAACAGTGCAGCACCACCAAAAAAAAAAAATCCAGGGATTAAACCCTAAATTGCACTCTGTCACACAATTCTGAGCAGCAGAAGATTTGTGGAGAAAAAAAAACTCAATAGAGCTGAAAAATGAGGAGATAAGATGCTACAGAAAGTTAAGGCAGCTTGGAGATCTGTATGAGGCAGCTGACAGCTATCTGCCCCTCTCTGCTGCAATCCTCAATAACGTGAATAGGAGGTTTAGCTATCAATGATCCTTCTCAGAGTAACAGCACAGCACTCTGCACTCCTGCCTTTCCCTAATGCTGAGAAGAATAGCAGTGTAACTCTGTGGTATGAGCTATTCACACACACACAGTCCCGTCCTCTCCATCTGAGTGCATAGATGAAATGAAGAGAGGCAAGATGGCCGTCGATTATATAGGGGCTGTGATATCACAGGGGTCAGTGAACACTGATAGGCTGCATCTAACATGTGATTCAGGGTCAGCCCGCCTACCTTCATTCCCGCCGCTGTTTCCCGCCCTCCCATAATCCCCTGCCCCATGTACTCACATGTGGATCCGCCATCTTAGCTCTACAATAGCCTGGATCGCTGTAAAATGGAGTTTAATGAGGCGATTCATGCGATAGAATCGCGGCGATATTCGTATTAGTTGCGAATCGAATTTTTCATTAAATTCGTAACGAATTTGGGTTTGTCAAGTTCTATTCGCTCATCTCTAGTTATTATGAGGAAGGCGAGACAGAGGACCCAGACACACCATGGCAGTATGCAGTGGAGATGGAGGCAGGTAGTCCCAGCGAGTCTCTGTCACAAATGGCACGATGCATGCTCAGTTGCTTGCGTAGTGACCCCCGAATTGTCAAAATTTGTCAGCGCGATGACTTCTGGATCTCCACATTATTAGACCCTCGCTACCGGCCCAGGGGCCTTTTTTACACCCACTGAGATGGAGGACAAACTGACCTACTTCAGGGAGCTTCTACGTAGTCGGTTGGCCGATGCCTATCGGCCACATGGTCCATCCACTCGCAGGTGTGACTCGGGGGGCCCTTTGCGCTCACCTTCCACTGCCACGGCTGCTGGAGAGGGGAGGGGTGGCAGGAGCAGTACCGGCTCAATCAGCAGCAGCCTGAGTCTACAGTCGCTGATGAGTAGCTTCCTTCAGCCGCATAGTGAAGCTACTCATCAGCAGCAGGTGGACATGGAGCAGGACCTGAACCAGCAGGTGGTGGCTTACCTCGACATGACCCTGCCAACAACCGTTGAAGATCCGCTGGACTTCTGGACAGCCAAACTCGATTTATGGCCGCAACTATCGGAGTTTGCCCTGGAAAAGCTGTCCTGCCCGGCCAGTAGTGTGCCATCAGAGCGGGTGTTTAGTGCGGCCGGGGCCATAAGTAACCCCAGGGTGAACTCGTCTGTCCACTAAAAATGTGGAGAGACTGACGTTTGTCAAGATGAATCAGGGATGATTCAGCCAGGATTTCCAGCCACCAAAGACATATGGGTCTGAGTAGATTGACCATGCTCCTACAACAAAATTTTCTCTATTGTGGTTGGTTATGAAACCCTCTGGGGCAGACCTGGGCATTGTACGGCCCCCTTGCCACATACGGCCCTTTGATTGTCTCTGACCGGCCCGCGCTGATTGGGGGAAAACTATGCTGCCTAATCTGGGGGACATCTATACTGCCTAATCTGGGGGACATCTATGCTGCCTAATTTGGGGGACAACTATGCTCCTAATCTGGGGGACATCTATGCTGCCTAATCTGGGTGACATCTATGCTGCCTAATCTGGGTTACATCTATGCTGCCTAAACTGGGGGACAGCTATGCTGCCTAATCTGGGTGACATCTATGCTGCCTAAACTGGGGGACAACTATGCTCCTAATCTGGGCGACATCTTTGCTGCCTAATCTGGGGGACAAGTATGCTCCTAATCTGGGTGACATCTATGCTGCCTACTCTGGGGGACAAGTATGCTCCTAATCTGGGGGGCATCTATGCTGCCTAATCTGGGTGACATCTATGCTGCCTAATCTGGGGGACAACTATGCTCCTAATCTGGGGGACATCTATGCTGCCTAATCTGGGGGACAACTATGCTCTTAATATGGGGAAAACTGATGCTTCTGGCCTTGGGCCAATAATTTTTAGAAATTTAGCAGTAGCTAAATACATGCTTAATGCAAATGTCAACATTGATCTTTAAATGTAAGGGGTTATGAAACCCTCTTGGGTACTGCGAATGACTGCTCCAGACTCATTCTGTGTCTTTCA
Source organism: Hyla sarda (assembly GCF_029499605.1). Classification (NCBI taxonomy): domain Eukaryota; kingdom Metazoa; phylum Chordata; class Amphibia; order Anura; family Hylidae; genus Hyla; species Hyla sarda. Next base: position 93,607,651 of record NC_079198.1, read on the forward strand.
GGAACTACTTGCCTCCCTGGTGCCTCTGGCCTTGGGCCTTAAATTTTTGGATGTTTAGCAGTAGCTAAATACATGCTTAATGCAAATTTCAACAATGATCGTTAAATTCTCTGCGCTCTGCCAGGGCCTTCTCCTACCCCGCCTGGGCCGATCCAAGGACCTCACTAACCAACTCACTAACTAATCCAATCGCTTATAGCGACGGGCAGGGACTTAATAAACGCCAGCTTATGACCTTCACTTACTGGTAATTCCTTGTTTTAATATTAAATAATTGCAATTACAGATCCCTATCACGAAGAACTGGTTTCAGCGTGCAATACGCACCTGTCCTTGAAAGATAGAGACACGCTAATCCGTTCAGTGGAACGCTAGTGCGGCCCAGGAAATCTGAGGCCATAACACACCTGTTATTGCTCGATCTCGCAATTGATCGGGCAAGGTAAGGGGTTATTAAAGCCTCTTGGGTACTGCTGAGGCCTACTTCTGGCTGCTCTTGGTGCAATGTATGGGGTAATTAAACACTCGGGTAGTGTTATTGTTAAATTTACTGGTAATTTTATCAGTAATAAAATTGAATTTTGCAGAATGCTAACCGTTACACAACGGAAGGCTTGTTGCGTGTGATTTTTTAATGAAAAAAATGCTTACTCATTTTTTTTGCGATTAGAATCCTTTTGCCATCTGATTTTTTGGAGACAGATGCACTTACACACATGTAATAATTTTTTTAACCAAATTTCAAACATTGTGTGGTTTGAAGAATCATTTTTGAGAAGAATGTCTTTGGGTGGTCCACCAATAGTGTTGCTCACGAATATTCACAATACGAATTTTATTCGCAAATATCGCATATTCACGAATTCGCGAATATTCGCGAATATAGCACTATGTATTCGTAATTACGAATATTAGTTTTTTTTTTTTTTCCACAGTACACATTACAGTGATCAGCCCTCTCTGCTTCCAGCTTGTGTGGTGTAAAGAAGGCTCTAATACTACTGTGTGAGACTGGCGTGCAAATTTCCGCATATGCGAAAATGTGCATATGCTAATTTTCGCAAATGCGAATTTTCGCTTGTTAATTTTTTTATATGCTAATTTTCGCATATGCAAATTTTCGCATACACGATTTTTCACATATAATCAAATAAAATGCGAATATTACGAATATGCGAATTTTCATCCATATATTCGCGAATATTCGCAAATTCGAATATGGCCTATGCCGCTCAACACTATCCACCATCCTGCATTATAGAGTCTTCTGAACTGCTGTATATGCGCTTGTATTTTAAAAAAAAGGTATTTTGTCAGACAATTTCAATAAAATTTTGCGTGTGTAGTGTATACTCGTGAATCAGTCAACTCCAGTGTGTGCCCGTTAGGCAATACATGGGTTACTGATGCAGCAGAGGTGGGGCCTTGGAATTTCAATTATTTTAATTTTGTTTTACATATTGTGTGGTTTATTATATTATAGAAGAATGTCTTTGGGTGGTCCACCGTCCTGCATTATAGAGTCTTCTGAACTGCTGTATATGCGCTTGTTTTAACAAAAAGGTATTTTGTCAGACAATTTCAAAAAAAAATTGCGTTTTTTTGGGGTGGATTGTGAAGCCCGGGTGTGCACTTGTGCATCAGCCAACTCCAGGCTGTGTCTTTCAGGCAATCTATGGGTTACTGATGTAGCTGAGGTGGGGCCTGGGTCTAGGAATTTCAAAGTTTTTAAAAAAAATTCAACAATTGTGTGGTTCATTATTTTTGAGAAGAAAGTCTTTGGGTGGTCCACCGTCCTGCCTTATAGAGTCTTCTGAAATGTTGGATATGCGCTTGTGCTTACACAAAGTTGTACATTTAAAAAATATATATATATATACAATTTTGTTGATTTTGGGGCGGATTGTGAAGCCCTGTGTGTACTGGTGCATCAGCCAACTCCAGGCTGTGTCCTTCAGGCAATAAATGGGTTCCTGATGCCGCAGAGGTGGGGTCTGGGAATTTAAAATTTTTGGATTGCAGGTGCTACAAAAAAAGATGGACACACCCTAATCCGTTCAGTGGAGCATGCCTGCGGCCCCGGACATCTTAGGGCATAACACACCTGTTATTGCTCGATCTCAGAAGAAGGGGGTTCAGCATCGGGAGAAGAGAGTTGCAGGTTGCCCTCTAGTCAGCAAGGTGGTAGCACGGTTGGCAGTCAGTGTGACGTGGCAGTAGTGGAAATTCAGGAGCCAAACGTGCCCGGGGGAGACCACCTGCTTCGCGGCAGCTTACCTTTTCGGGAGTTAGCGGGTTACCAGCACTGGTCGATGAAAGATAGAGACACCCTAATCCGTTCAGTGGAGCGCTCCTGCGGCCCCGGAAATCAGAGGGCATAACACACCTGGTATTGCTTGATCGAGCAATTGATCGAGCAACGGTAGGGGGTTATTAAAGCCTCTTGGGTACTGCTGAGGCCTACTCTTGACTGCTCCTGGTGCAATGTATGGGGTAATTAAACACTCTTGGGTAGTGTTTTTTTTTTATTTACTGATAATTTTATCAGTAATAAAATTGAATTTTCCAGAATGCTAATCAATACACAACGGAATGCTTTTTGCATGTGATTTCTTAATGAAAATTAAAATAATAATAATAATAATACGGACAGGGATTAACTCTGCTGCATCATTTTGGGCGAAAAAAGTCCTTTGGTGATCTGATCTTTTGGAAACAGATGCGCTTACACACATATTGAATTAGTTTTTGTAAAAAAATTTCAAATATTGTGTGGTTTATTATTTTTGAGAAGAAGGTCTTTGGGTGGTCCACCGTCCTGCATTATAGAGTCTTGGGAACTGTTGGATATGCGCTTGTTCTTGCACAAAGGTATTTCTTTAAAAAAATTCTAAATTTTTTTGGGGGGTTTTTGGAGGGGATTGTGAAGCCCAGGTGTGTACTGGTGTATCAGCCAACTCCAGGCTGTGTCATGCAGGCAATAGAGGGGTTACTGATGCCACAGGGGTGGGGCCTGGTTCTGGAAATTTCAAATTTTTGGATAGCGGGTGCTACCAATGAGAAATTTTTGACAAAAATGTCTCATTGTGTTGATTTTGGAGGGGGAATTGTGAAGCCTTGGTGTGTACTGGTGCATCAGCCAACTCCAGGCTGTGTCCTTCAGGCAATATATGGGTTACTGATGCCACAGAGGTGGGGCCTGGGTCTGTTAATTTCAAATTTTCGGATAGCGGGTGCTACCAATGAGAAATCTTTGTCAATAATTTCATATATTGTGTTGTTTTTTTGGGGGGGATTGTAAAGCCCTGGTGTGTAGTGTACTAGTGCATCAGCCAACTCCACGCTGTGCCATTCAGCCACTAAATGGTCTCCTCTTGCTGCCAACATGTCCACGCTTTGTCATTCAGTCACTATATGGTCTCCTGACACTGATGCCACCACCAGGCTCTGTCATTGTGCTGCTGTGCGGCAGTGATTCTAAGAGCGATGTCGGTAATCTGCATGCTATTCTGAATAACAGTATTATTTCACTACCTCAGTACACTCCATATGCGTTTTAGGACACAGCAAAGTGTTCTATACCCCTATAGAGGCTGTATGTAGGCTAGAAATAGCCTTTTTCATTATCGATTCACCGCAAATAAATTCGTATCAAAACAAACTTTTCAGGAAAATTCGGCGAATCGGCCGAATCGAACCGAAAAGTTCGCTCATCTCTAATTATGACGGATGAACTGGATTTTTTTATTTTAATAAAATGGTTAATGAGGGCTGTGGGGGAGTGTTCTTTCAAATAAAATAATTTTTATAATGCGTTGTGTTTTTTTTTTTTATTGAATCTTTAGGCTTAGTGATGGAAGCTGTCTAATAGACGGAATCCATTACTAAGCCGGGGCTTAGCGTTAGCCCCAAAAACAGCTGGCGCTAACCCCCAATTATTACCCCGGTACCCACCGCCACAGGGGAGCCAGAACCAACAGGCCCGGAGCGTCAAAAATGGTTCTCCTGGGCCTAGGCGGTAACAGGCTGGTGTTATTTAGGCTGGGGAGGGCCAGTAACAATGGTCCTAGCCCAACCTGGTAACGTAAAGCTGTTGCTGCTTGGTTGGTATCTGGCTGATTCTGAAAATAGGGGGAACCCTATGAGTTTTTATTTTATTTTATTTATTTATGGAAAAAAAATTGCATAGGGTTCCCTGCATAATCAGTATCAGCTAGATACCAACAAAGCAGCAACAGCCTGATGTTACCAGGGTGGACAAGGACCATTGTAACTGGCCCTCCCCAGCCTAAATAATGCCTGCCTGTTACCGCCTAGGCCCAGGAGCACCATTTTTGATGCTCCGGGCCTGTTGGTACAGGCTCTTCCCAGAATCCCTGTGGCGGTGGGTACCCAGGTAATAATTGGGGGTTAGCGCTAGTTGTTTTAGGGGCTAACGCTAAGCCCCAGCTTAGTAATGGATTTTGTCTATTAGACAGCCTCCATTACTAAGCCTGAAAATTCTATTTAAAAAAACACAACACATTGGAAAAATTATTTTATTTAAAAAAACACTCCTCCACAGCCCTCGTTAACCATTTCATTGAAATAGAAAAATCCAGTTAATCCATCGTAATCCATTGAATCCGCTGTAATCCTCTGCATACACGGATCTGAAACGAGAAGAAAAAAATGCCACAAAAAATGGGTTAGGATTTTTTTGCGCTCTCCGCAGGGGAGAGCACCCATAATGCAATGTTTTCCCAAACAGGGAGCCTCCAATTGGTGCCCTACCCCCCCACATAAATTGATCAATTTTTTCCATCACTACTTTATGTATTTTAATAAAAAAGGTATCTCTGTCACTTTTTGGGATCGCTAAAGTCCAAAAGAGAATAAAAACCGCCTGAAAAAACGCCAAAGTTAAAACCCACATGGCGTTTTTATTGGCGTTTTTTCACTCCCATAGACTTCAATGGGAGAAAAACACCAAGATTTTCCCGACAAAAAGGCCAAAGTCTCGACAAGAGGTCGTTTTTTAAAAGCTGCCAAGGAGCCCAAAAACGCCAAAAGGATTAAAAAAATGCCAAACTGAAAAAGTGGATTTGTCATTTTGCAGTTTACTATTGACTTGCAGCTAACATCTGGCTGCAGCGTTTAAAAACAAACAAATGCCATGCGGCAGAATGAGCGTTTTTTATTGACGTTTTTGTAAAAAAAAAAAAAAAAAAAACAAGTGGAAACCTAGCCTAAGAGATCAGTGTGTGCAGTGCTATCACCCCCCTTTCCCCATTAAAAAAAACTGTGTAAATAAAAATAAATATATGTGCTATCGTCTCTTGCGTAAATGTCCGAAATATAAAAATATATTGTTCATTAAACCGCACGGTCAATGACATATGCTCAAAAAAATTCCAAAATAGCGTATTTTTGGTCACTTTTTATATAATAAAAAAATGAATAAAAAGCAATTAAAAAGTCTGATCAATGCAAAAAAAGGTACTGATAAAAACTTCAGAATACGGCACAAAAAATGAGTCCACCTAACGGCCCTTACGCGGAAAAATTAAAAAGTTATAGGGGGTCAGAAGATGACAATTTTAACGTATATATTTTCCTGCATATAGTTAGGATTTTTTTCAGAAGTACGACAAAATCAAACCTATCTAAGTAGGGTATCATTTTAACTGTATGGACCTACAGAATAAAGATAAGGTGTCATTTTTACCAAAAAAAATGCACTGCGTAGAAATGGAAGCCCCCAAATGTGACAACATGAAATTTTTTCTTCAATTTTGTCGCACAATTATTATTTTTTTCATTTCACCATGGATTTTTTTGTAAAATGACTAGTGTCACTGCAAAGTAGAATTGGTGGCGCATAAAGTAAGCCATCATATGGCATTTTATGTGCAAAATTTAAAGCGTTATGATTTTTAGAAGGTGATGAGGAAAAAATGAAAATGGAAAAACGCTAAGTCCTTAAGGGGTTAATGACCAAGGACGTAAATGTACTTCACGCACCAGGACATACATTTATATCTTGTGCACGACTCTGAGCATCGGAGCGTTGCTCGCGATATACATGGCAGGTGCTATCAGCCGGGGACCCGACAGTAATGGCAGACATCAGCAATCGCTCTGATATCCACCATTAACCCCTCAGATGCCGTGATTAATACAGATGCATCTGCGGAAGTGCGGCACTTGAAATTGCTGATCTGATAGCCGTGGTGATCAGATCAGCTAAGATGGTGGACAGAGGTACCCTCACGTGCCTCTGCCGCCTTTCCAGGGTCTTCAGCACTGATCTGCCATCCTGCAGAGTAGAAGATTACCAACCAGAGTAGAAGATCACCAATAATACTGATCAATTCTATGCATAGACATAGCACTGAAAAGTATTGGCAATCTAAGTATTAAGTATGGCTTATTATGTCCCTCTATGGGGACATAATAAGTTAAAAATAAAAGTAAAAAAAAAGCAGATTTTTTTTTTTTTATGTGAAATTGAATTATAATGTGAATTATAATTTTTAAACATATTTGGTGTTGCCGCATGGATAAATGTCCGATGTATTAAAATAAGTTATCCCATACGGTAAACAGCGTAAACGTAAAAAAAAAAAAAAAAAGTGGATGCTTTTTAGTAACATCACATTCACAAACACATTTATATAAAGTGATCAAAAAGTCACATATAAACAAAAGTGGTACTAGAAAAACTACAGATCATGGTGCAAAGAATTAGCCCTCATAAAGCCCCATATACTGAAAAATGAAAAATTAATAGGTGGTCAAAATAGGGCGTTTTTAAACATACTAATTTTGTAAAAAAAAAGTTTGATATTTTTTAAAAGCCGTATTAATAGAAAATATGTAAAGATGGGTATCATTTTAATCATATTGACTCACAGATAAAGAAAACGTGTAATTTTTACAATACAGTGCACAGTGTGAAAAACGAAACCCTCCAGAATTTGCAAAATTGTGGTTTTCATTTAAATGTCCTCACTAAAAAAATATTTCATGGGGTTTGTCGTACATTTTATGGTAAAATGAGAAGTGTCATTACAAAGTACAATTGGTCATGCAAAAAGCAAGCCCTCACATGGGTATGTGGATGGAGATATAAAAGAGTTATGGATTTTAGAAGGTGAAGAGGAAAAAACGAAAACGCAAAAATAAAATTGACCTGGTCTTTAAGGTCAAAATGGACTTGGTCCTTAAGGGGTTAAAGAAGGTAACCCCCCCCCCCCCCCCTCCCAAAAAAAAAAAAAATAAAAATAGATTTTGATAAAGCTAATACTTTAAAACAGAAGTAAAATGTAAAACAATTTCATTCACACTGCAGAATTTCAGCGGCTGAAAATACAGCCACATTCTTTTGATGGAATCCGCAGGCAGAGTCCCTTTGTTCAAAGGAAAAGTAACTTCCCATTCAGTAGTAAAAATAAATTATCCATAGAGCTCCTAATTGCCCACTTCTGCACTGGGGGTTGTCACCTGAAAGACTTCCGTCTCCTTCTGTAGCCCCCCCAGACCACTGAGCCTGAGCTGCCTCTCAGTAATGACAGGGAGCCAATTTGACAGCCCCAGGAGTCTTCACATCATTGCTTAGGGGCAGCTTAGGCTATGTGGTCAGGCAGGGCTGCAGAAAGAGACAGGAGTGGTCCGGGTGACCACCCCTAGTGCACCAATGGACCCGAAGCATACAGAATACTTATAGCTATATTAAAATATATTTTTGACGAGGATGGGAGAGGTAGGAAAAGAGACAGGGGGTGCTCCCTTGTAGCGTATATCAACTCGGTATGATCTCTCTACCACACCTAAGTGATAAACTCACCTAAGAGGTGATAATGTTTTGATTCCACGGCTGGTGTGGGTCGTGGTGATTGAGGTTCACTTGGTTGAGAATGGAGCTGCTGCACTGGGACCGGTTTTGGGTTCCCAGTAGGGGCCTAGCTTAGAATAGTGAGAGTGAATTGGGAACAGGCAATCTTGGAGGTGCTGCTCAGGGTTGTACACAATGAAGCGGACACAGGCTGGCACAGAACAACAATTATTTTATTGAGAAATACGGACAACGCGTTTTGGCACTCTGGCGTACCTTCCTCAGGTCCAATTTGGCAGTACTAAAAAACATATATAAAAGAGGATGTATGTATGCATGCCTATTCATAGATATATATATTCAAATGGTCACAACGCGATAGATGTATAAAAGAAGAATAAAAATCAAATAATGATTGAGTGAAATATTTTTTTTTTGGTAGTATAGATAAATACATAAAAAAGCAAAAAATAATTTTTTGAAATAAATAGACAGTATTTAGAATATTTTAGGTTGGCGGGTATGTATATGTATATCTCCACATGCGTGGTGATTGTGGAGTACACACATACATATCTCTGTATCAGTGTGTAAAAAAACTTGCATTCAGTAAGAAAATGTATATGCCCTGGGTGACCAAGGTGAGAACATACAATATGAATATGACAGTCAGTAAAATATATGCAGAAAGTAGGACTAGCTGGGTACATAATATCAACTTTCTATATATGATGCTCATGTACTTACAACTTTTGGGTTTGGTGCCTTTAAATGTGTGCTGGGTAGAGAGAGAATATGGAAAGTAAATGGTTGTGTGGGGCTAGAATGAGGTCTGTCAGCAGAGTTAAAGTGACTCTGCTTACAGAGGGAGGATAGGACTTTAGGGGTTAAATAGTCTAGGGTGAAGGTAACTCTGCAGGCAGAGAGAAGCTGTGAGCAGAAAAGGGGGGATGGACACAAGGGGTTAAACTGGGGTATAGGGTACTATGTAGGCAGAAAGAGGGTGGGAGGAATGGGTAGTTGAAGGGGTTAACAGGACCGGCGTACGGATAGGCATAAATACCTGGTGGGGATCCTGTCTGTGTGGCGGTGCCGGTGTGGTCCGGCTGGGCAGTGTCCCGGGCATGTCGCTTAGACGTTGTCATGGCATTGCTGACACTGTGCTGTCAGAGGCGTGCTGTGTAGTATGTATTAGGCAGAGCTTCTGTGTATTGTACAGCGCCAGCTGCCGGGGGTACCGGTGGAATTGGTACTATTGTATGGGGGTAGTAAAGAAGATGAAATAAAACAAAATAAAATAGGTGTATTAAAATGAAATTAAGGATGCAGGGGGTAACTGTTGAATGGGAGTATGTGGCTGGAGTTTGGATATGGGGGGGATAGAGAAATGTATGGATTCTAGATATGTGGTATGGTGCAGTGAAGGTACTGGAGGACTGTATGGAAAAAATGAGGCAGGGGTGAATGATAAATTGAAGTGTATGGCTGAAGGTTAGAAATGGGGGGGGGGTGGAGAATTGTGTGGATACAGATTGTGTGGTGCAGTAAGGTACTGGAGGACTGTATGGTGAATATATGTATGGGAATATGCCTGTGTATGATGTTTGGTTTGGTGTCAATTACGGTATGTATTTAGGAGTGGTAGGTGGGTTTTTGTGGAGGTGTTTATAGGTGGACAGTAAATGCGGGTTGAGGGAATAGGCAACAAAAGAGAAGTTGGAAAAATAAATGAAATAAAATGAAATAAAATTAAATTAAATAAAAATAAATATGACAAATAATAATAATAAAAAAATTATGTAGGAGAGTTTGCAATATTAGAGATCAATGCAGGAAAGATCGCAATATTAGAGTTCAATGCATTCGTTTAGTCCTTCCGGATGTAAACAGCGCATTTTGAAGATCCAGTATGCTTCTCTTCTGTTCAGGGTCTGTGTCCTGTCCTCTGTATGACATGAGATTTGTTCAATTGGTGTAATTCTGATGGAGGTGATGTCCTTGTTGTGTCTTTCTGTAAGATGGCGGGATACGCTTTGCTTGAGAGATCCTTTAGAGCTGTTGTGGCGATGTCCATTCAGGCATCGACGTAGGGTTTGTGTTGTTCTGTCGATGTATTGAATACCGCAGATGGAAGCAATGAGATAGATGACGTAGGAGGAAGTTGTTTTGGAGGTGAAAGTGCATGAATTGTGAGAGATGTTCTCACAGCAGAAGCAACCTTTCTGACCACATTTGAAATAGCCTGCTGGTAAAGGAGCTAGGGTTCTTTGCAGGGGTTCTTTGGTTGTCTTGGTTTTCTTCAAGCGACTTGGTGGCAGAATATTTCTTAGAGTTTTTGCCCTACGGAATAATAACCCAGGTGTGGTTGGAATGACTTTGCTTAAAATGGGATCTTGGCGTAGGATGGGCCAGTTTTTTTTGAACATTTTGCAGATTTCTGGTGTGACTGATTGTATGTAGTAATGAAGTTAGTGCTGAATTCTGTCGGCTTGTTCATAGAATTTATGTTTTTACGGGAGCGATTCACTATTTCGGTGGAGGTGTTGATGATGATGGACGTTGTAGGGATACCTGGCTGCTGAATAGATTGCAGGTGAAGGCATCTTTTAGAATATTGGCAGAGTAATGTTTCTGTTGAAAAATATATTTTTAGCAGTAGCAGGACAGTATATATGGTCTTGCTTTCCCTTTTATTTGAGATGTGTAGGTATGGGAGAAAAAAAGGGGGAGAGAGATGGAGGGCAGCGCCTCGTGTAATTCCGATGGGTGGTCTTGTATAGAAGTAATAATAGGTATTGTGCTCACCTGGAGCGATACTTGGTATCGTGCATGTAACCCCTTCCTCGCGGGGTGTTTTTAGCGAAATCCCGGAGCTGCAGCCTGCTGGTGTTCTGGCCGATGTCCTGGCAGGGTCTGTCGGCTATTATGCAGGATACGAAGAAACAGGAAAAAAGTGTACACCTTTGAATGCTGGCGCTGCTCAATGGAATAATTTTCTGTCGACACGTTTCGGATGAAGTATCAAGCATTTATTGATACATGGGAATAAAAAGACAATGAAACAAGATGAGTTTCGGGAGCGAGCCCTCCCTTCTTCAATTGTGAGGAGTATGCGGTCTGGTCCTTTTATCTGAAGCTTATTTTAGCTGCAAATTGCTGTAGAAATAAGAGCTGATTTTTTGATCAATGCTGCTCCATTTACTATTTAGCAGAAATTTTCAAGAACATTTTCCTTGCTAATTCCATAGTGTGAACATACCCTAATGTGGTAATAAAAAAATAGGTACTTTCTGTTGTAGACATTTATGATGCCCATGTTGCTTCTGCATTCCCCTGCTAGAGTCCCTCCTTTTTCTCTACAGGAGACTGTAAATACATTTCTATAACTGTTCATCCAACTTTGTGATTTATTTGCTGACCTGTAAATGCTATTGGTCATACTGGAAATTGTGCAAGCAAGAATGAATAAGCACCGCTTTAATATTAGCATTTAGTTCCATGCAGCACTGTGCTTCCAGGAACATAAATCCAAAATAATAGTTAGCTGGCACAACAGTAATAAAAGCAATCACAAACCCAGGAATGACTGTGATATTTAACCTGAATCCAAGACCATGCAGACACAGTATATAGCTTGGGCATTGCTCAATGATATAAGCAGGTACTTGGAAGATCAGAGATACAGTTCATGGCACTCACCCACTAAGTTGTGATAAAAACAAGTATTTTATTGAACTTGTTTAAAAATCCATAAAGTGCAAAACAACCATGGACGGTAAAATGCAGATGCTCTGAAGGTGTGAACAGAGTTACAACCTTTTCAAGTGAATGCGCTTTGTCAGACTCTGATGAAGTGGAGACTGATGAATCACATTTGCGTGAAATGGGTGTAACTTTGTTCATACCTCCTGAGCGTCTGCATTGTACGGTACCGTCCATGGCTGTTTTGCACTTTTTGGATTTTCACACAAGTTCAATAAAATACTTGTTTTTTATGACGACACAGTGGGTGAGTGCCATGAACTTTATCTTATACTGTGTTTCCAGGCATGCCGCTTTGACACATTCCAATGAGTCAGATTGTTTGTCTTTGAGTATAATTAAGCCAATACATAAGGCAATAAATACTCTCTGGCCAGAAGGGCCAAATGAAACAATTTTAAAAAACGAGTATGTAGGCATGAGCTATATTATCTTGCTAATTTTTTATGGTGAATATTTTGTGATTAATATTGGTTGAATTTTGGTTGGACTTCCGTGTGAAGTTCTATTGGTTTGTCTATTTATTACTATTTGTAACTCTATTTTATTACAGCAGACAAAAAGGGCTAATACAGCCCAGAAACTATGTGTTCCTTCAAGCATATTCTTATTTGAATACTGGCAGAGCAGCATAAACTTCCACAACTTTTTTTTATCTTCTGATGCCCTCCTTCCGGATCAGGGCCAGTGATAGCTGCACTGATCTGATGCTGGTTAATGGTGTAGGTGCAGGTAAGCCAGACACAAGAAGACTTGAGTAATGTCTGTTTATCTGTATTTGCATCTTTCTGCTTTGGGTCCTGTTCAGACATTATGTTTATGTCTTCACAGCTTCTATGTTTATTCTCCCTGGTTTGGGAAAAGTTAACCTTACCTGCCCTTCAGCATTTTCAAGGTATATAAGGCATTTCAAGTACTGGTCTGGGCTTGGAATTGCACTTGTTACTCAGACCAAATTCATTATTTTGTGTACACTAATGTCTTTAGTTATTTGATATAGATTTTATCCTGCTTTGTTTTAGTACCATTGTTGGGTTGTCGTATTTTTGTATTGTTTGTTCTGCTTTGTGTTGCCTAGTCTGTGTATACACTGTTCGCTTTGTCAGTCCTGTTTTGTCCCTTGTTTTATCCTGGATCTCCTAGGATAGAATCCTGTTCTGAGCCTTGTGTTAATCCGTCTATCTAGGAGTGAGTTAGCCTTGTGTCTGTATCCGTGTTTGCTTTTATTTTGGATTTTTTTCCCCTCCTAGGCTAGTATCCTGTTCACACTGGGGAGTTTGCCCGCAAGCCTATTTGGCTTTAGTATTGATGTCCCTCCATGGTTGGAGTGGGGTGTCCAGTGTGTTTCATGTTTGGAGTCCAGTGTGAACAGTGCTCTTGATTTTCCGACACGTTTAGTGTTCTGATTTTCAGTTTACCTGTTCATCCCCTGCATCTCCTGGTTTTGTCTGCTGTATACTTATCCTCATATCTGGTCTTGTTCATATTATTATATCTGCCGTTAATCTTTATCCTGGTTCTTGAACTGCATGTCAGTATGCTATATCCTGCCTGGTATATCTGTTTTTAGCTTTGTAGTATTCCTGTTATGTTCCTGATTTGTTTCCCAACATGTTATATTTGGTTTGTTTGTTTTTTAGACTCTTATGCCTATGCACTTTAGCGCAGAAAGGGATCAGCACCCAGTTGTCATTCACCGCTAGGATGTCTAGGCAAGTAGGCAGGGAGAGTGGTCTTAGGGACAGCTTTAGGGCTAACTAACTCCCTGTTCCCTGCCCCCAAATCATGAGAACTTGTAAAAACTATATAAGTATAATGGCTCTGCTGAGAGTGTGCCACTAGTTGCTGAACGTTCCTAGATGTTGCTGCCCTGAGGTGGCTTTCGTATTAAGAAAATACAAGAAAGTCCTCACAAATATTATGTAGTCCTAAGTTGTAGATTATGAGAAGTAGCTTTGTAGCTGCCAATCGTTAGGCCTGGCCAGAATACTTCATATAAATCCTATTATATTTGCCATGGAGCTCTTTTCAGTGATTCTGCCTACTGGAGTGTTAATGACACCTGGGGGGGGGGATTATTTCCTGACTACTGGGGGCTACCTGGCTACTGGGGAAGATTTCTTGACTACTAGGGGGATTGTCTGCCTGCTGGGGAATTGCTTTTCTACTGGCGGAGTGACCTGGATAATTGGGGAACTACCTTCATTATTTTTTTATTAAATTTTTTTTTTGGGGGGACCACCACTGGGTATCTACCTGCCTAGAGGTGGATTGCTATGATTGCTATGGATTGCTGTGATATTTCAAGTTCGCTAAGAAATATAGATAGTAAAATGGAAAATTAGAAAAACATCCCCAAAAATTCCTAAAAAATATGGTTAACAGAAAAACCTCATGACACATTCCCTTTTACCACCATAGATACTTATTCCAGTACTGTACTCTGTCTAGCTATCTTCAGCAACAAATGGAGTAGAAGTTAAGTATGCACATTCCTTCTGCATACGCAGGGGAAATTTAGCAGTCCTATTCTTGAGATTGCAAGTGTGTTCACCATGTGTGAAACACCATCACACCCACCCCATCATGGTGGAAGAAAAAACTTTTAGTGAGTCACACTGCAGGTAAACAAACACTTACACCTGGTTTCACCACTAGGGGTCCCAACAAACTGATATTTTGTGATCTGTTTATTGTTATGTGCCCTTTTAAGTTGGGATTGTCCAAAGAATAAAGCTTCCACAATTAGTTTTTTTTATATTTAACTGGGGGCACTGTAATGATACTTATCTACCCTGGGTCGCTGCAGTTCCCAAACAGGCCACTTCCGGTCATCTCCTCTTTGCCTCTTGTTGCTACTACTGAGACATATTGTCTCAGAAGGATCTGCCTGCTCAGCCAATTCCTGGCCAGTGAAAAGACTGGTCTCAGAATTTGCAATAAGCAGCAATGAGCAAGGCACTGGAAGTCATTGGATTAGGAGCTACAAGGGACCTCAGTAGGTGAGTATCATATTTTTTATTTTATTTTTACTGAGCCCCCAGCATAATTATAAAAAATACTAATCCTGTAATAAGCTTAAATTGAGAACCGTAGACACATGTGAAATCATTTTGCACTTTAAAATGGTTTTCCACTCAGACTATCAGTATTTTAAAAGGATCATTTTTATGTAAGCTGATCCCTGTGGCTTATACTTGGCTATTATCTTTAAAGGGGTACTCCAGTGCTTAGACATCTTAACCCCTATCCAAAGGATAGGGGATAAGATGCCTGATTGCGGGAGTCCCACTGCTGGGGACCCCCGGGATCTTGCACGCGCCACCCCGTTTGCAATCAGTCCCTGAAGCGTGTTCGCTCCGGGTCTGATTACCAGCGACCACACAGCCGGCGGCATGTGACATCACGCCTCCGCCCGTGTGACGTCACGCTCCGCCCCTCAATGCAAGCCTACAGCTATCATGCTCCGGGGACTGATTAAAAGCGGGGTGCCGTGTGCAAGATCCCGGGGGTCCCCAGCGGCGGGACTCCCGCGATCAGGCATCTTATCCCCTATGCTTTGGATAGGGGTTAAGATGTCTAAGCACCGGAGAACCCCTATAAAGCTATTTTAACATGGCAGAATTTCCACAGCATTCTGCAGCAGCAGAGTCCCATTGATTTCAATGGGATTCCGCTTTGCTGTTCACATTCAGGTGCCCGCAGAAAGAATAGACATGTCTATTCTTTCTGCAGACAACCCACGGAATGCATTGCTGTCTATGAGATGGCACACTCCCGAACGCTCTGCGTCCAGGGAATGTCCGCCGCACAGAGATAGCAGTGCTTATTTCTTTCTGAGAGGATTTGTGGTATTATGGTAAACAGTCAGGGATTGGATGAGCATGCACTTCTTGCTAGGACAAGGCGTCATCAGGAACCAGGAAGTAGCAGTAACGATCAGGGGTCGGGAGAAGCTAACTCTTTATTACATCATTTTAAGGATTTATACCACCACCAATTATATATATATATATATATATATATATATATATATATATATATATATATATATATATACTTTTTTTTTACTCTCAGACCTAAACTTTAACCAATTCCCATTCTTTTTAAACATGAGATAACAATTCTGGAACATCTTCACTAAGTATTATGTGGTGACCAGGGGCATTGCTAGGGGTAGGGCTAATGGGGCAGTAGCCCCAGGTCCCAGGCCCATAGCCCAGGGTCTCTGGCATTTGCTGTTTTCGTATTTACTTGCTGCAGCGTACATTTACGGTGCATGTCCCTAAGGGGTTTAATTATTATAATAATTTTTTTATGCACAATGTTCTCCCTTTATTTGCTAACCAACCAGCCCCAATAAAAATAAAAATCATCACCTCTTCCCATTGAAAAAAAATTAGAAATATAATAAAAGTTAAAAAAAACTATATATCTGGTATTGTCACATGCATAGATGTCCGATCTTTGAAAATGTAATGGTCATTATCCCATGCGGTGAGTAAAAACTGATGATTCATGATCACATCACATCAACCATTACTCTTAGAGGTTTTCCCAAAATGTTAAATGATCCCCTATCCACATGATAGTGGATAGCTAGGTGATTGGTGACATCTGCCTGCTGGGACACCCACTGATCACCAGAATGGAGGAGTAATGTCCCTGATAATGCTTCCTGCATTCAATTAGGGGTGTGTCTGAGGACGTGGTTAGGGCATGTCTGAGGGCATGGTTAGGGGGCATGGCTGGGCCCTGGGTCATTTGGAGACCTAGCAACGCCCCTGGTTGTGACATTCCTCTGTTATTACTCCTGGAAATACTGTCACTTGAAAATACTTCTTAAATCTAAACCCACTATGTAAAAGCTTTGTACATGACCTATTTCAGTCATTCCTTTGACTGCTTCTTCTGTGCTTTTACAATGCTAAAATTCACTTTTTCAGAGAGTCGGAGAGGCGTGGCAAGGGGTTTTCAATTTTTCAGGAGCCGCCCTGCTTCTATCCTCAGCACTTGGCCAGCTGTGTGGTTGGCAAACAGGTTATGCTTGCATGTGCTAATATGGCACGCAACAAGATGTGTCTGCAAGCATTCACTTCTTCTGTTTCTATTACCATGCACATGCGCAGTCAGAAAGCAAGTGAGTGAGCACTCACAGAGGGAGTGTGTGCTTGCAGATGCATGTTGTCGCGCCCTCTGTTAATGTGCAGAGGACTTGGGTGTCAATAACACAGCGGGCTAAGCGCTGACAAAGAGTAGAGAGGCATGGCAGCCCGGGGTATTGCGGGCCCTTGCCCATGAATCTCCGATTGTTGCTGATTGTCCTAAAAAGGGAATTTAAAGGGCTACTCCACTGGCCAGAATTCAGAAGTAAATGTTCCAATCGCTGTTTTTGCGCTGCGGGAGTCGGCCATGCCCCTCGTGATGTAATGACCACACCCTCCTCAATGCAAGTCTATGGGGAGCGGCGTGACGGCCTTCATGCCCCCTCCTATAGACTTGCATTGAGGTGGCATGACCGCGATGTCACGAGGGGCGTGAACGACTCCCGCAGAATATTCCCGCAGAATGTTTACTTCTGAAAGCTGGCCAGTGGAGTACCCGTTTATGGTATGTTCCCACGTACAGGATCCTGCGCAGATTTGATGCGCAGGATTTGTAACTGCCGATTAGAACCTGTGCTCAGTTATTTAGTTTACACTGAAATCTGCAGCAGAGAATCCTGTGCATCAAATCCTGCGCATCAAATCTGCGTACGTGTGAACATACACTTAAGCATTATAAAGCCACAAAGAAGCATCCAAAGCTGCATTACACATTTACACAGCTTTTACATAGTGGGCATATTTTTAAGGGGTAATTTTAGGTGACAATTGCTCTATAATTCTAGCCCTGATTATAAGTTTGTTGTTCCTGGAACTGAAAGCTTGACAGCATCTTCACAACAATTGTACTCACAGAAAGGACCTGAGTCATCCTCTCAGATCTTGCTTAAATAACTTCAATTATAGCCTATACATGAGTTTAGTTTACTATGTTGATGTTAAACTTTTTTCACCTCAAGGCTATGGTAACAATGAGCATTAGAAAACAAATATGAGAGATTAGCTAATGCTTGACAGCTGTAATGGATAACCGGAAAAGATCATAACAAATTGCAACTTATAATCAGTCATGGTTTACCGCAATATCTAAAGAGATATTTAAGTAGATTTATTGCAACTGAGACCTAGGTAGTCTCAAAAACTTGAAATTTAGTTGTTATTTTTTGCAGTGAGCCATTAAATGGTATTATCTACTGTGGATGAATATACGTAAATCTGCAAAGATTCATTTCTAGAGGTTTCGCTCAAATCGGACCATCAAATTTGCATTGCATTTTACATTGTTTTTTTTTTTTTTGCTGAATTGACCTGCATATGCTGTATGCAGGAGTAGGGTAGTCACTAGAAGCTACAGGGCAAATGTTTGTTCAATTAGTATTTTTATATGCAATAAAGGTTTATTAAAGGTTTACAAGGTATATAAGTCAGAACAATAGAGGTTCAGTATCAGGCAACTTGTCAGGAATATGATCAAAACAAAAACATAAAACAAAAGTGTAAGGCTAAGCCAGGCCTGACTCAGCCTAGAAGAGCGTGTGAGTATTAAAGAACATAAAGAAGCCTGTTAACTATATGTTCGTCTCACAAATAATAATAACAGCGACGGCTCAAGCATAAAAGGGCAGAAGGGAGGGTTTTAGCAATGACTCCCCAATCCACGTCTAGGCTTCCAGGGTATTAGCCATAAACATTAAATGGCCTGGCTTAAGCTCGAGAAACCTTATAACTGAAGTACATATATAACTGCAATAAGATAGGGAAAAGAGTGGGAGTAGGAAGAAGAAAGGTGAGAGAAGAGGGAAGAGAGGAGAGAGGGGCAGGAAGGGGGAGGAGGAGTAGGGAGAAACAGATGGCACGGCATGATGCTTACCTCTCAGGACAGCGAACGCGGACGAGATCCCCTAGGGGTCAGCGGAAATCGATGTGTAATATCGGGAAACACGACCGAGAAACATGAGGGGTAGGGTGGACGCTGGCTAGGGCTCTAAGTGTAGGGTTCTGAAATCATTCGAGGAGACGAAGGATGACCATGGTCCCCAGATTAGGTGGTGAGTGGCAAGTCCTCGTTTGGAGTCAGCAATAAGTTCCTCCATACGGTGGATGTGGGTGACTTCTTGAGCCCAGGAGGAAAGGGATGGGGGTGTATTTGTTTTCCATAGTCTCGGGATCACTGATTTGGCTGCCAAAAGCATGTATCTGATAAGGCGAGCAATTAGTATTTTTACAACAAACACAACACCCTATAGGGGCTGAGTGTCCTCTAGTCATCTTGTACTGTGATGTCACTCAGTTCATGAAGGACAGTATTTGGGAATAGTTTCTATGTACAGTAGCAAACCATGAATTGTCTTACTCCACCCTCAATACAAAATATTTTTTAGCTGTACCCTATATAAGCTGACACTGTTGGTGACTCCATATCTACAGCAATGGCTCTCATTACTCTAACACTCTTACTGCTATTTAGTGCAGCACATTTACAAACTGATGGCACTACTGCTGCTGCAACAACCACTGCTGCAACAACCACTGCTGCAACACCCACTGCTGCAACACCCACTGCTGCAACACCCACTGCTGCAACACCCACTACTGCAACAACCACTGCTGCAACAACCACTGCTGCAACAACCACTGCTGCAACAACCACTACTGCAACAACCACTGCTGCAACAACCACTACTGCAACAACCACTGCTGCAACAACCACTGCTGCAACAACCACTACTGCAACAACCACTGCTGCAACTACCACAACCCCAACTACCACAACCCCAACTACCACACCTACCACAACCCCGACTACCACACTTACCCCAACACCAACTACCATACCTACCACAACCCCAACTACCACATCTACCACTACTGCAACAACCACTGCTGCAACTACCACAACCCCAACTACCACAACCCCAACTACCACACCTACCACAACCCCGACTATCACACCTACCACAACACCAACTACCACACCTACCACAACCCTAACTACCACACCTACCACAACACCGACTACCACATCTACCACACCTACCACAAATCCAACTACCACACCTACCACAACCCTAACTACCACACCTACCACAACCCCGACTACCACACCTACCACAACCCCAACTACCACACCTATCACAACCCCAACTACCACAACTTCTACTACTACAACTGTCGCATCCACTTCAACTGCACCACCTCCTGCTTGTAGCATTGTGAACAATACCATTGTCACCGGGAGCTTCCAGTTAGCTGTCTCTCCAGAAGTGCTAAGTAGCAACAATGTCTATACTGGTAAGTTTGCCTTATTACATTTAATTCTTAATAGATTTACAAATCTACATGAGATATTTTACTTATAGTAGCATCAATTATATATTACATTTTATTGGAGACATATTGGATATCATTAGAAATTGAAAGGGATGTGAGGCTTCTCAAGATGCTTGTGCCTTATGTCTGAAATGTAAAGGAAATAAAATCTGCATCTATCTATCTAAAGCTTTGTAAATGAGAGCAGCCTGACCCCTTAGATAACAGGATGTGCCCCACAACTCCACCACAGGAATAATGCCACAAGAGTTACAATTGGTCTTTGTTCAGCAATATAATCTCTACCATACATGTGTGTGTGATTTTTTGCACAGTACAATGTAGGCGCTTTACAGTTAAACCATTTATGACTAGACTAATTGCAGGTGTCTTTAGTACATGCACATTTTAAAGCATTTATGTTTTCACTTATTAAACTTTTTGTGCTATTTGTTCTGTGAAACATAAATATTTTGTTATATTTGGGGCAAATATAAAAAGCAATGTCTGTTTTTGTTTTTTCGTGTCCCCTTTAGAACATTTGAATATAAAGAATATATATGGGGGAGGGACCATAAGCAACTATTTGGATCCTTTTTATAATTGCTTTATGAATTTATTTTTATTTTGTTTTCATTTTTTTGTTTTCACTTCCTTTACTGTTTATATTGTATGTCTTCTTAATATGTATTTATTTTATTTACATATTTAGCCCCCTTTTGAGGGGCAATTTGCCTTATTTTTTTTATTGTTACTTTCCACTGTAACTGGAGTTGCACTTTTAGACCCAGTTAGGCCCCCTTCACATATATCAGTTGTCTGGCATAGTTTCCCTCTGGCGTGCACTGGAGGGAAACTGATGCTAGAACTGATCCCATTCATTTGAATAAGACAGTTCACAATCATCCAGCATCTCAATTTGGATGCCGAATTGTTGGACATGCCGGATGGCACTGGACAAGGGAACACAGCTTTCTACATTCCCCTGTGTCATCCAGAAACAATGGATGCTGGATGCTACACATGCATATTGTCATCAGTTGTGGCATCAGTTGCATCGAGATTTAAGCTGTGTTCACCAATGCCGTATGACGTACATATGTGAACTCAGCATTACAGGGGGACACTCCTGACACTCACTGCCGAGCTGATCTTGATCTAATAAAACCCAGCAACTCCAGGAAATGCCCAGTACTCGGCAATTACATAATTCCTGGAACAGAAGCCGGACACCATTTGTTGAGCTCAATGGGGGAGATTTATCAAAACTTGTGCAAAGGAAGATGGTGCAGTTGCCCATAGCAACCAATCAGATTGCTTCTTTCTTTTTCTTTATTAAAGAGACCTGCGAAAAATGAAAGAAGCAATCTGATTGGTTGCTATAGGCAAATACACCACTTTTTCTTTACACAGTTTTTGATAAATTTCCCCCATTGAGTTTTTTACAGAACCTGACTTCTCTCTGAAGAGCATGGCTGTTGCTGATGACTCTCTTGCAGAAAAAAAAAAAAAGGCTATTTCTGGACTACAGATAGCCTCAATAGGGGTATAGAACACTTTGCTTTGTTCTAACACGCATGTGGAGTGTGCTGGGGTAGTGAAATAATACTGTTATTCAGAATGACATGCAGATTACCGACATCACTTTTAGTATCACTGCCGCAGCGTGGCACAGTGACAGAGCCTGGAGGTGTCATCAGTATGAGGAGTCCATACAGTGGCTGAATGACACAGCGTGGAGGTGTTGGCAGCATGAGGAGACCATATAGTGGCTGAATGACACAGCCTGGAGCTGGCAGCAGAATGAGTAGACACTAGGGCTTCACAATCCCTAAGATTAAAAGAGGAATTTTGACATTTAAATTGAAGATTTCTCGTAGCTAGTGCTACCATAACATTTTTTTAGGTCCAGGCCCAGCAGCATCAGTAAGCCATATGTTGGCTGAATGACACAGCCTGGAGGTGGCTGAAGCATGAGTAGACCATATAGTGGCTGAATGACACAGCCTGGACTGGACTTGGCAGAAGCATGAGAAGACCATTGAAATTTAAGATTTTGAAATTGAAATTGAGAATGGTGGCAATGCCAATATGCCGCCAATTGCACAGCCACACACCCCAGGACGCACCAACTTGATTGTTTTGTGGACCTGAGGAAGGCGCGTGCCTGGGCCTAAACGCGTTGTCCGAAATCTTTTAATAAACATTGTCCTTTGCTATCGTGGTGTTCCGAGTCCCGTCATTTCAAACAGAAGCGCTCCACCCAATTCCCTCCTTTTTCCTATTCACTCCACTAAGATTAAAAGAGGAATTTTGACATTTAAATTGAAGATTTATGGTAGCTAATGCTACCATAAAAAAAACTTTAGGCCCAGGCACAGCAGCATCAGTAAAACATATATTGGCTGAATGACACAGCCTGGAGGTGGCTGAAGCATGGAGAGACCATATAGTGGCTGAATGGCACAGCCTGGAGGTGGCAGCAGAAGCATCAGCAGTCCTGAAAGTTACCCTAATGCAGAGGAATTTCTGAAACTGGGACCAGCATCTTAATTATGTTTTGCAGTATCCATGGCAGCACAATGAGAGAGCCTGGAGGTGGTAGCATCAGCATGAGGACACCATAGAGCAGAACAATTAGAAAGCCTGGAGGTGGCAGCATCAGCATGAAGAGACCATAGAGCAGCACAATGAGAGAGCCTGGAGGGGGTAGCATTAGCATGAGGAAACCATAGAGCAGCACAATGAGAGAGCCTTGAGGTGGCAGCAGCAGCATGGGGGCCATGCAGAGTGAGGGTTGAGTCTAAGGAACCTACCGACTGTTGACTGGGGGTGTCAGATGTCACTTGGGATGTCACTTGGGAAGTGGATGACCGAGTGAACCGATCAATCACGGCTGCTGGGTTGCTGGTTGAGACACGACTGCTAGCTGACACCGGGAGCTCAGACCTCTCACTGCGACTCAGGCTGCCACATGCCCCTATTCTGCTGCGACCGATTAATTTAGGACTCTGACACATCTTGACACTACTCTGCCTGACATACTTATTGGGTATATCAGGGGAGTACAATACGCTTCACTACGTTTAAAACAGTATTTGTCTAGAACAGCAGCAGGTGTGTACTATTAGCTTTCCTTTCACAGTATATAGGCCCCTGACAGATTAACAGGTACAAAATAGTACACTACTTACTGTAGATTTAGGTATGTGGTATGCAATTATGAGGCCAGAAAAATTTACTTAAGTACACTTAAAAAAGTCCCTTAGTAAAACACCAGCAGGTGTGTACTTTTGCCTAGACTATCACAGTATGTAGGCCTCCGACTGATTAACAGGTACAAAATAGTACACTACTTAGATGTAGGTTTGTGGTATCAGGTATGCACTTATGAGGGCAGAAAAATGTGGTACAGTACGATTAAAAAAACTTATTTTAGTAAAACACCAGCCGGTGATTACTTTTGCCTGGACTTTCACAGAATGTAGGCCCATGACAGATTAGCAGGTAAAAAATAGTACACTACTTAGAGATGTAGGTATGTGGTATGCACTTATGAGTAGAGATGAGCGAACTTACAATAATTCGATTCATCATGAACTTCTCCATTCAGCGTTTGCTGACTTTAGCCTGCATAAATTAGTTCAGCTTTCTGGTGCTCCGGGGGGCTGGAAAAAGTGGATAAAGTCCTAGGAGAGAATCTCCTAGGACTGTATCCCCCTTTTCCAGCCCACCGGAGCACCTGAAAGCTGAACTAATTTATGTAGGCTAAAGTCAGCAAATGCCGAGCAGAGAAGTTTGTGACGAATCAAATTACCGCAGTTCGCTCATCTCTACTTATGAGGGCAGAAAAATGCGCTACTGTATGCTTCAAAAATAATTTGAGTAAAACACCAGCCGGTGATTACTTTTGGCTGTCCTTTCACAGTATGTAGGCCCTTGACTAGAGATGAGCGAATCGAAGCTGACGAACCGAAATTCGTTGCGAATTTCATGAAATATTCGATTCGCGCAAATCGCTTCATTAAACTGCATTTTACAGCGTTCCCGGCTAAAGGAGACCTAAAATGGCGGATTCACATATCAGTACATGGGCCAGGGGATTATGGGAGGGCGGGAAAGCACAGCGGGAAGGGAGGTAGGCGGAATGACCCTGAGTCACATGATTGATACAGCCTATCAGCATCCATTCACCCCTGTGATGTCACTGCGCTATGTAATCCCCGTACATTTTACGGAGGCTCATTTCATCCATGCACTCAGAGAGAGAGGAAGGAGCCTGCGAGTGTGTGTGTAGTGGACCACTGACACGCTGAACTTAATAGCACAGTGTTTCATCTGCTAGCCAGCCAGTGCCATTCTGCTCGCCGTTGTTGTAGCGAGACTGCAGTGGGCCTGTGTGACATTGGAAAGGATTTTTACAACCTTTAACTTATAGTCACTGAATTCAGCCTTTTATCAGAGAGGGGCAGATTGCATATCGCTGCCTCCAGCCTCTTGAACCTTAGTATGAAAGGCAGGAGGGATTTTTAGAGCAATTTTGTGTAATTTTTTTCCCACAAGAAAGAATCTGCTGTTTCATAGTAGTGTTTAGACGTTATATATAATAACCAGCAATTCATTACCTTGTTAATACTCTCTGACAGAGTGCAATCTTGTGTTTAATACACATTTTTCATTTTTTTTTCTTTGTTGCTGCAGTGTTATGTACTGGTGGTGTTGTGCAAAAATACTTATTTTCAGCAGACTGTAGTGCATATTTCTGCTCTCATACGCGCATACCACACATGTACATTAAAGAAGTGTACTATTTTGGGGCTGTAAATCTGTAACAAGTGTATGTCCATGCCAAAGTAATCACTGGCAGTTGTTTTACGAAAATAAATTTTCCAAGTGTTTAATATTTTTATTTTTTTGTGCTCTCTCATATGTGCATACCACATTATCTACATCTAATTAGCAACAAAAAATAGCAGCAAAATTATTTATTGTTTATAGACCAGCAGCAAGTTTTAGACATGGTTTATAAACCAGTTATTTCAACGCACATTAAATTACAGGGGGCGGTGGTGACAGGACTCTATAATGGGTAAGTGAGAACCAGCACTGTGAGTGCCATTACTTTTATGCACTCTTGGTGTCTATTCCACCTATCCTGTGTGGGCAGCTGGACATCACATTAGTAGAGGTTATATACCCCTTTTTTTTGTCCTATTGGACATTACTGTTGGACACCCATTACTGCTGCTGTAGCTCTCATTGTTTACATGCCATGCATTAGCACTGTTACATTAACTGTACCTGTCTTACCACCTTCTTTTCGGATTGGTTATATGTTTACAATCAAAGATCTTGTAAAATGACACTATTCAGTAGCTATATTTATGATTTTAAAGAGTATTAATAAAATCATTTGTTTTATCAGTAGTTATGGCTCAAGTGCTTCTTTATAAGTATACAATACCTACATCTAAGTAGTGATTTTTGTTTCTTTTAATACTTAACAAGCCCACAAACAGTGAAAGGCCAGAGAAAAGAAATCACTGGCAGTTTTTTTTAGGAAATTACGTTTTCCAAATCTACTTTAGCGCATTTTTTTGCCCTAATACATGCATATCACATACCTACTGTTACGCCGAGCGCTCCGGGTCCCTGCTCCTCCCCGGAGCGCTCACGGCGTCTCTCTCCCTGCAGCGCCCCGGTCAGACCCGCTGACCGGGAGCGCTGCACTGATATTGCCGGCCGGGATGTGATTCGCACAGCGGGACGCGCCCGCTCGCGAATCGCATCCCAAGTCACTTACCTGTCCCGGTCCCCGGCTGTCATGTACTGGCGCGCGCGGCTCCGCTCTCTAGGGCGCGCGCGCGCCAGCTCTCTGAGACTTAAAGGGCCAGTGCACCAATGATTGGTGCCTGGCCCAATTAGCTTAATTAGCTTCCACCTGCTCCCTGGCTATATCTGCTCACTGCCCCTGCACTCCCTTGCCGGATCTTGTTGCCATTGTGCCAGTGAAAGCGTTTCCTTGTGTGTTCCTAGCCTGTGTTCCAGACCTCCTGCCGTTGCCCCTGACTACGATCCTTGCTGCCTGCCCTGACCTTCTGCTACGTCCGACCTTGCTCTTGTCTACTCCCTTGTACCGCGCCTATCTTCAGCAGTCAGAGAGGTTGAGCCGTTGCTGGTGGATATGACCTGGTTGCTACCGCCGCTGCAAGACCATCCCGCTTTGCGGCGGGCTCTGGTGAATACCAGTAGCAACTTAGAACCGGTCCACCAACACGGTCCACGCCAATCCCTCTCTGGCACAGAGGATCCACCTCCTGCCAGCCGAATCGTGACACCTACAAATAAGTAGTGATTTTTTTGTACTTGTTAATCTGTAACAAGCTTACATAGAGTGAAAGGCAAGGGAATAGTAATCACCGGCTGGTTTTATAGAAAAATATGTTTTCCAATTGTACTGTGGCGCATTTTATAGCCATCGTACGTGCACAGCACACACAACTTCATCCAAGTAGTGTGCTTTATTTTCCCTTATTAATCTGAAACAAGCCTACATACAGGGAAAGGCCAGGGAATAGTAATCACCAGCTGGTGTGTAGTGAAAATAAGTTTTCCAAGTGTACTATATAGCCTTTTTTTTCTGTCACATGTGCATACCACATACCTACAAATAAGTAGTGTGCTTTTTTGTATCTGTTTATCTGAAACAAACCTACATACAGTGAAAGGCAAGGGAATAGTAACCACCGGCTGGTGTGTTGTCAGGATTCGGCAGGCTGGGGGTGGATCCTCTGTGTCAGTGAGGGATTGGCGTGGACCGTACCGGTGGACCGGTTCTAAGTTGCTACTGGTATTCACCAGAGCCCGCCGCAAAGCGGGATGGTCTTGCTGCGGCGGTAGCAACCAGGTCGTGTCCACCGGTAGCGGCTCAACCTCACTGACTGCTGAGACTGGCACGGTACAGAAGGACAAGGCAAGAGCAAGGTCGGACGTAGCAGAAGGTCAGGGCAGGCAGCAAGGGTCGTAGTCAGGGGCAACAGCAGAAGGTCTGGAACACAGGTTTGGGACATACACAAAACGCTTTCACTGGCACAAGGCAACAAGATCCGGCAATGCTGGGAAGGGGAAGTGGGTTTTTATAGGCATGGAGCAGGGAAGCTAATTACACTGATTGGGCCAGGCACCAATTAGTGGTGCACTGGCCCTTTAAATCTTAGAGAGCCGGCGCGCGCGCACCCTAAAGAGCGGAGCCGCGCCCGCCAGGACGTGACAGCCGGGGAACGGGACAGGTGAGTAGATTGGGATGCGACTCGTGAGCAGGCGCGTCCCGCTATGCGGATCGCATCCCCGCCGGCAGTGTCAGTGCAGCGCTCCCGGTCAGCGGATCTGACCGGGGCGCTGCAGAGAGGAGAATGCCGCGAGCGCTACGGGGAGGAGCAGGGACCCGGACCGCTCGGCGTAACAGGTGTTATGAAAATACGTTTTCCAAGTGTACAATAGAGCCTTTTTTTTCTGTCACATGTGCATACCACATACCTGCAAATAAGTAGTGTGCTTTTTTGTACCTGTTAATCTGAAAGAAACCTACATACAGTGAAAGGCCAGGGAATAGTAACCACCGGCTGGTGTGTTATGAAAATATGTTTTCCAAGTGCACTATAGAGCCTTTTTTTCTGTCATATGTGCATACCACATAACTACATCTAAGTAGTGTACTTTTTTGAACCTGTTAATCTGCAACAAGCCCACATAGTGAAATGCGTGTAGTGAAGCGTAATTTACTCCCCTTGTATACGCACTAAGTATGTCAGACAGAGAAGTTCCAGGACATGCTCAGAGGAGTGGCAGAGGCCTAAATTTATCAGGCAGAGGTCGCAGCAGACTAGGGGAGAGTGGCAGCAGAAGTCGCAGCTAGAGGCCTGAGCTCCCGGTATCAGTTGCCGGTCGTGTCTCTACCGACAACCCATCTGTCATCGTCGATTGGTTGACGCGGTCATCCACTTCATCACAAGTAACATCTGATACCCCCAGTCAACAGTCGGTGGGTTCCTCAGACAAAACCCTCAGTTGGCATGGCCCGGGAGCAGTCCCTGTCCACAAATTGCCTCTGTCCTATGCTGTTCCCTCCCCTTAAGAAGTATCTTACGCAGTGGGTTCAGCTCCACTATTCAGTGAGGAAGATGTATTAGAAGACAGTCAGCAGCTACTGCCCAGCCAAGAAGTGGAGGAGACCTCTTGATGAGGAGGGTGACGTGGGAGGTGGGGTTTCCAGCATTCAGGGTCCTGAATCATACACTGTTGAGGAACCTGAGGAGGACATCAGTGACAAGCAGACAGAACTCGATGATGATGAAGCCGATCGCACATGGGAGCCGGGTGCAGAGGGGGCTTAATCATCATCAGCAGAAGAGGGTTGCAGGTTACCCGTGAGGCAGCAGATGAGCCAGCAAGGTGGTAGCATGGTTGGCACTCGGCATAGTGGCAGAAGTGGAAATTCAGGAGCCAATCGTGCCCAGGGTAGGCCACCTGCTTCGCGGCAGCCTACCTTCCCGGGAGGTAGTGGAACAGGGGTTCCTGAAGACGGCGGCAGTAGCAGTCAATTATCACACACTATTGGTGGTAAAATCAGATACTCGGCGGTCTGGCAGTTTTTCATCAAGCATCCGGAGGAAGTTAACACAGCCACATACAAGATATGTCGGCAGAAGGTGAAGCGTGGACAGGGTAGCAATGTCGGCACCACGGCCCTGTGTCAACATAGGATGCACCTCCATAAAGCGGCCTGGGATAACAGTGGCTCTGATGTGGTGGTCCGGCCTGCCGCATCACCCAGTGGCACACCACTCCCTCTTTCAGCCAGCCAAGGGTCCACCACCTCAGGAAAAGGGAGGTGTGTTTCATACCCTCCTTCTGTCGCTCCAGATGCTTTTGCTCCTCCTACTTGTAGTCAGCCATTCCGCCAACAATCCATAGGCGAAGCCATGTCCAAGAGACAACAGTATGTGCCCACTCATCCAATGGTGCAGAAGCTGAATGTCTTCCTGTCCAAGTTGCTGGTGCTGCAGTCATTCCCATTTCAAGTGGTGGACTCTGCACCTTTCAGAGAATTGATGGCTTGTGCCGAGCTGAGGTGGAGAGTCCCAAGCTGTCATTTCTTTGCGAAGAAGGCAGTACCAGCCCTGCATAATTTTGTACAAGAGAATGTGTGCCAGTCCTTGAGCCTGTCGGTGTGTTCAAAAGTGCATGGCAGCGCCGACGTGTGGAGCTGTAACTACGGGCAGGGACAATACATGTCTTTTACGGCCCACTGTGTAAATGTGGTTCCTGCACAGCCAAAACAGCAACTTGGACAGGTCACACCGCTTCCTCCGCATGCTCTCTCAGGCAGTTGGTCCTGTGACAGTGTTCGACTCCGCCTCCTCGTCCTCCAACATGTCCTCGGCCTCCACTGCACGTACAAATCTCGGTGGCCCTTCATCGTACCATGTGTGTAGGGCACGGCGGTGTCACGCTGTTCTTCACATGGTTTGCCATGGCGAACGGAGTCACAAAGCGGAGGAACTGCTAAAATTCATTAGTCAAGAAATCGGAATATGGCTTACTCCACAAAAACTGTAAATGGGAACCACAGTGACCGAAAACGGGAAGAACATCATGTCAACAAGGAAGTGTGAAACATGCGCCCTGCATGGCACACGTGTTGAATTTGGTTGTCAAGCACTTCCTGAAGTCTCCACCCCATTTGCAAGACATCTTAACAATGGGAAGTAAACTGTGCATGCAATAGCGTGTGGAGAAGAATGAATCGGAGCACTCACCCAGTAGAAGTATGCAAAATCTTCAGGCTTTATTCAATATTGGAGTAGGTAACAAACACAGTGCAGGAGAGAGGATTGGCGTGGGGGGTTGGGCAAACGGACCGTGTTCGCATGAGATCGCGCTTTGTCAGGTCACTAGTGGACCATTAGGTGGACCAGTAGGGCGGGGATCAGGCTTCTTAGGTGGTGGGGTTGCAGATCTAGAAGGTTTTGGTCGTACCGCCATTTCTTTAAAGGCCTTGGCTAACTGTTCAATGTCCTGTTTAATGTCTTGTAGGTCAGCTGTCCAAGGGTTAGAAGAAGGCGTTGGCGGGGCAGACTGAGAAGGGACAGATGGCTGGGGCGAGGGCCCACCAGCCTCCTCTGTCTGGGATCCTGATTCTATCACTTTAACCGCTAGTCTCTTAAAAGCTGGGAAAGCCATGTCGGGATTTTGCACAGCCAGCATCCTAAGTTGGGCTTTGTCCCATTTGTTCAGTGCCCCTTTTATAAAACGGTCCATCAGTACTCGATTGCCCTGATCGAGCGTGATGCCGTCCAACTTCTGTACCACCTCTAATGCGCTCTGTAAAGCTACTGCATATGCTCGGAGAGTCTCACCGGGCTTCTGGCGCCGTTCATAGAGTCGGAGGCGTACCTCCGAGGGAGAATAAGATTCAAACACTTGAGAAAGTCCTTCAAAAATCTGTCCCACTGTGGCTTTATCAGCCACCGGCCAGGTGCGAAGTTCCTCCAAGGCGGGTCCCTGGAACCGTCCCTGGAACTTGCTCCGCCGGTGATGGAGGTCTTGCTGGAATCACAGGTAGTGACGGTAGTGAGGTAGAAGGTGTTGGTGAAGGCAGCAACACCCTTCTGACTTAGGGTAGAGACCCCATTGGTGGGGCCAATGGAGCCTCGCCCCCTTGCTGTTCAGATGGGGACTGTGGGGCTGCAGGTTCTGACATCTCTGTATTTGGTATGCTGGCCCTTTAAATAGATCTTGAATTCCTAGGTCCCGAGGAGATATGCAGTTGTTCTCTAATCTGGAACTTGGGAGTGTAGATTTCAAATTTGAGAGCAGTGATTTGAAACTCAATAGCTTTTAATTGAAATTTGAGTGCGTTGACCGGCGGCTGAAGTGACTCTATATAAGACTTCAATTCGGCAATCTGGTGTCTCAGAGTCCCATACTGTTCCGGCTCCTTACAGCTTCCAACCCGTTGTCGCACTTTGCGCCTTTTCCCGCGCTGAACTATCTCTCTTTGTTGGTTTCGGGCACTAGACTCCAACAAAATGGCCTCCGCGGCACCGAGAGCTTTGGTGGACGGGGTCTCTGGATCACGTGCGCAGGAGGACCCCACGCTAACTTCAGTTCTTCTTTTCACAGCTTGCAACTCCGCTATGCTGTTCGCCTCCCCCCTTACTTTACATGCGCACTTCCTCCACACAGCACCATGCGCGTAACCCCTTACTCCGGAGTATAAGTCACAGTACATGAATAAAGTTCGTTTTCTGGGGGGGAGTACACCTTCACTAGTGGCGACTGTAGTAGGCACACACCCGAATCCTGTTCGTGCAACGCCAAAAAGGCTTTGTGGTTGCCCTTGGGGGGTGTATGGTAGTTGGGGTGTTGTTTAGGTAGATGAGTGGTTAAGGTTAACCCTATAGTTCGTGATGCCAGGCTGAGGGCTAGTATGCTGAGGTAATTCTCCGACCTATCGCCGCCCTTCCCAGTAACGATAGGTGCATGCATAAAATGACTGAAGGTCCACAAGGTAGTTGAACTTGAACTTGGATAACTTTACTTAAATGCTTGCGGTACATCCAATGAACAGTAACAGTCTCATGCAAACAGCCTCTATATAGTTCAGTGACTGACAGTTGTTGCGGACCTTGAATAGTAATACAAGTCTCTGAATTTAGGGTAATTTGCGAAGATCCGTCCGGATTTAGGGGATAGATAAGGTCCGGTGATCTTGCAGAGTGCTTAGGAATTGATACACTCACGATTCTGAATAGATCAGCCGTTGCCGCAAGGCTCGGGCCTAACTCACTGCGGTAGATAGCTGCGCAGATCCTGCTCGTTTGACAACCCGGCAACAAGAGAGATGCTTACTGCTTGGCTGCACAGGAACAAGAGAGATGCTGCTTGCTACGCAGCCCAGGAACAAGAGAGAGAATCATGGCAGCCGCTCCCTTATATGGGCAGGGGCGGGGTTGTTTTGATTGGTCCAAATATCTGTCACTCACCGTCACAAAGCATGGTGGATGCAATAAGTCACAGGGACCTCCAAAGGTCCTTAATCACGTGATCACGTGACCCGCAGGTCCTGCTATGCTCCGGACAGGTTATTAACTAGTTATATACATTAGTACTATTATAGTTACATAAATCCTGAATAAACTATTAGTTTAATGACTATCTAGATGAGAGGTGACAAGGGGCAGACCAGACAAAAAGGACCCGATGTCCTAGGGACTCTGGCTATGGGGACCTATATACACAGGTACCGGATAGGATGCGGTACCGGGACACCACACCTGCTTGTCCTTAGTGTACAGAGCCCTGCCTGTCCTCAGTGTACAGAGCCCTGCCTGTCCTTAGTGTACAGAGCCCTGCTTGTCCTCAGTGTACAGAGCCCTGCCTGTCCTCAGTGTACAGAGCCCTGCTTGTCCTTAGTGTACAGAGCCCTGCTTGTCCTTAGTGTACAGAGTTCTGCTTGTCCTCAGTGTACAGAGCCATGCTTGTCCTTAGTGTACAGATCCCTGCTTGTTCTCAGTGCACTTTTAGTCTTACTTTTAATTCCTCCGCTTGCTCCATGAAAGTCTCATCCTTATTATTAACCCTTCTCAATCTCAAAAATTGACTATAGGGAATGTTGTCCCTAACATATCTCGGGTGTGAGCTTTTATAATGAAGCAAAGTGTTTCTGGAAATGGCCTTTCTGAAACCTGTGGTCTGTAATTCATTATCGGTAATACTGAGCTTAACGTCCAGAAATTCAAAGCTCTTACCTCCAAAAACATATGCAAATAGCATATTTACACAATTGGCATTATTCAGATACTGGACGAAGCCCTGAAAGTCAATCACAGAACCGTCCCAGACTATCAGGACGTCGTCCACGTATCTGAGATAATACACAATCTTATCAATGAATGGATTTGCTCTGGAGAAGACCGTCCTCTCTTCTAACAAAGTCAAGAAGACGTTGGCATACTTACAAGAGACAGGTGAGCCCATGGCAGTGCCATGGGCTTACCTGTACCACTGCCCCTCATGAAGAAAATCATTGTTACTTAGCAAAAATTCCAGGGAGTCACAAATAAAACCCCTGAAATTAGTGGACTTATTGGCATCTGCCAAAAAAGTGTCCATAGCCTGTATACCCGCACTATGCGGAATCCGATGCGGAATCCGCACTAAGCTAAAGTAAAACATGGTCTAAAAACTACAGATCATGGTGCAAAAAATTAGCCCTCATACTGCCCCATATATGGAAAAATGAGGAATTTATAGGTGGTCAAAATAGGGCAATTTCAAACATACTAATTTTGTTAAAATGTTTTGAGATTCTTTTTAAGCGGTACAATTATAGAAAAGCATATAACATGGGTATCATTTTAATTGTATTGATCCCCAGAATAAAGAAAAAAAATTAATTTTTATCGGATAATGTACAGCATGACAACAAAATCTTCAAAAAGTTGCTAATTTACGGTTTTCTTTTCAATTTTCCCACATAAATAATATTTGTTTGGTTATGCCGTACATTTTATGGTAAAATAAGTGATGTATTTACAAAGTACAATTGGTGACGCAAAAAACAAGCCCTCATATGGGTCTGTGGATGGAAATATAAAAGTAATTATCTTTAGAAGGCGAGGAGGAAAAAATGAAAATGCAAAAATAAAATTGGTCTGGTCCTTAAGGCCAAAATGGTCCTGGTCCTTAAAGAGTTAATGTTCCATCCTGTTGTGCCAGAATAGTTTATTTTTTTTTCTTTCAAAATGACTTCTCTGCCCAAGGCCACCAGGGATATAATAAATAACCCCCCTCACTGTCCTTGGCCATAAGATATCCTAAAATTAACCCTTTCACTGCTCAAAATCACCAAGGATAGGAAAACTAACCATACCAAAGACCATAAGTGATGCTTGCCACATCCTCACTACTGCCCAATACTACATGGTATACAGACATTAAAGTGGTACTCCACTGCAAAACATAATATACCGATAAAAAGGATACGGGATAAGATGTTAGATCATGGGACTCATGCTGCTGGGGACCCCTGCGATCACCATGCTGAATGACTGGTGACTACAGCTGCCGTGCCCCATCCATTCAGGTCTATGGGAGGAGGAACTCCACGCTCCCGTTTTCTGGACGCCGCTGCTGCCAGCCTGGAGATCATGGGCATCTTATCCCCTATCCTATAAGGGATAAGATGTTTTTCACAGGAGTACCCCTTTAACCCCTTGACTGCTCTAGAACACCAGGGGAATGGACATTAACGATAAGAATAAAAAACAAAATGATCCAGCACCTGAAAAAAACTGCAGCTTTATTGTTGAATCATCTTTTAAAACAGCATGGAACAACTTCAACACTTCACAAGGTCTGACACAAAGACGTAAAGATGTGTAAGACCTTGTGAAGTGTTGAAGTTGTTCCACGCTGTTTTTTTTAAAGAGGATTAAACAATAATGCTGCAGTTTTTTTAAGTGCTGGATAATTTCGTTTTTTCTTATCGTTTGGATACGGAGAGTCTGAGTGGGGATCCGTACACGAAACCCAGCAGGTGAGTGAGCTGGACTTTCTTTAAACAGACATTAACTCCTTTACTGAATTGTATTATCAAGAGAAATAGCAATTTTTCCTTCAACATTAGTATAGAGATACTACAGATATACAGATTTACTGCCCCAGACCTCAAGGAATGCAGCATTAACCACTTAACGACCTAGGGCGTATGGATACGTCTTGACGTCCTGGTACTTAAGGACTGCCGGGGTGACTGCTGATATCAATCCCCCCCCCCCCCCCGTCGGCGATCGGCGCAAATCGCAAGTGAATTCACACTTGAAATTTGTGCCGATTCCGGGTCATACGGGTCTATGGTGACCCGGAATAGAAGGGGGATCACGGTTGTCTAAGACACCCAAGATCCCCCTGTAGGCATAGGAGTGATCCCTGCTATTGGTCTGCTATTGATCGTCAGAGGCGACGACCAATAGCAGACCGGGGGCGGGGGGGTTAAATTTTGTTTTCCCCGTCCTGCCCACTCACAATAGGCGGGGCAGAACGGGGAACCGAAGGGGACCGGGCACCGATGTCCACTTACCCGTCCGGAGGCTGCGGTGACGTTGATCGGCGGGCGACGTGACGTGAGTCTGAAGAGGAGGCTCCCAGGATCCTACGGAAGCCGGTAAGTTGATCTGGAGGGCTACAGTCTGAGACTGTGGTCTCTAACTGTAGCCCTCCAGATGTTGCAAAACTACAACTCCCAGCATGCCCAGACAGCTGTTTGGGCATGCTGGAATATGTAGTTTTGCAACAGCTGGAGGGCTGCAGTCTGAGACCACTATACAGTGGTCTCTAAACTATATCCCTCCAGATCTTGCAAAACTACAACTCCTAGCATGCCCACATAGCTGTTTGTTGTCTGGGCATGCTGGAAGTTGTAGTTTTGCAACATCTGGAGGTCCACAGTTTGGAGATCACTGTGCACTGGTCTAAAAACTGTAGCTCTCCAGATGTTGCAAAACTGCAAATCCCAGCATGCCCAGAAAGCAAACAGCTGTCTCGGAATGCTGGGAGTTGTAGTTGGGTACCTCCAGCTGTTTCATAACTACATCTTCCAGCATGCCCTTCGGTGATTAGTACACGCTGGGAGTTGTAGTTTTGCAACAGCTGGAGGCACGCTGGTTGGAAAATACTGAGTTAGGTAACAGAACCTAACTGAAGTTTTTCCAACCAGTGTGCCTCCAGCTGTTGCAAAAGTACAACTCCCAGCATGCACGGTCTGTCAGTACATGCTGGGAGTTGTAGTTTTGAAACAGCTGGAGGTTTGCCCCCCCCCCCATGGGAATGTACAGGGTACATTCCCACGGACAGGTTTACAAAACATTTCCTGCTTCAAGTTTGGGCTGCGGCAAATTTTTCGGCGCAGTGCTAACTCCTAGCGGGAAATTCACCGTAACCCGCCAGTGTGAATGTACCCTAAAAACACTACACTAACACTTAATAAAGGGTAAACACTACATATACACCCCCTTACACTGTCCCCCCCAATGCAAATTAAAAACGTCTTGTACGGCAGGGTTTCCAAAACGGAGCCTCCAGCTGTTGCAAAACAACAACTCCCAGCATTTCTGGACAGCCACTGACTGTCCAGGCATGCTGGGGGTTTAGCAACAGCTGGAGGCACCCTGTTTGTGAATCACTGGTGTAGAATACCCCTATGTCCACCCCTATGCAATCCCTAATTTAGTCCTCAAATGCGCATGGCGCTCTCTCACTTCGGAGCCCTGTCGTATTTCAAGGAAGCAGTTTAGGGCCATATATGGGGTATCACCGTACTCGGGAGAAATTGCACTACAAATTTTGGGGGTCTTTTTTTCCTTTTACCGCTTGTGAAAAGGAAAAGTTGGGGGCTACACCTGCCTGTTAGTGTAAAAAAAAAAAAAAAATTACACTTACATGCTGGTGTTGCCCCATACTTTTTATTTCCACAAGCGGTAAAAGGAAAAAAAGACCCCCAAAATTTGTAACGCAATTTCTCCTGAGTACGGAAATACTCAAATGCTTTGCTGACGCACAACAAGGCTCAGGAATGAGAGTGCACTATGTACATTTGAGGCCTAAATTGGTGATTTGCACAGGAGTGGCTGATTTTACAGCGGTTCTGACAAACGCAAAAAAAAAAAAAATACCCATATGTGACCCCATTTTGTAAACTACACCCCTCACCGAACGTGACAAGGGGTATAGTGAGCCTGAACACCCCACAGGTGTTTGACGAATTTTCATTAAAGTTGGATGGGAAAATTAAAAAACCCCATCTCTTCTGCGTAAGAACATACCCCATATGTGAATTTAAAGTGCTCTGCGGGCGAACTACAATGCTCAGAAGAGAATGAGCGCCATTGGGATTTTGTAGAGAAAATTTGTCCTGAATTGAAGGCCACATGTGTTTACAAAGCCCCCATAGTGCCAGAACAATGGACCCCCGACACATGTGACCCCATTTTGGAAACTACACCCCTCACGTAATGTAATAAGGGGTACATTGAGAATTTACGCCCCACAGGTGTCTGACAGATTTTTGGAACAGTGGTCCCTAAAAATGAAAAATTTAATTTTTCATTTGCACATCCCACTGTTCCAAAGATCTGTGGGGTGTAAATACTCACTGCACCCCTTTTTAAATTCTGTGAGGGGTGTAGTTCCAAAATGGGGTCACATGTGGGGGGGTCCACTGTTCTGGCACCACGGGGGCTTTGTAAACGCACATGGCCCCTGACTACCATTCCAAACAAATTATTTTTCCAAAAGCTCAATGGCGCTCCTCCTCTTCTGAGCATTGTAGTTCGCCAGCAGAGCATTTTACGTCCTAACATGGGGTATTTCCATTTTCAGAAGAAATGGGGTTACAAATTTTGGGGGTCATTTTCTCCTATTACCCCTTGTAAAAATGTAAAATTTAGGGGGGAAACTGCATTTTAGTAAAAAAAAATTTTTTTTCATTTACACATCCAACTTTAACAAAAAGTCGTCAAACACCTGTGGGGTGTTAAGGCTCAGCGGACCCTTTGTTACGTTCCTTAAGGGGTGTAGTTTCCAAAATAGTATGCCATGTGGGTATTTTTTGCTGTTCTGGCACCACAGGGGCTTCCTAAATGCAACATGCCCCCAAAAAACCATTTCAGCAAAAGTTGCTTTCAAAAAGCCAAACGTGACTCCTTCTCTTCTGAGCATTGTAGTTAGCCCGCAAAGCATTTTACATCCTAACATGGGGTATTTCCATACTCAGAAGAGATGGGGTTACAAATTTGGGGGGGCATTTTCTCCCATTACCCTTTGTAAAAATGGTAAATTTGGGGGGAAAACAAATTTTTTTTTTTCCATTTACACATCCGATTTTAACGAAAAGTTGTCAAACACCTGTGGGGTGTTAAGGCTAACTGGACCCCTTGTTACGTGCCTTGAGGGGTGTAGTTTCCAAAATGGTATGCCATGTGGGGTTTTCTGCTGTTCTGGCACCATAGGGGCTTTCTAAATGTGACATGCCCCCCAAAAACCATTTCAGAAAAATTCACTCTCCAAAATCCCATTGTCGCTCCTTCCCTTCTGTGCCCTCTACTGCGCCCGCCGAACACTTGACATACACATATGAGGTATTTCCTTACTCGAGAGAAATTGGGTTACAAATTTTAGGGGGCTTTTTCTCCTATTACCACTTGTAAAAATTCAAAAACTGGGTCTACAAGAACATGCGAGTGTAAAAAATGAAGATTTTGAATTTTCTCCTTAACTTTGCTGCTATTCCTGTGAAACACCTAAAGGGTTAACACTCTTACTGAATGTCATTTTGAATACTTTGAGGAGTGGTTTTTATAATGGGGTCATTTGTGGGGTATTTCTAATATGAAGGCCCTTCAAATCCACTTCAAAACTGAAGTGGTCCCTGAAAAATTCCGATTTTGAAAATTTTGAGAAAAATTTGAAAATTGCTGCTAAACTTTGAAGCCCTCTGATGTCTTCCAAAAGTACAAACATGTCAACTTTATGATGCAAACATAAAGTAGACATATTGTATATGTGAATCAATATATAATTTATTTGGAATGTCCATTTTCCTTATAAGCAGAGAGCTTCAAAGTTAAAAAAAATGACAAATTTTCAATCTTTTCATCAAATTTTGGAATTTTTCACCAAGAAATGATACAAGTATCGACAAAATTTTACCACTAACATAAAGTAGAATATGTCACGAAAAAACTTTCTCGGAATCAGAATGAAAGGTAAAAGCATCCCAGAGTTATTAATGCTTGAAGTGACAGTGGTCAGATGTTCAAAAAATGTCCGGGTCCTTAAGGTATATTTGGGCTGGGTCCTTAAGGGGCTAAAGGGGTATTCCAGGAAAAAAGCTTTTTTTTCTTTTTATATCAACTGGCTCCAGAAAGTTAAACAGATTTGTAAATTACTTCTTTTAAAAAATCTTAATCCTTTCAATAATTATCAGCTTCTGAATTTGAGTTGTTGTTTTCTGTTTGGCAACAGTGCTCTCTGCTGACATCTCTGCTTATTTCAGGAACTGCACAGAGTAGAAGAGGGTTGCTAAGGAGATTTGCTTCTAAACTGAGAGCACTTGGACAGAAAAGAGCAACTCAACTTCAGCAGCTCATGAGTACTGAAAGGATTAAGATTTTTTTATAGAAGAAATTTACAAATGTGTTTAACTTTCTGGAGCCAGTTGATATATAGAAACATTTTTTTTTTTCCTGGATAACCCCTTTAACTCTTATCCTGATGTCATCTTTACAGACCTGCTTGGTCCTGTTCCTTTTGTTATTTGGTAGATATGATATGTGCATCGCTTCCCTCTCTAGAGGTACTGCATTGTTAGTAACAATGAAGCTAGAAAATTGGCCCATGAGAGAAACAACTGCTGAATCATTTTGTCCTTAGTGGCAAAACAATTATTGGGGGCCCATTTGGATTGTTGCTTTGGGCCCCCTTTTTTCCTAAGGTATCTATGCCGCAAACTGTTAATGAAAATGTCAACACAATAGATGTAGTTCTACTGTTTCTTTTGCAGTAAGTAGACCAACCATATTTCTTAACACAAATCTACACATTTTATCATGTTTTCAATATGGTGATTTTTCCTCACTCACTGTATTTACGGTATTTACAGCAACAGTCAATGGGAGTGGAAATGCCACAGTGATCTTACAAGCTAAAGCTGGCACATCTTTTGTTGGACAATGGTCAAATGGAAATAGCACTTGTGATGGAAGATCACCAATGTTTAACATTTTGTTTGATGTA
Source organism: Hyla sarda (assembly GCF_029499605.1). Classification (NCBI taxonomy): domain Eukaryota; kingdom Metazoa; phylum Chordata; class Amphibia; order Anura; family Hylidae; genus Hyla; species Hyla sarda. Next base: position 93,647,500 of record NC_079198.1, read on the forward strand.
AATACTAGATTAGTTGCACAATGGACATCAACCAACAATCTCAGTTCTGTTGAAATAAGGTTAGTATTATTCTGTCATACGTTTTCATATCTTACAGAGGTCAATAAGCTCATGTTTTTGCACAAATGTAATCATAGTGACAAGACAAGGAATTTTATGTTCTATCAAGTCTCCTTGTTCCTCCTCAGTTCAGTTAGATTTAGGGTAAAAGTAACTTGGCTGTAATATTTAGGTTATGTATCAAGTGGACAGATACTGTATGAGATATATTAATGCAAATTCCACAACTTCCTTTCAATATGTTTTCTCTAACTTTAAATGAATCTGTCATCTCTAGTTGATGTTAAGAGCTGCAAATGCCATTGGATAGCCTTTTCTGGAGCTCATGGTGGTTACCAACCTTAGAAAATTGTCTTTTAACATGAGCTTTTCACTTAAGCAGCCCTTCTCTGCCTCTGTTACACTTGGCTGAGAAATAAAAAGTCGATTTTATAAGTTTAGCAACCACCATCAGCTCCAGGAAAGATACAGTTTGCCTTTATACTCTAATAGCTATCCAAGAGTATCTGCATCTCTTAGCGTCAAATAGAGCTGACAGATTTCCTTTAAATATAAAATACAGTGACCCCCTGACCTACGATGGCCCCAACATACGATCATTTCAACATCAACATACGATGCTTTTGTATGTCATGGCCATTGCATAAACGGCTACCCGGCAGCGCAGACTACTTCAGCTGCCGCCGGATAGCCGTTTAAGGTGCCCCGTGTGGTCCGGTGAGTGTCACTCACCTGTCCTCGGGGCTCCAGAGCATCCTCTTCGGGATCCCCTCCATCGCCGGCGCTCTCCATCGTCGTCATCACGTCATCGCGCACGACGTCCCGTCATGCAATAGGAGCAGCGTGCGTAGTGACGTGATGACTGCTACGTGAGAGCGACGATCCCGGGCAGCAGAGACGTTCCAGAGCGGCGGAGACATCATGAGGGCGCGTCGACAGCGATGGAGCGCAACATCCAGGGCAGCGGTGACGAGCGGTGACGGTCCTGAGTGGCGGGGACAGGTGAGTACAATTTCCTATACTTTACATTGCACGGATCCCTCAACATGCGATGGTTTCAACTAGGGATGTCCCGATACCTATACTAGTATCGGTATCGGGGCCGATACTCGGCATTTGCATGGTATCGGGGACTCGTTTAATGTCCCCGATACCATGCCCGATACCTGGTGCTGTGCGGCGCTGTCCCGTTCTCCGCTGTCCCGTTCTCCCGATCGCAATCATTGCGTCCTATGGAGGAGAATGAGACACACACGTCGCTCCTCCTCCCCTGCACCCAGCGTAAGGCTACGGAGGAAGCAGAGTGACGTGTATGTCACATGCTCCACCGTACGACGCCATGATGCGATCGGGAGAACGGGACAGCGGAGCGACGACACCCAAGGACAGCCGCAGGTGAGTGCTGTCTCTATAAGGGGGGGGGGGGGGGCGGCTGCTGTCTATAAAGGGGGGGGAGCTGCTGTCTATAAGGGGGGCTGCTGTCTATAAGGGGGGAACTGCTGTCTATAAGGGGGGGCTGCTGTCTATAAAGGGGGGGAGCTGCTGTCTATAAGGGGGGAGCTGCTGTCTATAAGGGGGGGCTGCTGTCTATAAGGGGGGGCTGCTGTCTATAAGGGGTGGGCTGCTGTCTATAAGGGGTGGGCTGCTGTCTATAAGGGGGAGTTGCTGTCTATAAGGGGTGGGCTGCTGTCTATAAGATGGGGCTGCTGTCTATAAAGGGGGGCTGCTGTCTATAGGGGGGGAGCTGCTGTCTATAAGGGGGGGCTGCTGTCTATATAAGGGGGGCTGCTGCCTATATAAGGGGGCTGCTGTCTATATAAGGGGGGGCTGCTGTCTATAAGGGGGGCTGCTGTCTATAAGTGGGGGGCTGCTGTCTATAAGTGGGGGGCTTCTGTCTATAAGTGGGGGGCTGCTGTCTATATAAGGGGGGCTGCTGTCTATAAGGGGGGGGCTGTTGTCTACAAGGGGGGAAAGAGGGGGTGCTGTCTACAAGGGGGGGCTGTTGTTTGCAAGGGCGACACGGGGGGCGCTGTCTACAGGGGGGACAAGAGGGGATGCTGTCTACAAGGGGGCCCCTGTCTACAAGGGGGGGGGGCTGCAGTCTACAGGGGGCTGCGGTCTACAGGGGGGTTGCCACTAATATCTGCAGCTATCTATACTACCTACAAGGGGATACTACCTAACATTAAAAACAATCTTACAGCAGAGTCGCCTGCACTAACTTGAATTTATAGGTAGATAGTGCAGGTGACCCGGTTTCTACCGCTGCTCACCATGTGAATGTCAGCCCAATCACGCCGGAGACATTGGTTTTGCCGCCAATGCAAATTCCCTGTTCTGTCCAATGGAGAAGAGAGGAATCTTGGCTCATACTATAGCAGCGGCCTCCATTGTACACAACAAGGACCCACATATTATACGGTAAGCAGCGCCAGAAACCGGATCACCCTGGTGTCAGATTCCCTTTAAAATAAAAGTACTCGTACTTGATATCGGCGAGTAGTAGAATTAAAGTATCGGTACTCATACTCGTTCTTAAAAAAATGGTATCGGGACATCCCTAGTTTCAACTAACAATGGTTCATTTGGAACGGATTACCATTGTATGTTGAGGGACCACTGTAGTCTATTTTCTAAGCAATCCTTATTGTTCCTTAAGGTAGAGTAGAGAGAATATACTCTAAGGGGGAGATTTATGAAAACCTGTCCTGATAAAAAGTTGCTAAATTGCCAATAGCAACCAATCAGATTGCTTCTTTCAGTTTACAGAGGTCTTTTAAAAAATGAAAGTAGCAATCTGATAGGTTGCTATGGGCAACTCAGCAAATTTTCCTCTCAACAGGTTTTGATAAATCTTCCCCTAAGCACACAGGTATGCTGAGGGGTGCATTGACATTGATATTTAAAATAATATCTGCAGCAATGATCAGCAAAACTTGTTTTCAGATATTTACAGCATATCAACCTGATAGGAAATGGGACCTGCTAGTCTCCTGACTGTCACGTCGGGCAGGGATAAGTGTTACACTGAGCTTCTTTGCCAAACCTCTATTCCTGCCTCTTGGAGTGCCCACCTACTTGATAGGATGGCTCCAACCATGGTGTCAGTCCCTACCCTACTAAAGTGTTGGACGTAGCTAAGTCAAAGTAATAAATCAACACAGTACAGAAGTGAGGGAGCAAGTCATGACACAATAGGTTACCCCAAACTGAACAGCAAAAAGGACAAACATAAGGAAGCCCAAACTAAACATAGAAGCAATGTCAAACAAGCTTTGTTGGTAACAAAGATAGTAGCGCAGTACAGAAACAGTAATAAAAGTAGTAGTCAGAGAACAAGCTGACAATAAGTGCGGGGGAACAAAGAGATACAAAGGCAGTAACAAGGAAGATTCCAATATTCCCGGCAGGAAATCAGAAAGAATGGAGTATAAATGGGGCATCATCAGGGTAAGAATGACACCTACTACCTACACAGGAGGAAACAGAACTGCTGGAACTTTGGAGAGGCACAGGTGACACTGACACACTTGTTAAGCCAATATAGGCAGTTGTGGCTTGATATAGTCACTTAGTAGTGATGAGCGGCATAGGCCATATTCGAATTTGCGATATTTTGTGAATATATGGACCAATATTCGTCATATATTCGTGAAATTTGCATATTCGTTATATTTTGTTTTTTTTTCTATGCGCATTTGGGAAAATTTATGCGCATATGCGAAAATCGATGTGCATTTGCGCATATTCGCGAATATTGAGCCCTCCTTTTAATGGTAAAGGGAACTTATGGGCTAGTGCATTAACTCTGTGATTTTTTTGCCCATTGAAACCAATAGGCCCATTGTGGTCTATGGGGATCTCACGGTATGTAAAATAGATAAGCAGGAGCGTCTTGGCAGTACAGTATACGAGTAAGCAGCTTCAATGGAGACGCCGGCTCAACGTGGCGCTGGACACAGACCAAGCAGGTAGGTGATAGACAAGGTGTTTATTTACCCAGAATGCAATGCGTTTCGCTGCCTAAGCAGCTTCATCAGGCATAGGTGGGAATAACAAAGCAGTGCATTTTATAACAGCATTAATTAGTCACAGCGGAAACCAATGATCGCCGAGGACCATTCAATGCCGGAGAAAATGCATAGTACAAAGCATTGAAAATTATTTCGGATAAAAGTTATTACATTACCCTCCCCTCAGATCCCTCTTCCGACTACCATCAGACCTACATTGGTATCATTAACAATGCCTCAGTGAAAAATATATTTAATAAAAAAAATGATCTTTCCTTAACATTAAGCACTTCTCTCTCCCTCATTTTTATTATTTACCTAAATTACACAAAAACCCAGTTAATCCCCCTGGTCGCCCTATTATTTTGGGTATTTCATCTCTTACTGCAAATTTGTCACACTTCGTTGATTTATTTCTCCAGCCATATGTTTTACAGTTACCATCTTATTTGAAAGATTCTTCACAACTTATTCTAGAATTACATCAGATTAATCTACCTTTTTCTTTTTCTTTTCTCACTATAGATGTATGTTCTTTATATTCTAATATTGATACCGCTCTGGGTCTGATGGTCATTCAGGATCTCCTTTTTAGTGACACTTCATTACCTACTGAGCAAGCCACATTTTTGTTACAGGCTATTTCTTTCATTTTGAAACATAATGCTTTTTCATTTGACAATAGCATATACAAACAGATCAGGGGCTGTGCTAAGGGGACGCGCTTCGCCCTCAGTTATGCAAATGTATTCATGGGGGCATTTGAAGCCGTTCACATAGCACAGTCCCTGACATATTCACCCTACATTTTTTATTTCCGCAGATATATAGATGATTTATTCTTGTTATGGATCGGCACTGAAGCACAAGCCCACGAATTTGTCACCATGTTAAATTCAAACAAATGGGGGTTACAATTCACGTTAAGTTTTTATTCCAATAGTATTAGTTTTTTGGATTTAGAAATCACGAATCAAGCTGGTTTTATTTGCACTAAAACACATTTTAAATCCGTTGATGTAAATAGTTTTTTGAATTACAATAGTGCCCATTACCCGAGTTGGCTCAAGGGAGTTCCCTTTGGACAATACCTAAGGGTTCGAAAAAATTGCACCAGAGATGAAGATTTTTCCACACAAGCGATAATACTCAAAAACCGTTTTTTATCGAAAGGTTATCCAGCTCCTTTATTAACACATTCATACCATCAAGTAAAAGAAAAAAAAAAAAATAAATGAATTACTTACTGGAAAGAAATACTCTAATGATAAAAAGGATAATAATAAAAAAAAAACTAATAACCATTTTAAATATAATTTCATAACTAATTATAACCGTGCAGCTCCACAGATACACAGTGTCCTTAAACGTAATTGGCATATTATTTTAAATGACCCTATTCTCAAAGATGTAGTCCCCACAAAACCAGGTATTACCTATAGAAGATCAAAAAATTTACAAAATATGGTGGCACCTAACAGATTAAAAAACACATTATTTGGCAACCCTTCCCCTATTGTCCTAAACCCTGGATGTACACCTTGTGGTAAAAACAGGTGTTTATGCTGTGATATGATGGAACCTTTTACTAACAAGTTTTGTTCTACGTATACTAAAAAATAATTTAATATCAGTCAAGTTCTAAACTGAAATACTCAGTATGCAATTTATCTTCTTTCTTGTAGCTGTAAGTTCCAATATGTTGGACGCACTATTCAGACTATGCAGTGTTGAATGTCCAAACATCGTTCTAATATTAAGAACCAATTCACATTACACAGTTTATCAAGGCACTTCACTAGGGTTCACGGAGGTGACACCTCTTCGTTACGTCTAACAATTCTCGAATCCATTCCAGTGGAGAAACATAACCGATTTCAATACTTAATTAACAGAGAATCATACTGGATATATACTCTTTCAACTTTATCACCGCATGGTCTGAATGAGACCATAGAGAACGCTCGTTGATTTGATCTGTTCTCTCTGTTCTTATTTCTCCTAACATCCCCTTGATACCGTATGGCCAGTTACCACCATTTTCTGTAATAACGTTCATATCCCTCATTTCATTTTTTTATAGATTTTATATAGATTTTTTTTTTATTTAATGTATAGTCTCTTCCTTCTTTTTGTGTTTTTTGTATATATGTATTTTATATTATTAGTATTATGTAATTTTGTATGACTATTTGTGGTTCTTATGTATTCGATATACATTTGTTCGTAATTGTTAAAACCTTTGTACTATGCATTTTCTCCGGCATTGAATGGTCCTCGGCGATCATTGGTTCCCACTGTGACTAATTAATGCTGTTATAAAATGCACTGCTTTGTTGTTCCCACCTATGCCTGATGAAGCTGCTTAGGCAGCGAAACGCGTCGCATTCTGGGTAAATAAACACCTTGTCTATCACCTACCTGCTTGGTCTGTGTCCAGCGCCACGTTGAGCCGGCTTCTCCATTGAAGCTGCTTACTCAACCCTACCAGGTGAGTAGGTTACACGCCTTTTTAAACAATCCTTCATCCTCTTTTAATACACCACGAAGCGCTGTTTCCCATTTTTTCCAGATATTGGCAGTACAGTGGATGGGAGACAGTGTATCGTTCGAGTCCCAGGGTGGGACGGAGTCTTGCAGTGTTGTGGTTAAACTTTACTTTCTTGGAAAAGCTGCTGAAGGACAGATAGCAACCGCTTCTTTAATTTTCAAAGGCCTTGTTAAAAATGAAAGAAGCAATCTGATAGGTTGCTATGGGCAACTGCACCACTCTTCCTCTACACTGGTTTTGATGATTCTCCCCCATACAGGGAGATTCATGAAAACCTTTCCAGAGGAAAAGTTTCTGAGCTGTCCATAGCAACCAATCAGATTGCTTTTTCATTTTTCACAAGGCCTCTGCAAAATTAAAGAAGTGATCTGATTGGTTGCTATGGGCAACTGGACAACTTTTCCTTTGCACAGGTATTGATAAATATCCCATTATGTTCCTTAACCTCCCATTCATTCATTCATACCCAGCCTTACACATTACATCTTGTTTCAATTAATCTCAATACCCATATTTGGTACCCCATTAACCTAGTTCCCACGGTTCAAACACTCAGTTAATTGCCAATTGACCTAGTTCCCACGGTTCAAAGACTTTCTTAATTACCAATTGACCTACATTTGTCAATCACGAGTGAAAAAGTAAAACCACAACACTGTAATACTCCGTCCCACCCTGGGACTCGAACCACCACACGGTCTCCCATCCACTGTACTGCCAAGACCCTCCTTCTAATCTTACAGTTTTACATACCGTGAGATCCCCATAAACCACAATGGGCCTATTGGTTTAAATGGGCAAAAAATCACAGAGTTAATGCACTCTTGTGCAGTGGTCTCCAACCTGCGGACCTCCAGGTGTTGCAAAACTACAACTCTGTCCGGGCATGCTGGGAGTTGTAGTTTTGCAACATCTTGAGGTCCGCAGGTTGGAGACCACTGCACTAGCCCATTAGTTCCCTATACCATTAAAGAAAGGAGGGCTAAATATTTGCGAATATTAGCATATGCGAAGAGCAGAGAGGGATGATCAGTGATCACTGTGATGTGTACTGTGAAAAAAAAAGCGAATATTATTAATTGCGAATATATAGTGCTTTATTCGCAATTCGAATTTTAATCGCGAATATCACATATTCACGATTAAAATTCGAATTGCGAATATTCACGTGCAACACTATCACTTAATGAAGGGGTGGCCACAAATGTGTGTGGCTCACTAATACAGTCTGTGATAGTTATGTTCTTTCTAGCTTCAAATAGCGTTTTCTAGCTTCACATAGCGTTTGCTATTTAACATGTATTGTCAGGTGGCGCTTAGACTTGCCATTGTTTTAAGCTGCAAGTCCAGGAAACACTCACTAACTAGCACTAAATGTACAGTGCTACCCACTGCCATAACATACCATATAGGAGTACCCTTATGGGCAGCTATTTCTCTTGTGTCTACTAAACTCTGGTTTTAATTCACAACTCTGCAACTGTTTTCTAAAGATCAGTATAGGAATATTTAAAATATATAAATACAGGGTGGGCCATTTATATGGATAAACCTTAATAAAATGGGAATGGTTGGTGATATTAACTTACTGTTAGTGGCACATTAGTATATGTGAGGGGGGAATTTTTCAAGATGAGTGGTGACCATGGTGCCCATTTTGAAGTCGGCCATTTTGAATCCAACTTTTGTTTTTTCAATAGGAAGCGGGTCATGTGACACATCAAACCTATTGGGAATTTCCCAAGAAAAACAATGATGTGCTTGGTTTTAATGTAACTTTATTCTTTCATGAGTTATTTAAAAGTTTCTGAGCACTTATAAAATGTGTTCAATGTGCTGCCCATTGTATTGGATTGTCAATGCAACCCTCTTCTCCCACTCTTCACACACTGATAGCAACACCACAGGAGAAATGCTAGCACAGGCTTCCAGTATCTATAGTCTCAGGTGCTGCAGAATGGGCAAAACAAAAATTGGAACAGGACCCTCAGTTTACGCAGAAGATTTTGTTCAGTGATGAGGCAAACTTTTATGTGAACGGTGAAGTTAACAAACAAAACCACCGCTATTGGTCTGACACTTACCCACATTGGATAGATCCCTCCAAGAATGTTGGAACACAAAAATGTATGGCATGGTGTGGTATATGGGGTACAAAGATAGTGGGGTCATTCTTCATCAATGGAAACCTCAAGGCCACTGGATATGCAAAATTGCTACATGATGATGTGTTTCCCTCTTTATGCACTGAAGCTGGCACGTTCCCTCAGTCTTTCCAGCAAGATGGTGCACCACCACATTATGGGTGTCAGGTCCGAGCATCCCTAGATGAACAGTTTCCTGGAAAGTGGATTGGTCGTCGTGAGACAGTTGAATGGCCCCCCAAGGTCTTCCGATCTGGCCCCCTTAGACTTTTATCTTTGAGGTCATCTGAAGGCAATTGTCTATGCTGTGAAGATACGAGATGTGCAGCACCTGAAACTACGGATACTGGAAGCCTGTGCTAGCATTTCTCCTGCGGTGTTGCTATCAGTGTATGAAGAGTGGGAGAAGAGGGTTGCATTGACAATCCAACACAATGGGCAGCACATTGAACACATTTTATAAGTGGTCAGAAACTTGTAAATAACTCATGAAAGAATAAAGTTACATTAAAACCAAGCACATCATTTTTTTTCTTGTGAAATTCCCAATATGTTTGATGTGTCACATGACCCTATTCCTATTGAGCAAACAAAAGTTGGATTCAAAATGGCCGACTTCAAAGTGGCCGCCATGGTCACCACCCATCTTGAAAAGCTTCCCACCTCACATATAATAATGTCCACAAACAGGAAGTTAATATCACCAACCATTCCCATTTTATTAAGGTGTATCCATTTAAATGGCCCACCCTGTATATAAATATATATATATATATATATATATATATATATATATATATATATATATTGCACCAGTAACAATATATCACACATTTACATTGATGTTTTATTCTTTTCCAGTGCTTTCATAATGGTTAATGACACCTACAAGCTTACAAAAATCCTGACTGCTGGTGAGTCTATATTAGATTGCAACGCGATCATCTGTTATTATATAATCAATAACCAGCTAAAAAACAGTGCCCTATATAGGAACGCTGTGAAATATCTACAAGCATATCTGTTGCAGGCCTATTGAAGCCAATGGGTAGCAACTTACAGAATGTGCAAACATACCCTAAAAGTGATTCATATAAGTTCATTGTAACTGTTAGGAGGAAATAAATGTAAGCATCACAAACAGAAGGTTCAGATAGATATCTGTGCTTAAATTTATATTTAAAGGGACCATTCACCATAAAAATGTGGTTTTATCTACCAGCATGGCACAATAGAGCAGGAGGAGCCGAGTAAATTGATATACAGTTTTATGGGAAAAGATTCAGTACAACTTGTAAACATCTGTACTTGTAAACCTCTGCTCATTGTGGACTATGAAGACCAGTGGGTGGTCCTACTGAGTAATTGACAGCTATCTGTGTGCAAAACTAGCCAAGCGGCATGTCCTGTGACCAATGAATCACTCATCTGAATACTGCATTATGCAAATTTCAAACCTTTACACTCCCAGAATACCTTAGTATACAGTATTATGACAATGGCAAAAGCTGTTTTGCAAGTGAACTCACAACATTCCCCAAACAGATTTAGTTTGGTCAAAAAGAGTTCTCTCAGCCACCTGACAACTTTACATATATTGTTGCAGAATGCACCAGTAGAGCTTAAAATGATAGTTTAAGCATAATACCCATTTAAGGGTACAATTACATGACAAGAATTTCTCTGCCTTTGATTCATATTATTCCAGGTGTATGCCATGTTCTCTTTCAAGTTGATGACTTTTTTTTTTTTTTTTTTCTGCAGCACCAACAATAGCACCTGCTACAACAAGAAATGCAGGAACTGCACATAAGCCATTGGTTTGGTGTTTCGACCTGGTCCAGTCACTCATTATACTCACAATCACTACTAAGCTGTTATTATAAGAAAAGACATTTAACTATAAGTAATTTAAAAGTCTGTTTAACTATCTGGCACCAGCTGATTTGAAAACATTTGTTTTCCACTGGAGTACCCCTTTAAGGTCCAATGTAGGCCAGTTCTTAAATGGATTGGCCAGTGAAAATAATCTTATCCCCTATGCGCGATCTGTGAACTCCAGAATTTTTTTATATATATATATATATATATATATATATATATATATATATATATCATCATATATATTGTGTGTGGTAGATAACGTACAATGATCAACAATTTCCTATATTAAAGGTGTTCTCCGGTGGAAAACTTTTTTTTTTTTTTTTATGGACTGGTGCCAGACAGATTTGTAAATTACTTCTATTTAAAAATCCTAATCCTTCCAGTACTTATTAGCAGCTGTATGCTAGAGAAAATTATTTTCTTTTTTAATTTCTTTTTTGTCTTGTCCACAGTGCTCTCTGCTGACACCTCTGTCCGAGTCAGGGACGGTCTAGAGCAGCATAGGTTTGCAATGGGTATTTTCTCCTGCTCTGGACAGTTTCTGATATGGGAATCAGGTGTCAGCAGAGGGCACTGTGAAAAGACAAAAAAGAAATTCAAAAAGAAAAGAATTTCCTCTGTAGCATGCAGCTTCTTATAAGTACTGGAAGAACAAATATTTTTTTATAGAAGTAATTTACAAATCTATTTAAATTTCTGGCAACAGTTGGTTTAAAAAAATTTTTTCCCACCGGAGTACCCCTTTAAGCTTTAGAATACAATATTCTGACTTGCCTGTATTTAAAATTGAACAGATTCACCAACATCATTTTAGGAAAATCTGTCTAATGTGACTGAAGAATATTTAATTTGAGAGGCCCATTTTACAATCTAAACTACCACATACCATTTTTAATATTATTGTCTTTTTGTATGTGGCAGAGGGGTCTTTGGGCACCCTAGTCTAAGTGCACCTGCTACCTCTGCTTCTGTCTCCCAAAATTATTGATAATCTGACTTTCTGTTAAAGAGCTTAGTCACATGAAAGCACTCTGAAAGGTTATCTGGCATGATGTGACCATGACCACAAAGTGACTGGTAAGGGTATGTTCACACGATCACTACTTGGGGAAATCCACTGTAAGTTTCACTATCCACTGTATAAGGGCCCCCGGCAAGCTGCAAATCTGCCACCATTGATGACTTTCGGCATACTGATTGAAAAAGGAATGGTAGCGCAACTCGCAGAGAGTAACCTGCTGCAATTTACGTTGGTATGAGCATGCCCTAGAACTAAATCAGAGGCAATTTGGCAGCATTCCTCATCTCAGCCTACCTTGTTAATCAGATTTTTCTTACTTATTGTAGATACATGGAGAGAATCTATTTAATTATTTTGTAATTTACTGTCATTTGTAATAATCTTAATCGAAACAAGGTTTAAAAAAAAAAAAAATATATATATATATATATATATATATATATATATATATATATATATTTGTATTATTAACCCCCTTAACGACCACGGACGTAAATGTACGTCCTGGTTTGGCGGGACTTCCCGCACCAGGACGTACATTTACATCCTGTGTATGACCGCGAGCATCGGAAGGGTGCTCGCGTCATACACGAAAAAATCCAGCTGCTAGCAGCAGCCGGGGACCCGCCGGTAATGGCTGACATCCGCGATCGCACGGATGTCCGCCATTAACCCCTCCGATGCCGTGATCAATACAGATCACGGCATCTGCGGCATTGCGGCACTTTGATTGGATGATCGGATCACCCGCAGCGCTGCCGCGGGGATCCGATCATCCAGCATGAAAGACGGAGGTCCCCTTACGTAGCTTCGGCTGTCTCCCGGGGTCTTCTGCTCTGGTCTGCGATCGAGCAGACCAGAGCAGAAGATCACTGATAATATTGAGCAGTGCTGTGTCCTATGCATAGCACTGCACAGTATTAGCAATCAAACGATTGCTATAAATAGTCCCCTATGGGTACATAAAAAGTGTAAAAAAAAGTTGAAAAATGTAAAAATAAGAAGTAAAAAAAAGTAAAAAATCCCCTCCCCCAATAAAAATGAAAATTGTCTGTTTTTCCCATTTTACCCCCAAAAAGCGTAAAACATTTTTTTAATAAACATATTTTATATCGCCGCGTGCGTAAATGTCCGAAATATCAAAATATAATGTTAATGATCCCGTACGGTGAATGGCGTAAACGTAAAAAATTTAAAAATCCACAAATCCTGCTTTTTTGTCACATCTTATTCAAAAAAAATTTTATAAAAAAATGATCTAAAAGTTTTATATATGCAAATGTGGTATCTAAAAAAGTACAGATGACGGCGCAAAAAATGAGCCCTCATACCGCCCTATATACGGAAAAATGAAAAAGTTATAGGTGGTCAAAATAGTGCGATTTTAGATTACTGATTTTGTACAAAAAGTTTTAGATTTTTTTAAAGCGGTACAAAAATATAAAAGTATCTAGCCATGGGTATCATTTTAATCATATTGACCCACAGAATAAAGAACACCTATCATTTTACCGTAAAGTGTACAGTATGAAAACAAAACCCTTCAAAATATGCAAAATTTTGGTTTTCATTTAAATTTCCTCCCTAAAATTTTTTTTGGGGGTTCGCCGTACATTTTATGGTAAAATGACAGGTTTCATTACAAAGTACAATTGGTCATGCAAAAAAACAAGCCCTTATATGGGTCTGTACATGGAAATATAAAGGAGTTATGGATTTTAGAAGGCGAGGAGGAAAAAACGAAAACGCAAAAATAAAATTGGCCTGGTCCTTGAGGTGAAAATGGGCTTGGTCATTAAGGGGTTAAAAGATGCATAAAGATTTACATATACATGTTTTATGTAGAATAGCATGGCTTTTTGGTATTGTATTTATTATATAAATGAACTTTTTAAGTATGTAAAATGAAGAATTCTAATAATTGAAATCTACAAATTACTTTTAATTATTCATTTTAATAGTTTACTTTGCAAAAGAATAAATAAAAAATAAAAAACTCTCACAGTTTACTGTTCTGTCTCCATCATTTGAGAAAACATTTCATTAAATATAATCAAAAAATAATTATATCACAGTAAGGCTAAGTTTCCACTTTTTTTGGTTTGGCGTTTTTCTGCCTGTTTGGGCGGTTTTAAAAATTGTCAGCATGTTGAGACTTTGTAATTTTCACAGGAAAATTGTGGCATTTTTCTCTCAAAAAACAAGGCAGTATGGTCGGCACTATCTTATTGGCCCAGTGCACTTCTTCCTAGAAACAGCTGCAAGTCCTCCCTTGGTGCTCAGCTTAGGTGGTGCTTTAGAAACAAGTCCAATGTATACATGAAGAAAAGGTAGTAAAGCAGCAACTCACCGGATTCTCATCGGTGCCAACAACTTCTTTTATTCTGTAAAAATGTAGGTCACAGATAGACAAACATGTCTGAGATCGGGAAGGGAAAGACGCTTCACAGCTTTTTTCAGCGATAAACAGGTAATGCCGCTTCGCACAGCGCATGTGCTTCTACAGACCTGACCACTTCCTGTACATCGGCACTGAAGTACTAGCCCCAGTGACGAGCGCAGGACAGGTGAGTCACAGTAATAATTCCTACATGAAAAAGATAGTGAAAAGATTATAAAAATAAAAGCTAAATTCAACTTTGTCATTAAGTCCTAGTATGTCCTGGGCTCTGGTTTTTAGAATAAGATAGGCTTCTTGTTGCAAGAGTTTTCTATGCTTGTCTTCTCCGTTGTCACTGTGGATTCAGGGTACAATGCAGAGTAGATGCAGGGCAGATTTTATGGCCCATGGGGCAGATGGTATTAACCCTTTCTTGTCGTGATGCCAGGGCTTGATTTTGCCTTAACCACCCAAAGGTAATACTGCTGGATGAGTTAGGCAGGGGCAAAAAAGACACCAATGCCAGATTAAGAATAACGGTAGCTTTACTGAGGCAAGACAGGTGATATAGTATTTGCAGTACAGCCAATTATCCCATGGAGGTGACCAGTGACACAGGGGGACCTCGCAGGCTTGCTGGGAGATGCAGTAGTTAGACTGACTTTAGTGCAGGGCTCGGTGACTACAGATGGACTTGACTTGACAGAGATGGTGACTTGACTTACTGATGACCGACTTGTGGCTGCAAGACTTTAGGTTTGCACTGGACCTCAGTATACAGCAGAAGAGCAATGTGATAAGAGAGAGATTGCAGCCCCTCCCCTTGTTATATAGGGGGCTGCGCAAGGAGACCATAGGTCACTTTGGGGGTCACCTGGTCACTGGAGCCCTCTGGGTAACAATCATGTGATCAAAACATTAAAGCAACAGTACATTATATATACAACATGGTGAACCATAAGGCGGGCTGGGGACATACAGGGAATCTTCCTGACTGGGCAGGAGGACAGTACGGGACCACAGCATCCCGTACTGGGACACCACAAACTCCCCCATTTTAATTAAGTTGCCCTCAACGCCCAATTCTGCAGGGCAGCGGAGCAAAATGACTACAGGAGCCCCATGCAGTCCTGGGGCATTTCAATTAACATCCATTTCCAGGCTGAACTGAAGTTAAAGACTCCTTGTATAAATTGCCTATACATGCTCTGAAGACTTATGTAGAAACTTATTAACTGTATGACTACTGAAGAATAGGACTATGACATTATACACATGACTATGACATTATATATAACTTTAGACACAATTCTGACAGATTGGGTTGTCAGAGGTTTTTTGCCCAATGCCTTGGCTACTGGGGTCCCTTGGTATAACACACTTCTCCCCAGAACACTAGATATATAGATTAGACTAGACATTTCTAGACAACATTGGATATTTGTTACCTTTAACTTTTTAAATACGTGCATAGCAGGTTGACAGGAATACCTTCTGGCCAGGAAAGCATCCTGAGTACATAGACACAAGAAAATATTATACATTAGAATTATGACAATTTATGAAAGACCTTTGTGTGGACTGTTATATGGTCAATGCTACAGCCCAAGTGGAGGGATGGATATATGTACTGGACTACAGATGTACTGAGTAACTATATGTGTAGTACTAGACTTTACTTGATACTTTAATCTTGGTATGATACCTTAACTGTACATGGTACTGGCGGTAAGATGGAAATGTGATCTCTCCTGAATAGATCAGGATACCTCCTATAAAAATTTTATAATATGACAACTATAATACACTTAACATAAGTAACAGTTAGTGCCAGGTGGCAAAGATAATATATTACTTTCAACAAAATATACATAAATGTCCATTGTTCTGCTTGACAGTCAGATACATTATAGAGTTTACTTTAGAGAATCTCGGCTAAATGCCGGGCACAACACTTATGAGATTGGTTACCACTTTAACCGTCTTGACAAGTTTGGTTTGTCAGGATCTGTACTTAAACGTTGCTTGTAACCTGTAACAATAAGAGTAGTCTCACACATAAAAGTTAGTTGGTCTGGTCGACCATTTTGATAAAGTTAATGAACATACTCAAGATGCTCCTTAAATTGGTATTTTTCCATCCCAGCCTCACCGGTCGCTTTGCTTTCTTGGTTGGGACATAAACCTAGGACTCCACTACTGGGCCCCCATGGGGTTAACATGAGTGTCCCAAGAGACTTGGGACAAACGGGACTCGGTGATGTTTGGCTCACAGTGACCACCACTTGTACCGCAGCAACTTGCGCCACTGGGGGATGAACTGTCGGTGCCTGTTGGGCTGGCCAAACCTCTGTATCAGCTGGAGTAGGCCGAGGCACTTGCGTTGGTGCCCCCTGATTAGGCCAAGCCTCCTCGACCATAGGAGTAGGCCTGAGTACATCTTCAGATAACTTGGGCATGTACTTTGGAGCCGCAGCAAGCGCCTCAGGTAGACAGACTTCCTCCTCTTGGACGGGGTCTCTGACTTGTGATGATAGTAACCCAAAGGGTCACTGCAGCCACCCACTCTTCTCTCATGCTCTGGAATGGGGTGCACTCCACGATCTCCCCACTCTCAAGAGAATGCATGGCTGAGGGGAGATTGTCTCTCTGTACTGCCCTCTGGTTCACTAAGATAGATCCTCCATGTTGGCAGTCCATAAGGGTGCCAAACCCCCTGACCTTGTCAAATTTTATCACAGTTGCGCGGCGGCGCTCCATGGGTGGCTCACCCTCTCAGAGGTGCTCTAATTTTCGGATGTACAGGGCCTCCAATTTTTTTGTGTCTTACTGCTCCTCCTGTCAAACCTCAAACGGCAGCTAACAACGGACTCTTAACCCTAAGAATCACAGGACTGAAGTGTTACTTTTATGTTGTGTTCTAACATGATTGAGAAGTCTGGGTGAACCCTCACCTGATTTCATGGACCATACGTACTCTCTAAACCTGGTGTGTAGGGGCCTGATTGTACTGCCTATGTAAAACAAACTGCAATTGCAGACAATAGCATAGACAATAAACTTAGATCTACAACAAATAAAATCCGAAATCCTGAAATCAACAGCTCCCAACTTTATTTGTTTGTAAGGGTAAAAACTGGGGCACCAATTAAAATTACCGTATTTAAAGTTGCTGCTAGGTGTGGATTTTAACAACCAATTAGAAGGGCAAGAACTTTTGAAACGACTGTGAGTCAGTTCATCAACTTTTTCTGAAAGTAATAATGGGTCTTTCCAGCCAAGCGGCCCCAGTAGTGGGATCTTTTTCATTAGAGGCCAGATATTCAGGATCGCTTTTTTCTAATGATCTTAGCAACCGGACAAAATTTAAAAGAAAATCAGGAACGCTCAACATCCACAAAAGGGACCTCTAGTGAGCATTCATGCTTCTCCTCTACTGCATGACCACAAACATTGCTTTTTTTCGAATGATTTTTTTCCCTTTATTTGAAAAGCAAATCAAAATGTTTTTTGTCTTTCTCTTTAGCCAATGCTTGAAATAATGGTTCTTCTGAATACCCTCTGATTTTAAAAAGCTCAATAAGCTCAAGAGATTTTTCCACAAAGACATTGGCCCTCCTTTACTAACAGGATCCCGAAACTTTTTGTCAGGTTTTGCGCCAGAATTCTGTCTGCGCCAGAATTTGCGCACAACCCGACAAATTCATAATCACTTAGAGTGAAAAAAAACCTACAAAAGGGGCGTTTTTCCCGACAAAAGGGGCTTGTTCTCAACAAAAAGAGAAAAAACCCTTTGAGTGCTTCACAGAAACCCGACAGCTCAGAGCTGTCAGGAAATTACTCAAAACGGAGTAAATCCTGCTACCCGCAGCATGGAACAGGGTCTGTTCCATGTTGGGGTAGTAGTACAGGGGCTGAGGGATTGATCGCACCGGGTCTCACTTCTGAGACCCGATCCAATCAAAAGTTATTAAGCAGGGGAGCGGGCGGCATGTTCCGATCCCCTGCAATGTACTGTAAACTTTCATTTTTAAATTCCCCACCAGAAACCCTGAATGGCCGGGACCGAGGAGCCAATCAGGGCTCCTGGTAGAGTTTTAATATAGAAGCGCTGTGGTGGGCAAAGATGTATAGAATCGCTGGGGGGGTATTTATCTGGCCCCTCCAGCTTTTCTATATATCTTTCCCCCTGCTGCGCTATATCAAACTTAGTGCCCGCTGCGCTTGAATAAATGTACTGCCCCCCCCCCAGCGCTATTATAAATCTATACTGACCCCGGCTGAGCATATACTCACCCCCGCTGCGCATATATATATATATATATATATATATATATATATACTGCCCCCCCCCCCCAAGCTGCGCATATTAATCTTCATGTTCTCCCTCCCCTGGCTGTCAATGAATGGAAACTCTATTAGCGGGGGAGCGGAGGGCTGCTGCCGCTCTTGTTGCTAAGAGTTTGTCATTCATAGCTGGCAGCAGCTGCATATCATGCTGTGGGGGTCAGACATATGGATATATGTCTGATCCTCGCAGCATATATACAAATGCCGGCTCACCGATATGAATGACAAGTAAGCTATTGGCAGCAGCAGCAAGCCTCCGCTCCCTGCACTGCTTTTTTTTAAAAAAAATTTCTTACCATCACATATTACAAAAAAAAAGAATAATACAATATTGTATACAAATTTTCTCTTTTTTTTTTTTTTAACTCCTCCCACCCATCCCCCACCCCCTATCCCCCCTAGAGGAAGAAGAAGAAAAGAGAAGAAAAAAAAAAAAAAAAGGAAGAAGGAAAAGGTCAAAAATGTCTTATCGGACCCCGCGGCTCAGCTTTTTAGTTCTCTATATCTCAATTCTATATTCCCTCCTCGACCCCTCCCTCCATTGATGCACACTCGGGCCTGTTACAGATATCCACTGTTTTACTATAATTAATCTGGCATAAAAAAGTGACCTTTGGATTTTTTTTTCCCCAATCCCTTTTTATTTCTGTCCCAATATCACCTCCCAGGATCGCATTTATTGGTGTTAATTTTAGTCTAATCTTCCAACTTTTCTCAACTAATTGTATAACTTCTCCCCAAAATTTCTTTCTATCTGGACATGTCCAAAGCATATGCAACAATCCTGCCTCTTCTTGCCCACATTTTGAGCAGGCACTCGAGTTCTTTTTACCTATTTTATGCTAAAAGAGAGGTGTATAGTACAGCCTTTAAACTATATTAAACTGTATCACCCAACAAATCACATTTAATGGAATAAAATGTATTCTTTCGTGTATTTTTCCCCACTGTGCTTCTTCTATCTCACCCAATTCTTTTTGCTATATTTTTGTACTGTGATGATTTCTCTTTAATATACAAAATTTATTAAGTGCTCTATATATCTTTGACAACTCTTTTTTCCCATCTCTGTATTCACCATCTTATCAAAAAAACTACCTTTTACTATTTCTACTTTCTTCCCCTTATCTACCGTGTCTTTTACTATACCTTTTAATCTCATATATTCAAACCATGTCCCAACCCCAACTTCTCTACCCTTTTTGAACTCTTCCCATGTATTAATCTTCCCTTCCTTATATTTATCCCCTATTTTATTCACCCACCATTGTGCTAGTGTTCGAAATTCTAATCTATTTATTTCTTCTACTGTGTTTTTGTTATTCCAAATGAGGGCTATATCCAATATCCCAGTTATTCCCACCTCCCTTTTTACCATTTTCCATGTTCTTTTCAAGGCAGCTGTTGTTATACAGTTTTTCCATCCTTTCTCTTCTAATTGCCCTGACTCCAATAACTGGTAAATATCATCATATGATCCTCTACATCGTTCCATCAAATACTCAATCATATGAGATCTCCTCCAGTCCCTAATAAAGTATAATTGGGCGGCTAAAAAATACTTTTTCACGTCCGGAAACGCCATTCCCCCTTCTCTTCTGGGTAGACATAAATATTCTATCTTAATCCTCACCCTTCTTTGGCCCCATATCAAAGCATTGAAGATTGACAGCATTCTTTTAAAAAAAATTTCATCACACCAAATGGGTGAAATACTAAATACATATAATATTTTCGGCAACATAATAGTTTTAATTAATATAATTCTGTCTGCTTTAGAAATTTTGAAGTCGCTCCATATTTTAATTTTCTTTTCCATGTTCTTTATTAAGGGTTCTAGGTTTAATTTATAATGATCTTCTAATTTACCTGAGATTTGTATACCTAAGTATTTAAAGTGCTCGTCTTTTTTTAATATTTTTATTTTGTTTTCTATGAATACGGTATATTATTCTCCCCCAATGGAAGGAATACTTATTTGAATACTTGTTTATTTCTAACCCTGAGAAACTCTTATTCCTTGATAATCTCCATCACTCAGGTCAGATCCGACTGTTTTTCCAAAAAAGGCAGGATATCGTCTGCATATAAGAATATTTTGTCCTCTCTCCCCCTTGCACCAAACCCGCCAATCTCCTTCTCCTCTCTGATCTTAACAGCCAAAGGTTCCATGCTCATAGCAAACAGCAAGGGGGAGAGAGGGCATCCCTGTCTGGTGCCTCTTGAGAGCGAAAATTGCTCCGATAATTTCCCATTGATCGACACTCTTGCCTTAGGTTCGGAGTATAACAGTCGGATCATGTCTATATATGTTTTCCCAAAGCCGCATGTTTCTAATACTGCCCACAAGAACTCCCACTCCACCATGTCGAAAGCCTTAGTGGCATCTAAAGACAGGATGGAGTGGGATTCCCCGCCCTGTAATTTTCCCATATCTATATTCGTAAGGACTCTATATATATTGTGTCAGGCCATTCTTCCCGTGACAAACCGGCACTGATCTTCCTGAATTAACTCTGTGATATTACTCTGTAATCTAATGGCTAATGCTTTGGCGAAAATCTTGATATTCGTATTTATTAACGAAATGGGTCTATACGACCCCATATCCTCTTTATCTTTTCCCTCTTTCAGGATCAATATTATAACCACTTCCCGCATTGAGTCCGGTAATTTCCGGTCACCATGCTGGTCTCAATCACTCTATGTAATGCCGGGATAAAATTTCCACCAAACCTTCTATATACCTCAAAGGGTAGTCCATTGCTTCCAGGTGTTGTATTACCCCTAATCTGATCTAGGGCTTTATTCAGTTCTATTCTAGTTAATGGAGCATCTAAGGTTTGTTTTTCCATTTCGGGGAGTCTAGGGAGTTCCATTTGGTCCAAATAATTTTGTATTTCCTATCTTTCCTTATTATATTCAGATCTATATAATAACTCATAATATTCTCTAAATTCCCTTATTATTTCCTTTTTTTCTATACACCAATCTCCTTCTTTATTCCTTATCCCAGAAATTCTTTGCTTAGTGTGTTGATTTGAGACTATTGCCATCAAATACTTATTAGGCTTCCCTGCCTGTACAAATCTTTGCTGGCCTTGAAAAATCTATTTATTTTTACTCTTTTCCAACATATATTCATTAAATTCATTTTGTAGCTTATTTAATTTTTCCTTACTCTCTTCTGATGATTTTTGTGTATATTCCTTCTCTGTATCCCTAAGATTACTTATTAAGCCCTCCTTTTTTGATTTAAACTCTTTTTTTTCCACTTTATTGCTCTTATTATTTCCCCTCTTAGGTAAGCTTTACACGTCTCCCAGACAACCAGGTCACTTGCTGTGCCTCAGTTGTTTGCAAAAAACTCCCTCAAGTTTTTTTTAATTGTGGCATTCTCTATCAAATTTAACCAGTGAGGGTTAATTTTCTGGAACCCATCTCTTACCTCTTCCTCTGTTTTTATCAGTACTTCTAGAGCCGCGTGGTCTGACAGACATCTAACCCAATAATGTATTTTTATCACCTTATTTAAACTAGAGTCATTTCCCAGACATATATCTATTCTGGACATAGTCTGACAGGTCTTGTTCCAACAGGAATATTCTTTCTTTTGAGGGTTGTAAATCCTCCAAATATCGCTGAGTCCCAGTTCATTACATACTTTCGCCAGGGGAGTGCAACCCACCTCTCCTTTCCTCCCGCTTGCCCTCCATCTATCTAACCTCTCATCTAGGACGCAGTTCATATCCCCCATCGCAAACACAGGGCATTCTCCGCAACTCACACAAAAATCAAATAATTTAAGAAGGACCGCGGATGAGAAAGGTGGGGGTATATATACAAATGCTAATACACATCTTAAATTTTCTAGTCTCCCATATAAAAAAAACAAACCTCCCCTCATCATCTACCCTTTTTCTAATTAATTCCCAATTTAAGTTTCTACGGATTAACACCGAAACCCCCCGTGAATATGCTGTATGAGGAGAATGGTAATAATGTCCCCAAACATTACGATTCAAAACCATTACTGTTTTTCTTGTTAAATGTGTTTCAACTAACCCGACTATACCTGGTTCGTGCTTCATAATAACTCCCATTACCGCTGATCTTTTAATTTTATCCCCAAGTCCCCGTACATTCCATACCACAGCCTTAACAGTCATCCGCGGTCATTCTCTTACAGTCCAGTTGAACACAATAAACACCGTAGTGAGAAGGAAGAAAAAAGGAGAAAAATAAATAACTAAAAAGGTGAAAAAAAAACAACTTCCCCAGGGTTCCCCAAACCTCTACCCCCATCCTTCCCCCGACACCCCCCCCCCCCCACCCGGTGACCTGCCATCTCAGGTAAATCTCTAGCCTTACGTGATTGTACCCCCCCCGGACCTTAACCACTATTTTTCAATCCCCGTGTGTCCATCCAGTTCACCGCTTCTACTGCGCTAGGGAAAAAGAACGTCTCATTGTTGTAAAAAAACCTTCAGCCTGGCTGGGAACATTAAAGCAAACTTGATTCCATTATGTGCAAGTCTCTTTTTAACTTCCTGAAAGTATATCTCTTCTTCTGTGTTTCAATTGCATAATCTGGGAAAAGCATAATTCTATTTCCATTGTATTCTATCTCCTTTTTTTTCCTCATTATTCTCAAGATGTTGTCACGGTCATTATCATTCAGGAGTTTAAGTATTATGGTACGTGGTCTGCCCCCTACTGGCGGGGGTTGGAACGGAATTCTATGCGCACATATCACACTAAAGTGTTTAGAGAGGTTTTCCTCCCCACACTGCGCAATCAACCATGTTTGGATAAAAGTTTTCACATCTTTACTTTCCGCTCCCTCTGGGAAACCCAAGATTCTAAGGTTCCCCCGTTTGGAGCGGTCTTCGAATTCTGTCACTTTTTGATTTAATAACTTGTTCTCCCCTGACATCCTCTGTACTTCAGATTTTAACTTATGGACCTCATCTTCCACACGCGACACTCTCGTCTCCACCTCTGTACACCTCTCCCTGACTTTCTTTAGATCTTCCCTGATCAAATTGATTTCCACGCCGATAACCCCCACTTGATTGGACAGAACATCTATGGAAGTATTACATTTTGCAACTGCTGCTAATATTTTATCTAGGGCAGGTTGGGGAACATCCCCTTCCTTCTCCATTATAGAGCCATCTAATCCCAGATCTCCTGCATTGGTTTTATTTTGTCCACGATTTCTATTCACTGCCCCCGGCGAGACAAAATATTTATCCACTTTCCCAGCTGCTTTAGCGTCCTTTGTTGGGCTATGTGTTTTATTCAGCTTGGGTGCCATCTTATCCTCCAGTTGTCAATATATTGTCCCACCCAGAACAGTCACGTGTATTTCATACGCTGCGCTGGGAGGTTCAGAAAAGATTAACTAAATATTTCCAATGGACACTTTCAGCTTGTTGTATCACAGGAGAAGCTCAGTTATCTGCAGACTATAGACCTGCTCCTGCAGTGCTACAGGTGTTTCCCCAGGTGTCGTTTATACTCAGGAGAGAAAAAATAAATAAATACACTGTTCCAATTAGGGTTTTCCACCCAAATCCCGTTCTTATAGATACAGTAACCCACCGACCTGCGATGGACCCGACATATGATAAAATCGACATACGATGGCCTCTCAGAGGCCATCGCATGTCGATGTCAGCATCAACATACGATGCTTTTATATGTCGGGGCCATCGCATTAACTGCTATTCGACAGCGCAAAATGCTTAAGCTGCTGTCGAATAGCAGTTTAAGCATCCCGGGCAGGTTCGCTTACCTATTCCCGCTGCTCCGGGTCCACTTCGCGATCCTCCGCCTCCATCTTCCGCCTTTTCTCCAGGGTCCGGGCCTCGCTTTCCGGCGTCGTTATTACGTCCCTACGCACGCCGCGCCGGCGCAGCAGCGTAATAACGTCACCCAAAAGCGAGGCCCGGACCCTGCAGAAGATGTGGAAGAATCCGGAGGATCGCGAAGAAGACACCAAGCAGCGGGACAGCATCGGGAGCCCCTGGGACAGCATCGGGAGCGGTGAGGACCTGGTCCGGAGTGGCGTGGACAGGTGAGTACAGCTTCCTATACTTTACATTGCACGGATCCCTCAACATACGATGGATTCGACAAACGATGGGTCGTTTGGAACGAATTATCATTGTATGTTGAGGGACCACTGTACATTCTTAATTCTTATGCAGAAGGACCTTCTTTGTCGGCTTTAAACATACAAGGTGAATGTGGCACGAGGGGGATTTATTATTAAGCGAGCAAAGCTTGCCCCCACACCTATTCTTTTAGTACAGTTTGTTCACTGTGGCAGCAGTTTCATCCTTATAACAACACAGATATGAGAGGATCTCACCCGAATCTCAGCTGGGTCCCTGGAGAAGCCATGGATCAGCCTCCTCAGTGTGTCTTCCTCCAGTAGCTCCAGGGTCACACTCTCACTCTGCCTGCATTCTCAGCACAACACAGATCCTGGTTCCTCCCACTCACTGCCTCTTCTGAGCCTCCACTCCAGATCACAGCGTTGTCTGCACCTGTGTGTGCTGTTGTACGTGTGGGGGCCACTACGCTCACAGTCCACTGCTCCCCACTCGCTACTGCTGTGTCAGGTCAGGTCCCTCTGCTCCACCGCCATCCAGCACACTCACATCCCAGCTTTCAGCGCAGCTGAGCGGTGTCCCGGACCAGCAGCATGTGTTTGGTCCATGGAAGGGGCAGGAAGCGGGGGGGGAGGAGGTCTCAACCTCTTCGCATCACGTCCTGTCCACCGCTCCCTGCACTGCTCTACTTGTCATTCATAGCATTGAGCAGGCACCTGTATATGTAGATGCACGGTAGGGGTCAGACATATGGATATATGTCTGACCCTCACAGCATCTATATATGCAGGTGCCGGCACACTGCTATGAATGACAAGTAAAGCAGTGCAGGGAGTGGAGGCTCGCTGATGCTGCCAATAGCTTACTTGTCATTCATAGCGGTGAGCCGGCATTTGTATATGTATGCTGTGAGGGTCAGACATATATCCATATGTCTGACCCCCACAGCATGATATGCAGCTGCTGCCCGCTATGAATGACAAACTCTTAGCAGCGAGAGCGGGCAGCAGTCCTCCGCTCCCCCGCTAATAGAGTTTTCATTCATTGGCAGCCAGGGGAGTGAGAACATGAAGATTAATATGCGCAGCTTGGGGGGGGGGGCAGTATATATATAAATATGCGCAGCGGGGTCAGTATATGAGCAGCGGGGGGGTCAGTATAGATATATAATAGCGCTGGGGGGGCAGTACATTTATTCAAGCGCAGCGGGCACTAAGCTTGATATAGCGCAGCAGGGGGAAAGATATATAGAAACGCTGGAGGGGCCAGATATATACCCCCCCCAGTGATTCTATATATCTTTGCCCACCACAGCAAGAAAGGGAAATTGCGTGACAGATTAGTAAATCACAAGGAAAAAAAAGATGAGTACACTGAAAAGAAAAACTAACCAACACTCCAGTCTTTGTTAATGAGGGCCATTATCATCATTGTTAATTTGTCTCTGTCTAAGGCAGTGATTGCCAACCGCTGTGCAGCGGCACACATGTGTGCCGTTCAGCACTACCCGTGGTGCAGCGGGATTTTGCCTTTTTTTTTAAATGTCCCTCCCCGGCCTGTGCACTTATGACTGATGGCGCAGTCATAAGTCCCCCTGCGTTTTCCTGCATCCCCTGTGTCTCCCTGTGTCCCCCTGTGTCTCCCTGCGTCCCCCTGTGTCTCCCTCTCCCTTGCGGTGCAGTGTGCTGAAAATGGTGCCCTGGGGTGGAATGAGCTGCATCTGCGCCGGACTCCCGTGCCTGCTGTGGAACTGCTAGCTGCGCCGGCCGGCTTGCTTAAGGTACCGTACCCTTTCCACCCCTCTGTTACCCCTTCTCAACCCTGTCCAACCCCCCACCACCACCATCACCCATGTCCACCCCCCTGTCATCCATGTCCGCCTTGTCCACCTCCTTTTCCATCCCGGTCACCCATGTCCACCCCCTGTCACCCATGTCCACCCCCATCAATCATGTCCACCCCCCTCTCACCCATGTCCACCCTCCTGTCATCCATGTCCACCTTGTCCACTCCCCTGTCCTTCCCTGTCACTCATGTTTACCCCCCGTCTACCCCCGTAGTCTACCCTGTCACCCATGTCCATCCTCCTGTTCACTCATCTGTCCCTTTGTCACCCCAGTCCACCCCGGTCTGTCACTCCTGTCTCTCTTTTACCTCCTTGTCACCCTTGTCCACATCTCTGACCCCCTGTCTCTCATGTCCACCCTCCTGTCATCCATGTCAACCCCCCATCCAACCCTCTGTCACCGCTGTTACTCATGTTCGCCCTCCATTGTCCACCCCTCTGAACACATCCTTGTCACCCA
This sequence comes from Hyla sarda, assembly GCF_029499605.1. Taxonomy (NCBI): domain Eukaryota; kingdom Metazoa; phylum Chordata; class Amphibia; order Anura; family Hylidae; genus Hyla; species Hyla sarda. The sequence goes on from NC_079198.1 coordinate 93,674,334, forward strand.
TGTCCACCCCCTATTCACCCCTCTGTTACCCCTGTCCAACCCTCTGTCACCCCCTATGCCCCTGTCAACCATGTCCACTTTTCTACACCATCTGTCGCCCTTTTACACCTCCCTACACCACTCTGTACACTCCTCTACACCCTTCTGTCACCCATGTACACCCATCTATCACCCATGTACACTCCTCTACACCCCTCTGTAAGCCATGTACACTCCTCTACACCCCTCTGTCACCAATGTACACTCCTCTATACCCCTCTGTTACCCATGTACACCCCTCTGTCACCCATGTACATCCATCTATCACTCATGTACACTCCTCTACACCCATCTGTCACCCATGTACACTTCCCTACATCCCTTTGTCACCCATGTACACTGCTCTACACCCCTCTGTCACCCATGTACACTCATCTACACCCCTCTGTCACCCATGTACACTTCTCTACACCCCTCTGTCACCCATGTACACTCTTCTACACCCCTATGTCACCCTTGTACACTCGTCTACACCCCTCTGTCACCCATGTACACCCATCTGCCACCCATGTACACTCCTCTATACCCCTCTGTCACCCATGAACACTCCTCTATACCCCTCTGTCACCCATGTACACTCCTCTATACCCCTTTGTCACCCATGTACACTCCTCTATACCCCTCTGTCACCCATGTACATCCATCTGTCACCCATGTACACTCCTCTACACCCATAAGTCACCCATGTACACCCCTCTGTCACCCATGTACACTCCTCTACACCAATCTGTCACCCATGTACACCCCTCTGTCACCCAAGTACAGTCTTCTATACCCCTCTGTCACCCATGTACACTCCTCTACACCCCTCTTTCAACCATGTACACTTCTCTACACCCCTCTGTACACTCCTCTACACCCCTCTGTCACCCACGTACACTCCTCTGCAACCCTCTTTCATCCATGTACATTCCTCTACACCCCTCTACACCCCCCTCTACACCCCTCTGTCACCCATGTACACTCCTCTACACCTCTCTGTCACCCATGTACACTCCTCTGTCACCCATGTACACTCTTCTACACCCCTCTGTCACCCATGTAAAAAAAAGTGTGGAGCCTAATAGGTTTGTTTTGCAGGTTTAACTCTGAAGAATTGTGTGTGGAAGAAATCGTGATGATGGCCCGGAACAGAATGAGAAGAGAAAGCAACTATGCAAATTAGAGAAGACGTCATTTGTGAGTTGCTTTTATGCACTTTAAACTACATACCCAATGATAAATAGATATAGTGCATTGCGTTTTTTACAGTTTTTTCCTTTTTTTTTTGTTGAATTTTTTTTGGCTGAGGTGTGCCCTGACCCGAAAAAAGGTTGCAGCGGCGTTGTGAGCCAACAGATCACAGGCAATATGGGGGTTATGAAACAGGGAATAAAGATGACCGGAGACCGCAGCAAGGTGCATGGAAGCAAGAGGGGAGAGGTTAATGGAAGTAAGAGGAGAGGGAGGTAAACAGAAGCAAGAAGTGGGGGAGGTTTATGAAAGCAAGAGGAGGGGAGGTGAATGGAAGAAAGAAGAGGGGGAGATGAATGGAAGAAAGGGGAAGGGGAGGTGAATGGAAGCAAGAGGAGGGGGGTGAATGGAAGCAAGAGGAGGGGGGTGAATGGAAGCAAGAGGAGGGGGGTGAATGGAAGCAGGGGGAAGTGAATGGAAGCAAGAGGAGGGGGATGAATGGAACCAAGAGGAGGTGAATGGAAGCAAGGGGAGGTGAATAGAAGCAAGAGGAGGGGGTGAATGGAAGCAAGAGGAGGGGGGTGAATGGAAGCAAGAGGAGGGGGGGTGAATGGAAGCAAGAGGAGGGGGGGGTGATCGGAAGCAAGGGGAGGTGAATGGAAGCAAGAGGAGGGGGATGAATGGAAGCAAGAGAGGTGTGCCCTGACCCGAAAAAAGGTTGCAGCGGTGTTGTGAGCCAACAGATCACAGGCAATATGGGGGTTATGAAACAGGGAGTAAAGATGACCGGAGACCGCAGCAAGGTGCATGGAAGCAAGAGGGGGGGGGGTGAATGGAAGCAAGGGGACGTGAATGGAAGCAAGAGGAGGGGGATGAATGGATGCAAGAGGAGGTGAATGGAAGCAAGGGGAGGTGAATGGAAGCAAGAGGAGGGGGTGAATGGAAGCAAGAGGAGGGGAAGGTGAATGGAAAAAAGAGGAGGGGGTGAATGGAAGCAAAAGGAGGGGGTGAATGGAAGCAAGAGGAGGGGGAGGTGAATGGAAGCAAGAGGAGGGGGTGAATGGAGGCAATAGCGAGGGGTGGGGGGTGAATGGGGGCAATAGCGAGGGGTGGGGGTGAATGGAGGGAAAAGCGAGGGGTGGGGGTGAATGGAGGCAATAGCAAGGGGTAGGGGGTGAATGGAGGCAATAGCGAGGGGTGGAGGGGTGAATTGAAGTAATAGGGAGGGGTGGCGGGAGCATGAGGTTGATAAAGAGGAGTTTGGGTGCATGCAGGCAATATATGCAATGTGGGTGGCTGGAATACAGGAGACAGTGTGGGTGGCCCATGTACACTTCCCTACTTCCCTCTGTACACTCCTCTACACCCCTCTGTACACTCCTCTACACCCCTCTGTCACCCATGTACACTCCTCTGCAACCCTCTTTCATCCATGTACATTCCTCTACACCCCTCTGTACACCCCTCTACACCCCTCTGTCACCCATGTACACTTTTCTACACCCCTCTGTCACCCATGTAAATAAAGTGTGGAACCTAATAGGTTTGTTTTGCAGGTTTAACTCTGAAGAATTGTGTGTGGAAGAAATCGTGATGATGGCCCGGACCAGAATGAGAAGAGAAAACAACTATGCCAATTAGAGAAGACGTAATTTGTGAGTTGCTGCATAAAGCAGCACTTACATACCCACTGATAAATAGATATAGATATAGTGCATTGCGTTTTTTACCGTTTTTTCCTTTTTTTTTGTGGAAAAGTTTTTGGCTGAGGTGTGCCCCGATCCGAAAAATGGTTGGGAAACACTGGTCTAAGTCAATGATTCAATTCTCGCTGTGGAAGAAGCGTCAGCATCATGTGATGAATGCTTCCACCAGAGAGGAGCCGGAGTACACACGCCGGGCGGGAAGCGTCCACGTGACTGCAGCGATGACGTTGGACGATTCCCACTGGCAGTCCTCACAGTGGCGTTGTGAGCCAACAGATCACAGGCAATATGGGGGTTATGAAGCAGGCAATAAAGATGACCGGACACCGCAGCAAGGTGCATGGAAGCAAGAGGGGAGAGGTTAATGGAAGCAAGAGGACGGGGAGGTGAATGGAAGAAAGAAGAGGGGAGGTGAATGGAAGCAAGAGGGTGAGGTGAATGGAAGCAAGAGGAGGGGGTGAATGGAAGAAAGAGGAGGGGGTGAATGGAAGCAAGAGGAGGGGGGTGAATGGTAGCAAGAGGAGGGGGGTGAATGGTAGCAAGAGGAGGGGGGGTGAACGGAAGCAAGGGGAGGAGAATGGAAGCAAGAGGAGGGGGATGAATGGAAGCAAGAGGAGGTGAATGGAAGAAAGGGGAGGTGAATGGAAGCAAGAGGAGGGGGGTGAATGGAAGCCAGAGGTGGGGGGTGTGAATGGAAGCAAGGGGAGGTGAATGGAAGCAAGAGGAGGGGGATGAATGGAAGCAAGAGGAGGTGAATGGAAGCAAGCGGAAGTGAATGGAAGCAAGAGGAGGGGGGTGAATGGAAACAAGAGAAGGGGAAGGTGAATGGAAAAAAGAGGAGGGGAAGGTGAATGGAAAAAAGAGGAGGGGGTGAATGGAAGCAAGAGGAGGGGGTGAACGGAAGCAAGGGGAGGTGAATGGAAGCAAGAGGAGGGGGATGAATGGAAACAAGAGGAGGGGAAGGTGAATGGAAAAAAGAGGAGGGGGTGAATGGAAGCAAGAGGAGGGGGTGAATGGAAGCAAGAGGAGGGGGAGGTGAATGGAAGCAAGAGGAGGTGGGTGAATGGAGGCAATAGCGAGGGGTGGGGGGTGAATGGAGGGAAAAGCGAGGGGTGGTGGGTGAATGGAGGCAATAGCAAGGGGTAGGGGGTGAATGGAGGCAATAGCGAGGGGGGGGGAGGGGTGAATAGAAGTAATAGAGAGGGGTGGGGGAGCATGAGGTTAATAAAGAGGAGTTTGGGTGCCCGCAGGCAATATATGCAATGTGGGTGGCTGGAATGCAGGAGGCAGTGTGGGTGGCTGGAAGCAACTTGGGTGGCTGGAGGCACTGTGGGTGAGTAGCTTGGAGGCAATGTTGGTAGCAGGAGGCAATATGGGTTGCAGGAGGAAATGTGGGTGGGTGGCTTGGAGGCAGGAGCCAATGGGGTAGCTGGAGGCAACGTGGGTATCTGAAGACAAAAGGGGTGAGTGATTGGTTGCCTGGAGGCAACAGTGGTAAGTAGGTAGGTAGGAGGCAGGAGGCAATTGTGTGTGTGTGTATGTATGTGTGTGTATTTGTATAGAAGAGGTGGAAGCAAGAGAAGGGGAAGGTGTATGGAAGCAAGAAGAGGGGGAGGTGAATGGAAGCAAAAGGAGGGGGAGGATGGAAGCAAGAGGAGGAGGGTGAATGGAAGCAAGCAAGAGGAGGGGGAGGTGAATGGAAGCAAGAAAAGCGGGAGGTGAATGGAAGCAAGAGGAGAGGGAGGTGTATGGAGGCAAGAAGAGGGGAAGGTGATGGGAAGCAAAAGGAGGGGGAGGATGGAAGCAAGAGGAGGAGGGTGAATGGAAGCAAGCAAGAGGAGGGGGAGGTGAATGGAAGCAAGAAAAGCGGGAGGTGAATGGAATCAAGAGGAGGGGGAGGTGAATGGAAGCAAGAGGAGGGGGAGGTGAATGGAAGCAAAAGGAGGGGGTGAATGGAAGCAAGAGGAGGGGTGAATGGAAGCAAGAGGAGGGGGAGTGAATAGAAGCACAAAATTGCACAAAATTAATGAAGGAAGGTTTTTAAATCTACAGTAGCAGCTCTGATTGGAGCAAATGTAACATGTATAGCTTGGAAGAAAGACGAGACAGAGGGGAAATGAGAGAAACTATTACAGTGAGCGCTCTGGTCTCCTCCTCTGGACCGGAGCGCTAGCTGCCTCTGTCCCAATCTGCGGCTTCCCTGCGCGTCCCTGTCAGACACGCTGACCGGGAGCGCAGGGTTTTAACCGTCGGGGATGCGGTTAGTGTGGTGGCCGGTCCCCGCACACACGCTGCATCCCGTGCTCACTTACCCACGGTTTCGTCCCCTTGCGCTGCCTCCTCCTCCCGGCGCGCGCGGCCCCGCTCCTTAGGGCGCGCGCGCGCCAACTTCATGAAATTTAAAGGGCCAGCGCACCATTGATTGGTGCCTGGCCCTTACTGTCTTATAAAAGTCTCCAACCCCTTCCTGCCCTCGCCGGATCTTTGTGCCTCGTGCCTCTGAGAAAGCGTTCCATTATTAAAGTGTTCCCTGCCCGTTGCCGACCCTTATCCGTGACCACCGCCTCTGAACCTGTGCTGCCTGCCTTGACCTATTGCTAGTGACTACCGCTTCTGAACCTGTGCTGCCTGCCCTGACCTTTGCTACATCTGACTACACTTCTGTCCGTTCCTCCTGTACCGCGCCTATCTCAGCAACCAGAGGGGTTGAGTTGCTATCTGGTGGAACGACCTGGGGGCTACCTGCCGCAGCAAGACCATCCTGCTTTGCGGCGGGCTCTGGTGAAGACCAGTTGCTCCTTAGATTCCGTTCCCTGGGTACGGCCCACGCCATCATTCCTCTGGTCCAGTGGATCCACCTCCAGCCACCTGGTTGGATCGTTACAGTAATATCCGGCCATGGTACCTCTTCCTAGCCTTGCAGATCTCACTACCCTAGTGGCTCAGCAGACGCAGCAGATCGCCCAGCAAGGTCAACAGCTGGCCCAGTTGACCGCCATGGTGCAGCAGCTCCTGCCTGTTCAGCAACAGCCGTCTCCTCCACCTATGCCAGCTGCTCCACCTCAGCCATCAGCCGTCTCATCTTCCAGAATCCGCTTGTCACTACCTGACAAGTATGGCGGAGATCAAAAGCAGTGCCGTGGGTTCCTGTCGCAGCGCTTACTCCACCTTGAATTAAGTGCCGACCAGTTTCTGAATGTGCCAAGGTGGCCTTCATTCTCAGCCAGTTAACTGGGAAGGCCCTGGCCTGGGCTATACCTTTGTGGGACTGCTCTGATCCAACCACTACCTCCGTCCAGAATTTTTGCCAAGAGTTCCGCAGCGTATTCGAGGAACCTGCCCGGGTCTCCTCTGCTGAGACTGCTTTGCTGAACCTGACCCAAGGAGGTTCCACCGTAGGAGATTACGCCATCCAATTCCGCACCCTTGCCTCCGAGTTGAATTGGAATGATGATGCTCTTTGTGCCACGTTTAAGAAGGAACTATGCAGTGAAATCAAGGACGTCCTGGCGGCACGTAAGATGCCAACTACCCTTAGTGAGCTTATACTGCTGGCCACTAGGACTGTCAAGCGTTTCCTGGAGAGAAAAGAGAAACTGCAGCAAGCAAAGGAGAAAGCTCGTCCGAGACGCTATCCTCAGCTGGCTCCGGTTTTTCAGTGTCCACCGCAACCCTTCTCTGGGCCTCCCGCCATGGAGGCCATGCAGGTGGATCGGTCTCGCTTGACCACCCAAGAACGGAGTCGTTGAAGAAATGAGAATCCGTGTCTGTACTGCGCCAGTACCGAGCACTTTCTTAAAGATTGTCCTCTCCGTCCTCCGCGTTCAGGAAATGCACGCACCTAGTGAACGTGGGAGAGGCATTACTAGGTGTGGATTCCTCCTCTCCACGTCTTACATTATCTGTACAGCTCACTGTGCCTGCCAAGTCTACCTTCTCTGCTACCGCCTTCCTGAATTCTTGATCTGCCGGCAACTTCATAAACGCCTCTCTGGTTGATAAGTTCAAGATTACTGTGGTCCGTTTGCCCAAGCAACTCTTCATTTCTACCGTCAACGGTGAGAGACTTTCTGCCTCTGTGCAGTACCGCACTTTGCCTTTACAGATGAACATCGGGTTTTTGCATACAGAGACTTTGGAGTTCTTGGTTCTTCCATACTGCTCCTCTGAACTCCTCTTGGGCTTGCCATGGCTTCAGCGTCACTGTCCCATCCTGGATTGGTCCTCTGGAGAGATCCTGAAGTGGAGTTCCTCTTGTTGTGGCCGTTGTCTCAAGTCTGTTTTTGTCAAGCAACACCCCGCTGTTCCTCCGCCACCTGGTCTTCCGGAGCCTTACCACTGCTTCGCTGATGTTTTTTGCAAGAAACAAGCCGAAGTTCTTCCACCTCATAGACCCTACGATTGTCCTATCGACTTGGAGCCTGGGACTACTCCACCGCGAGGTAGAATCTACCCACTCTCACCACCAGAGACTCTCGCCATGTCGGAGTACATTCGTGAAAATCTACAGAGGTTTTATAAGAAAATCCTCCTCTCCTGCTGGGGCTGGTTTTTTCTTTGGTTCCAAAAAGGACGTCTCCCTCTGTCCTTGCATTGACTACAGAGGACTAAACAAGATTACGGTCAAGAATCGTTACCCTCTCCCCTTGATCTCCGAACTATTTGACTGTCTCCGAGGGGCTAGGATCTTCACCAAATTGGATCTGCGAGGAGCTTATAACCTGATCCGAATCCGTGAGGGGGACGAGTGGAAGACCTCTTTCAACACACGGGATGGCCACTTTGAATACCTAGTGATGCCATTCGGTCTTTGCAACGCGCCAGCTGTGTTTCAGGAATTTGTCAATTACATTTTTAGAGACTTGCTCTACACCTGCGTGGTTGTATACCTTGATGACATCCTCATCTTCTTCACCAATCTGGACCAACATCGGGTCCATGTCCGGCTTGTTCTTTTGCGCCTAAGAAAGAATCGACTAAGATTAAGATGTATGCTAAGATCGAGAAGTGCCTGTTCGAGCGGCCCAGCTTGCCCTTCCTTGGGTACATCATTTCAGCCCGAGGTCTACAGATGGACCCAGCCAAGCTCTCAGCGGTACTGGACTGGCCACGCCCCTCTGGACTCTGTGCCATTCAAAGATTTTTGGGTTTTGCCAATTATTATAGGCAATTCATTCCCCATTACTCCACTCTGGTGTCTCCCATAGTAGCTTTGACCAAGAAAGGGGCTAATCCTAAATCATGGCCTTCTCAAGCTGAAGAGGCTTTCCAGTCTTTGAAAGCCTCTTTTGCCACAGCACCTGTACTCTCCAGACCTGACCCCACTAAGCCTTTTTCCCTGAAAGTGGATGCCTCATCTGTGGGAGCTGGAGCCATACTCACCCAAAAGTCACCCAGGGGCAAGACTCTCACTTGCGGTTTCTACTGCAAGACCTTCACTCCCGCCGGGAGAAACTATTCCATTGGTGACAGGGAACTTTTGGCCATTAATTGGCACTCAAGGAGTGGTGGCATCTTCTCGAGGACTCCATCCACCCTGTGTGTACTTTCACGGACCACAAGAACCTTGCCTACCTCCAATCCGCTCAAAGGCTGAATCCACATCAGGCTCGCTGGTCGTTGTTCTTTGCTCGCTTTAATTTTCTGATTCATTTTCATCCAGCGAGCAAGAATATAAGGGCGGACACCCTTTCCCGCTCTTCCGATGTGGTGGGCGACGAAACTACTCCCCAACATATAATTCCGCCTGAGCGCATAATTGCCATTGCTCCTGTGGATCTGCGCTCTCTCCCTCCAGGCAAGTCCTATGTGCATCCACGGCAGCGGCTACATGTGCTCAAGTGGGGCCATGCCTCTTTATTTGCAGGTCATCCTGGGGTACAGAAGTCTCTCCAGCTTATCTCCAAAATATACTGGTGGCCCACTATGGAGAAAGATGTCTCGGACTACGTCCAAGCCTGTATGATTTGTGCTCGGGACAAGTCACCTCGCCTTAAGCCGGCTGGTTTTCTCTTGCCCCTCCCGATTCCTAAAACTCTGTGCTCTCATATCGCCATGGATTTTGTTACCGACCTTCCCTCCTCCAACAGAATGACGGTCATTTGGGTCGTAGTAGATCGCTTTTCTAAGATGGCCCACTTTGTACCTCTGCCTGGTCTTCCGTCTGCGCCTGTGCTGGCCAAACTGTTTTTCTAACACATCTTCCGCCTCCATGGTCTCCCCAAGCACATTGTCTCTGACCGAAGGGTACAGTTTGTTTCTAAATTCTGGAGGGCGCTATGTGGTCAGCTCGGGGTCAAGTTGGACTTCTCATATTCCCATCACCCTCAATCCAATGGCCAAGGGGAATGGGTGAATTAAATTTTGGGAGAATATCTACGCCACTTTGTCTCCTCACGCCACAATGACTGGTCCGATCTGCTTCCCTGGGCAGAATTTTCCTATAATTACCAGCACTCCTCTGCCTCTAACATGTCTCCATTTTTTGTAGTCTTTGGTCGCCATCCTCTTCCACCGCTGCCGCTGCCGCTCCCCTTCTCCCGTACCTGCAGTTGACGACCTTGTCCGGGATTTCTCTTCTGTCTGGCGAGAGACTCGCACCGCTCTCCTCAAAGCCTCTGCCCGCATGAAGTCTCAGGCGGACAAGAAATGCAGAGCTCCTCTAGAGTTTTTCCCCAGTGAAAAGGCTCTCCTCCAAATATATACGTTTTAGGGTCCCAAGCTACAAGTTGGGTCCCCGCTACTTGGGCCCCTATAGAATCATGAAGCGAATCAATCCGATTACCTACCAACTCCATCTCCCTCCCTCCCTCAGGGTTCCCAACTCCTTCCATTTCTCCCTCCTAAAGCATGCCTTTTTTAATAACTTCTCCCCCAAGGTCTCTACTCCTACTCCTGTGTCCGGCACAACGGATGTGTTCTCTGTCAAGGAAATCTTGGCGTCCAAGCTCATCCGGGGAAGAAGATTTTTTTGGTCGAGGAGCCCGAGGAGAACATCTTGGACCGCAGCCTCATCCCCAGCTTTCTTGGTTCCAAAAGGAGGGGGAGACCTGAGGGGGGGGGGGGTACTGTTACAGTGAGCGCTCCGGTCTCCTCCTCTGGACCAGAGCGCTCGCTGCCTCTGTCCCAGTCTGCTGCTTCCCTGCGCATCCCGGTCAGACACGCTGACCGGGAGCGCAGGGTTTCCGCCATAGGGGATGCGGTTAGTGTGGCGGACGGTCCCCGCACACATGCCGCATCCCGTGCTCACTTACCCGCGGTCCCGTCCCCTTGCGCTGCCTCTTCCTTAGGGCGCATGCGCCGGCTTCATGAAATTTAAATGGCCCTTACTGTCTTATAAAAGTCTCCAACCCCTTCCTGCCCTCGCCGGATCTTTGTGCCTCGTGCCTCTGAGAAAGCGTTCCATTATTAAAGTGTTCCCTGCCCGTTGCCGACCCTTACCCGTGACCACCGCCTCTGAACCTGTGCTGCCTGCCTTGACCTGTTGCTAGTGACTACCGCTTCTGAACCTGTGCTGCCTGCCCTGCCCTTTGCTACGTCTGACTACGCTTCTGTCCGTTCCTTCTGTACAGCGCCTATCTCAGCAACCAGAGTGGTTGAATCGCTATCTGGTGGAACGACCTGGGGGCTACCTGCTGCAGCAAGACCATCCCGCTTTGCGGCAGGCTCTTGTGAAGACCAATAGCTCCTTAGATTCCGTTCCCTGGGTACGGCCCACGCCATCACTCCTCTGGTCCAGTGGATCCACCTCCAGCCACCTGTCCGGACCGTTACAGAAACTTTTATATACATAAAGGAAATCGACACGATAAAGGAGGAGAAGAGATTTAATAGAACAAAAACTACCACAAGAGGACATAGTTTAATATTGAAAGGAAAAGGTTTATGCAGTAATATCAGGAAGTTTACTGAGAGAGTAGTGGATGCATGGAATAGCCTTCCTGCAGAAGTGGTCGCTGCAAATTCAGTGAAGGAGTTTAAACATGCATGGGATAAACATAAGGCTATCCTTCATATAAGATAGGGCCAGGGACTATTGATAGGATTCATATTATTGGGCAGACTACATGGACCAAATAGTTATTATCTGCTGACACATTCTATGTTTCTGTGTGTCGACAGCAGGGGTGGTGGTAGTAGTGATAAGGATGACCCTTATGTTTCTGATGACTGATCAATATATTAATATTGATATGCCATTGCTGATGCTGGAAAAATAAATTTGTTACCTACCCCTTAACCCATATACCCAGCTTGCTATATGACTAAGATGGAGGCCTTGGGATGACGCCAGCAGGACCGAGATAAGGAGTAAAAAGACAAAATATCTGACGGACAAAGAACTCTGGATTTTCCAGGTAGAGGAATTTCTGCAAAGAAATTAATGGACACTAGATATGCTAATATATACGGATGCAATAATCAAACAACCAATCAAAATGTAATATGATGATTTTGACGTAATAACTAAACCTCCTCTTTTATCCAAATGTAAAAACGAAATGTACTTCCTGGATTAAAGATAACTCACTCTGGAAACTCTTATGAGAGCTACTTGGGAACAGCTCTGAGTTTTCCAGCTGAAAAAGAGTTTCTACCAACTTCTTGTCTGGTGCATATTTCTTATGTCGACAATCAGCAGTATACAGCAGCAGTAAATTACATTTGAAAGCCTCACCTCAAGCCATCCTTGACAGTAGTAATGGTGTATCTAATTAGTGGCATCAAGCATAAGAATTGTTCACTGATCCATGTCTGATTCTGTTTTCAGGCCAACAATCTTGTTCGCTTAGAAGGCAACGACACCACCGGCTGCACTAATAAATCTCTAATGATGCAATAGAGTTTGGACCAGACAGAACACCCTTGGCAATCTGGGCAAATTCTGGCCAATGGACAGACTCCTCTACTCCCTTCTCCTCCCCAGAACCCTCTGTCGCCTTCTCATCCCAGACCCCTCAGTCATCCTTCTTCCAACTTCTGTGCCCCCTCAGACCCCACTGTCCCTTTCTCCCCTCAGACCTGCAGTCATCCTTCCAACTTTTGTGGATACTGGAGGTGCTGGTTAGGGTGGGGATAGGCACGCAAGGCACGCATTTGTTTTATTTAAAAAAAAAAACTCAGTGCCCCTCCCCTGGGAGACTTTTTTTTTTGGAGCCTACAAATGCTGCAGCAGTGTTGCGATCAGCTGCTCTTGAGTTGATCATACTAGCAGGCCTATGTCTGGGATATTTTGTTCCCACTTCCTGTCCAAAACCACATCATTATGGTCCTTCTCCTCATCCCCGCCACGCCACAGTCTCAACAGTATGTTTGCTAAAGTTACTTGAATAAAATCTTTTATTTTGCCTAAGAAAAATAAGCTGCCTAATAATTCTGCACACCATGATATAGGGTGTTCAGCTTCTTAGGCCATCTCCTTCCTCATTACACAAATGCATGTTACACTCTGCTCTCCGTCTGCAAGCACCGGCCGTGAGTGCATTGTCCCTGTGTCCTGGTCTGCCGGCAGGACTGGGATTCCCATCGTGGGACGTGCCTGCATGCGAATCCCAGCCCATCACTCACCATGATCCTCTACCGCCTCCTCCCCTGTGTCTCAGCTTCGGCGCGCGTCCCTGTCTACTAGGGCTCACACATGCCGGAGCTCTGAAATTTAAAGGGCCAGTATGCCCATAATCACTGTCACACCTGTCACTCCATTATAAAGTTCCTGCACCTCCCCCACTTCCTGGCAGATCTTCAGTGCCCCTAGCCTGAGATTAAGGAACGAGCAAAGGTGGCCTTTGTCATCAGTCTCTTAACTGGGAGGGCCTTGGGCTGGGCAACTCCGCTTTGGGATTGCATTGCAGTGATGCTCTCACTTCTAATCTTCAGGCATTCCTGATGGAATTTCGAGGTGTCTTCGAAGAACCTGCCCGAGCTTCCTCCGCTGAGTCGGCATTGCTGAGTCTATCTCAGGGCAACTCCTCTGTGGGCGAGTATGCCATACGGTTTTGTACTCTGGCATCGGAGTTGTCATGGAGTACAGGCAGAGCTACTCACCCACCCTCTTCCCCATAGGTATAGGCAGAGTAAACCCCCTTTTCCTCCCCTTTTCCCATAGGTATATGCAGAGTTACCCCCCTCCCCTCCCCCTTTAACCATAAGTATATTCAGAGCTACTGCTCCTCTCTGATAGTACTCCTCTGTGCTCTCTCCTGTCTGATAGCACTCCTATGTGCTCTCTCCGTCTGATAGGACTCATCTGTGCTCTTTCCTGTCTGATAGTACTCCTCTGTGCTCTCTCCTGTCTGATAGCACTCCTCTATGCTCTCTCCTGTCTGATAGTACTCCTCTGTGCTCTCTCCTGTCTGATAGCACTCCTATGTGCTCTCTCCTGTCTGATAGTACTCCTCTGTGCTCTCTCCTGTCTGATAGCACTCCTATGCGCTTTCTCCTGTTTGATAGGACTCCTCTGTGCTCTCTCCTGTCTTACAGTACTCCTCTGTGCACTCTCCTGTCTAACAGGCTCCTCTGTGCTCTCTCCTGTCTTATAGTACTTCTCTGTGCACAGAGGAGTGGTAGCCCACCGTCACTTACTGTACTTTGTCTATGCCTGTGCTTCAGCTTGGACAAAGCCATGATTTTATAAGCCATGATTAGAGATGTCGCGAATTGCTCGCCGGCGAACAGTTCCCGGCGAACTTAGCATGTTCGCGTTCGCCGGGCGAACATGTGTGAAGTTCGATTTGCCCCCTATACTTTAACATTGCGGTAAACTTTGACCCTGTGAGTCAGAGTCAGCAGACACATTACAGCAAATCAGCAGCATTCTCTCCCTTTCAGACCCTCCTTCCTGCTGCACAGACGCCATTTTACCTTCATTCGACATGCTGCAGGATTAGAAAGTGGAGGGACAGAGAAGCTGCTCCTGCTGTAATAGGGAAAGAGATAGCTAGGTTGCTGCTAGGTGGTGTATTCCGGGTCCAATTTACTCCTAAAGCACTAGTCTAACATCTGCTTTAAGAACAGCACCCAAAAAAGACCTTTTTAGGGCTCAAATATCAGTCCGTGTGTCTTGCAACAGCTGGAGGTACCCTGGTTGGGAGGGAACCGCTGGTTAAAAGGGGTACTCCAGTGTAAAACTTAAGTTCCTTCAAGCAACTAACTACAATATTAAAAGGGCTATAAGTTCAGTCTGTGTGTCTTGCAACAGCTGGAGGCACCCTGGTTGGGAGGGGACCACTGGTTAAAAGGGGTACTCCAGTGTAAAACTTAAGTTCCTTCAAGCAACTAACTACAGTATTAAAAGGGCTATAAGTTCAGGCCGTGTGTCTTGCAACAGCTGGAGGCACCCTGGTTGGGGACCTCTGCTTAAAAGGGGAACTCCACTGGCAACCTTTTTTGCTCATTGTCACAGTAGTGCAAATCACATTTGGTGTGACAGTTGTTCAAATAAAAATAAAAAAATACCTTTTTTGTCTGTAAAATAAAACCAGTGCTGCCTAAAGGGGGGCTCTAACTATGTGTGGCCTAATATGGGGGAATCTATGTGCTGCCTAAAGGGGGGATGCAAATATGTGCTGCCTAAAGGGGGCTCTATGTGCTGCCTAAAGGGAGGCTCTAACTATGTGCTGCCTAACATGGGGGAATCTATGTGCTGCCTAAAGGGGGGATCTAACTATGTGATGCCTAAAGGGGGGATTTAACTATGTGATACCTAAAGGGGGCTCTATGTGCTGCCTAAAGGGAGGCTCTACCTATGTGCTGCCTAAAGGGGGGCTCTAACTATGTGCTGCCTAATATGGGGGAATCTATGTGCTGCCTAAAGGGGGATCTAACTATGTGATGCCTAAAGGGGGCTCTATGTGATGCCTTAAGGGGGGCTCTATGTGCTGACTAAAGGAGGCTAAAGCACGTTATTCCAAGGAATTTCGGAATAATAGGTGATTTATGCCCTTTATGGATTAAAACCAGACTCTGCATCAACTATGTAATTTTCCATATAAGTTTTGCCATAGATCGCCCTCCAACACGCCAGAGTCCAGGTATTAGTCCCCTTGAAACAACTTTTAAATCACTGTGAATTCTGGTAGAAGAAACAGACATGGTCGCACATCTACAATCTTGTATAATGATCTAATTGCTTCTCAGAATAATATCAAAAACTAACAGGTTGTTAGTATACATTTTTGATCAAAAAGTACAAGCCCACTCGCCACGTCAAGGCCACCTATTTAGAGTGGGTCCCTAACGTCCCTAGCATAAATAGGCGTAGCACTGGGCGGCAACCACCACCGCAGCGGCACCAGTGCCCACAGGGGGGGAACGACCCACTGGCAGAGCGGCCCCAATGCCACTCAAACCAGTCTATGGGCCGCACCTCCCCACAGACACGGAGCCACGGCAGCAACGGACGCACAGCACCACACCAGTGTGAACAAGGTGTAACAGCACACTTACCATGCTCTCCCAGTCAGACTGGGAGGCTGCTAGGAAAGAAATGGCCCTTGTGTAGCTAACTACTACTTATATAGGGTTGGGCTGAGGGGGTGGGGGAAAAGTGCAGATAGATGTTCAAAAAAAAGAGGAGGGGATAGAAAACACAATGTGAAT
Source organism: Hyla sarda (assembly GCF_029499605.1). Taxonomy (NCBI): domain Eukaryota; kingdom Metazoa; phylum Chordata; class Amphibia; order Anura; family Hylidae; genus Hyla; species Hyla sarda. The sequence continues at coordinate 93,689,849 of NC_079198.1, forward strand.
TCTGGTAGAAGATACAGACATGGTCGCACATTTACAATCTTGTATAATGATCTAATTGCTTCTCAGCATAATATCAAAAACTAACAGGCGGCTGTTAGTATACATTTTAGTATACAACTTTTAAATCACTATTGTGGCCAGAAAGAGTCCCTGTGGGTTTTAAAATTCGCCTGCCCATTGAAGTCAATGGCGGTTCGCCTGGTTCGCCATTTCGCGAACATTTGCGGAAGTTCGCGTTCGCCGTTCGCGAACTGAAAATTTTATGATCGCAACATCACTAGCCATGATATCTATAAAAAGGAAATAACATTTTCTTATGAAGTATATAGGAAAGGTTAATGTTTTGGCAAGATGTACAACATATAAAAAAGCATCTAAATCTGACAGTGCCCATTTAAGCTTAATTTGAGCTGTGGAGAATGCAAAATAGAAGAAAAGTAAGGGTCTCATACAGTTAGGTGGGCAGAAAGAATTTCCAAACCACCACAGTTGCACAGGACATAAACATTTATTCAAAGTAAGAAATGGACAACACGTTTCGGCACCTGCCCGTGCCTTCCTCAGATCCAACAGTAGGCAAGTGTTGGCGTCCTGTCAGAAGGTCAGATGCTGTGGTGGAGAAACATTTTGAACTGTAAACCGCTAAAAGTGGAGTGTAGTTTTGTTTGTTTGGTTCTGATTTTATCACTGCTCTGGGCTGTGGGGTTTTCCAGAGCTCAAATCCACCACATTTTCTGTGGAAACCTTAGTAAATATGTTGTTGTTTTTTTTTCCAAAATGTCGGGGGCATGCCCCCTTTCTGTGACAATGCCCCCTTTCCCCAGTAGCCATACCCCTTTTTCGGGTTTTCTAAGTTAAATGGAGAGTTGGTCGGCTTTTTGAATTTTTTGGCGTAAATTCTGGCACAGACATAAATTTTGTTGCACAACCTAACATAACAGGTCAGGTTTACAATAGTAAATTGATGCCAATATATGGGAACTGTAAATCCAGTTTATAGTAAAAGAGGTAAAATAGTGTGGGAAGAAGTAAAATAAATGTACATAACCGAAAAAAAAAGTGACCTTTAAACATTGTATGCAAAAACTTAACACCATTTATAAAAACGCTGACTAATAGGATCGATGGCATTCCTTATAACTTGTTTCTGAGCTTCAGGCACCACAGAGTCTCTGTTCTTACAGTATATATTAAATTCTTATCTGTTTGCAGAAAACGAAGTACAAGACCAAGTAAAATGTATTACCTATTTATTTCATTTTATTCAGTTATTCAGTCTAGAAATGATTAACAGTGCCAAGTGCATTGGAAGAAAGTATACAGGAAAAGACTGAAATAATATCCAAAAATGTATAGAATGTAAAAATGAAAGAAGATACAGACATATAATGTCCATATATGTGTCAATCCCGCATATAGCACGATGCACCTGGTATGCTGAAGTGAGGCTGTAGTGTACTGCTAAATAGTGCATATACATAATGTGAAAGAAGAGAGACCACACTCACCAGTCAGTCCGTGCAGGTAATATTTATTCCGTGTAAGATGGAGGGTAGGTGAACATGGTTGTACAGAGCAAGCGGCTAGGATGCCAGGATATCTGTGAATGCTCCTGGCGTCCTAGCCGCTTGCTCTGTACAACCGCGTTCACCTACCCCCCATTTTACACGAAATAAAGATTACCTGCACGGACTGACTGGTGAGTGTAGTTTCTCTTCTTTCACCTTTAATATTCAAAAATGTCCTCCCATGGGATCTTCACTTATCTACCTTTTCTCTATATCTAAATAGACTACTTTGTAGAACATGTATTGGTTGGGAATCGTGTTATAAAGTCTGTTATCAAATGTTATGAACTGCTAAATTCAGTTTAAATAGTGCTTAAAGGTGCATTCTCATCGCAACCGTTTATGGCCTGCCTGCAGCATATGTGATAAATGCCTTATGGATACAGGTTCCAACTCCAGGACCTGGAGCTATGTCCAGAACAGGAGTCTAGCCAAGTAACAAGAGCTAGGGAAAGTTCACATTATGGAATATTTCCAGGCAAAGATTCCAAGGCAGTCCGGCACTGACTGATGCACAAGCTCAATCTTTCGGCATAGTAATTTCAGCAACAAATTGTTCTGCTGCAGAATTTCCGTAATGTGCACTGTGCTGCAGACTTCCGTTTACAGCACTGAGACTCTGCTGAACCAGAATTTTTTAATGGAATTTTAAAGCAGAATTCTGCCCAGAAATTCCATACTCAGCTTTAGACTGGGTTCACAGACAAAATCAGGCCAGAGATTCCAAATGCAGCCCCCGCCGACTGATTCAGATTGCAATGTCTGCGAAGTGGAAATCCGCCAGAACATTGAACAAGCAGATATTCCAGGGGGAAGGTCTGCCTCAAAAACTCAGTGTGCAGTGTGCTCTGTGCAAGGAAAAAGTGCACCATTAACCTCTTCCAGACCCCCCTGAATTCTCTAGAATTTAGATTTTTGGCTTACATTTTCTCCTTCCTCAATTTCTAAGATCTATAACTTTTTTTTTATTTTTACAGGGTCAAATTAAAAATAAAATGGGATTACGGGATTATGTGAGGCAATTTTTTTTTGCAGTTCACCAGACAGCTAAACTGACATGCAAACGTTATTCAGTTTTTTTGCACCGTGAGCTGTAGTTTTTACCAATAGTGTTTTGTGTAGTATTGACTTTTTGATCAAAGATTAGCAATTTTGGCATTTGGAATTATTTGCGTTTACACTGTTGAACATGCATTGGCAATACCAAATATGCTAATTTTTTTATTTTTTGAAAAATTTGAAAAGGGGGTGATTCAACTTTTTAATTAGTAGGGAGATTTTTTTATATTTAAAAAAAATGTTTTCACACTTTTATTTTGCCCAATTGAGGGCCTTTTAGAAGCATTTTTTTTATTGCTTATATAGATCATATTAATGCATATGCATTTAACTGATCTATGATATTTGCCCTGTATTGCTACAGCCTGACAGTTTTTTATTTTGTTGTTGGCATAAAATATATATTTTATTAAAAATGTTGCGCTACTTGGCTTTTGCAGGTTGCAAGTATTATAGTACAAGCAAGCTGCTCAGTGTTGTTAAGTGTAAATTTAGCAGGTAGTTTCTGTTTTACAAACTAGAATGATGCAACCCATCATCTCTCTACTTATAAGTGAGTATAGTACTGATCAGACACAGTCTGTCGCAGAATAAACAATGAGGTTCATCGACTTACATGTGACACCTTTTGTGAACAAAGTCATTCTCCGTAATTTGATCTGAAGGTACTGGTAGCCTTCAACAATGGTAAAAGTTGGTTGGTAGTTGCTGTTTCATATTCAAAGAATGCTATCCCTTAGCATTACTCTACAGACATGTGACTTGAGTTAAAGTCAGAAAAAAAAAATGGGTTCGGACATTTTGAGCGCCCATAAAAACTATAAAATACATAAAGCAGTGTATTTTAAACAGAGAGCCTCCATCTGTTGATAAACTACAACCCTCAGCATTACTGGACAGCCTTTGGCCTAGGAAGGGTTACAGTACACCAGTGATCTAAATAGATTGCTGGTTAACCGTATGGTGGAGAAAATCAACAAAAAATTATAATAATTCTTGTGCTTATCGGAGGGGAACTCCATAAAATTAAGCTTTTAATGTTTATAGTTAAAAGCCACCAGAGTAATCAGAAAAGAGTGCTCAAAACTATATCCAACAACAAATAATAAATCAAAGGGTTACCACATGTCAATGTGGATTTATCAAGAATGATTCCAATCTAATGCTAGTAGTGTAGACCCAACGCGTTTCTACCACATTTGTGTGGTGTCATCAGGGGACTAAAGAAGATACTGGTATGAAGGCTATTTGTTCTAAGCCAATCAAGCACTAGAAATAATGCAATTAGAAAAATGTTTAAGAACTGAGAACCATGATTACTCATAGAAGGGGTACACCCGATACATAGTGTGCCCCATACAAAATTTCAGGACACAGACTCCTAGGCAACAGGGTTAGTTGTCATCAGTGGATCAGTAAAGAAAACGTACACAGAATGGATGGTTTCAATAAACATTCCTCAAAAGTGCTGATAGATTGCACTTATATAATCACTCACATAGCCCTGAAGAGTCCATAGGTACCTAGAGGGAAATAGAATATAATTCCCATAAGTGTACTGCTTATGTGTACCTGAAAAGCAAAAGGGTGCATAAAGCACCAGCAAGTGTACTCACTGTTAGGATGTGCTTGCTTCCGGCAAATAGGTTCTCAGTGCAGTGCTCCTACCCGCAGTGGCGGGGAGCCATCTGGTAATCGCGGCTGCTGGGCGCACACTGAGACTATGCTGGCATCTGACGTCATATCCGCTGCCGACCGGAAGCCGCGTCTTAGCGCCCAACCCTCCAGACGCGAACAGAGGGCGGTGCTGGATGTGACAGAACAGCGTCCTTAGTAACCGCAGCGATGTGCTAATGATCGGACAATATGCCTGGTAAAGACAGAGGGACACACAAATGTGTCACTATATATGTATATGCTCGGAGCGAACACCAAGGTAAGTTAAGTCCAACCAGAGGACAAAACATTAGAGACCAAAACGTATGAGAATGAAATCACAAACAGAGAAGGGGTGCCTAGCTAGGAGAGGAGGGGGAATCTGCAACGCATCCATTAACTTTAAAAGGATGCAAGGTCCCGCGAGCTAACTAAGCAGTAAAAGACCCCATGAATTATAACTCTCCTAACAAAGAAACCCTCATTTAGGTGGAGGGAAATAGTGGACTATGATTTGGAGCACCCAAATGCCTCTATATTATTCTAGAGTATATATATTTATATATATATATATATATATATATATATATATATATATATATATAGATGAATACAAATCCCCACACACATATAACATATCATGCATGTAGAATGATGATCGCTAGTGTGAATAAGTGTAATAGGGGATACAGACTCTTGGTCCATATCTCTAGAATGATATAATAATCAGTCATAGTAATACCAGATGGAATAGTGGTAATTTACATAGTGAATATTTGAATATTTGAAAAATGATGGTAACTAGAGAAAGCTCATGACCTGAAGGAATCAACCTGACCAATATAAGAGGAATGAGGGGTCAGGGTATATAATTAATATGGAGAATGGTCCATATATGTGGACCATAAATATATATCTTCAATTGGAAAATTAGGAAATTCAAAAACTACATAATTAGAAACTTAAAAACTTAAAAAATCCCAAGGAGAGGTAAGATGTGGGGGCCTTCCGTGACCTGCAACAACACCAGGGCAAGACCTAGGGGAGGGTGGCAGGGAATATACAGGGGCCTAGGGTGCCTAACCTATCCCTGACCTAGCTAGAATGCCCTAATCCCTAGGCAGGGTAGACGCCCTAAAAAGGGTGGCCCCGCTCGCGTACCTCCTACTTGGCCTCATAGAAACCGTATGGTGACAAAATAGTTAAAGGAGTACTGCAGCCATAGAAACTGATCCCCTATACACAGGATAGGTGATGAGTTTCCGATCGCTGGACGCAAACGCTGCATCTCCGCCTCTTCTATAGAGATACATGGAGGGGACATGTCGGCCGCGGCGTCATGCTGTGGCCGACATGCCTCCTGCACGGGAGGGCTGCAGCAGAACTGGGGCCCTGTACAGGAGATCACGGGGGTTCCAGCATTCGGACACCCCGCAATCAGAAACTAAGGGGATAAGTGCCTATAGCTGCAGATCTCCCTTTAGTTGCGCCATGCATTCTTGCTGTATAAGGGACAGTATATAGTAGCAGGGAGAGTATACAGCTCTGTGCTATGCAGTGCTAGATACTGCACAGCCGGTGGAGGTAAGTAGTGATGCTATGCATCACTACTTACCTCGGTAGATGTTGAAAAAAATGTGCTTTCTAAATTAATTTACATAAAATATATACTGGTGCTGAGCCCAAAATCCCAGAAAAACTGTGAAAATTAAGGAAAAAAGCCATGCCCATTGGCGTTTTATAATTCCCCATTTACTCCCTGACAACATCTGGCCGCTGCGTTTTTGCTGCAAAAAAAGGCTGTGTGGCAGTTTGGGTTTTTTTTTTTTTTTTTTTTTTTGGGATGTTTTTGCCCAAACTTAGCCTTATACTTTCTTTTACACTTCAATGACATCCGCAACAACTTAACACCACAAAAGAATAAGCAGAATTACCACCATCGAGCCAACAGAAGCTGTGAGGATGGGCATAAAATAACAGCAGGTACCTCTATCCTTCACAGGGTACTGCTACAGCAGAAAGTGCATTACGAGAGATGCACCGACTTTGAAATGTCAGGTAGTGGTAGATTTAACCTAAGGGACAGGCATGCCACTTGTATTCATAGCAATTATAGCATATGGAAACAGAGAGACTTGAACCACATGTATACAGGACCCAGGATCAAGCAAATAAAAATAACAGGTCTCCTACTTATAAAGGAGAAGAAAAATAAATACACGTTCTGGCGCTCCTGTTATCACTATAAGTTGGTGATAACCAATATGTTTATTATTTTATTTTTTATTAAGGGCTGTTAAATACATTTGGTAGACTTAAAAAAATGCCTGTTACCTTTCTGGTTCTGGTAGATATATAAACCCTGGTCTTATGAATTAAAGATACTGGAAATGTTTGACTCTCTAAACTGGTTACCCTGCTACAATGAAGCTGGAGGGATCGTCCACATGCATTTTCCACAAAGATTTAAAAAAAATGTTTTAAAAATTAAAAGTTGCTCAGAGAAGATACATGCAACCTGTTTGTGGAATTTACATGGGTTGTTTTTCATAGGAAATAACTCTGCCACTTCAATTGCTGTTGATAACATTTACAAATATGGGTTTTTCACAGTATGAGAAGCATGAGGAAGTATAATAGTAGATGGACCAGCCAGATACCCTAGCCCTGCCTTTTTTATTTGCATTTTCTGTACAGTGTTGGTATAAAAGACCTAAACACCTGTAAAAGTACACCTGCTGAAAAACTACACCAAGGACAGAATGACACTCACCAGATCTGTGTTTCTTCTCTTTCTCGGAGTAGTTGTTACTCCATTTTATGCACAGGCTCAGGATATTTGCCAATTGTCATCCTCCAATACAACTACTAATAGCAACTATACCTTAAGTGTATCTTCACTGAGTCTTTTAAGTAGCGCCGTATACACAGGTAAGTGATGCTTATTTTTACTTTGTCTAAACTTTTACCATACTTGTGACTATATACCACTTCTTTTCAGTGAAAACTGAGACTTCTTATCAATATTAAAGGGGTACTTTGATGATTTTTTCTTTTATCTCCATGTGCCCAGGCTACCGGCATTGAAGGGGTGCTCAGGTGGAAAACTTTTTTTTTTTTTCTTTTTCAAATCAACTGGTGCCAGAAAGTTATAAAGATTTGTAAATTACTTCTATTAAAAATAGTAATCCTTCCAGTACTGATCCGCTACTGTATGATCCAGAGGAAGTTGTGTAGTTCTTGCCCATCTGACCTCATTACTCTCTGCGGACACCTCTGTCCTTGTCAGAAACTATCTGAAGCAGGATAGGTTTGCTATGGGGAATTGCTCCTACTCTAAACAGCTCCTGACACAGACAGAGGAGTCAGCAGAGAGCACTGTGGTCAGACTGGAAAGAACAACTCATCTTCCTCTGGAGCATACAGCAGCTGATAAGTACTGTAAGGATTAAGATTGTTTAATACAAGTAACTAACGAATCTGAGTAACTTTCAGGGACCAGTTGATATGAAAAAAAAAAGTTTTCCACAGAAGTACTCCTCTAACAAAAATCTTGACTGACCTCCTATCCCTCCCCTGGGGGCACCAGTATTGATGTGCCATTGCTGCAGTCTTCTTCCTGCTTCAGTGTCCTGCCTCAGCCAGTGATAGGCTAAACAGCATTGTGATGTATTGAGCCCAGCCCTGGTCTTCTTCCTTGTGCCTGGGCCCAACACTGTTGTTCAGCCTATCACCAGCCGAGGTAGAACACAGCTTCAAGCAAATAGCAGAGCAGAAGCAGGAGCAAGGCTGCAGCGGAAGATGGTACGTGATACAGATGGTCCACCGGAATGCCCCTTTAAGCTTTCATTAAGACATTATTCCTATCTGACATTTGTAAAGAAGCTCAGATTTCTCTATATTGAGTAGCTATTTAATAGGCCAATGTACAGAAACCACTGGTATATCATCATCATATGATGTAATACAGTACTACAAGCCCCAAAATTGTGTGCTGGTATTGCTGAGAACAGAACAAAGAACTGTGGTACTGTATCTACCCCACAGCAGGTAAATAACACGGATCAACTTCCCAGCAAATATATGTAAAAAACAAAGGAATACCACAGTACCCATCGGAAAGGGCTCCCCGCCATTGTGGGTAGCGCTCTAGCACACAGACAGACGGACATCTGTTTCCCTAAAAACACGAGGTTGATCCTGGGAAACACTACAGTCCGCTGTCAAATAGAAATATGTACCTTTATGCACTTTATTTGAATGTGTTGTTTATGAGTGCAGGGTATCGGATGTAAATATATCTAACTATCTTAAATATTATCATCTTATTATAACGATGGCACACTAGTGGGCTTGTAACAGTGCCTAATTACTAGGGGCCATAAAGCCCACTGTGTGCCTAGTATAGGAGATAGGGGATTGTGCCATCACCATTCCCCTGAGGAAACTGCATACGGAGTGGAAACGCGTTGGGTACAAATTTTGGCACAATTTTATCATGTTATTACCCACACTAGGGTCACATTATATTGGTGGTTTTTAACCAGATATTATTAAAAGTTAAATTTTAGAGCACTTTCCAATGGGTACGGTGGTATTCCTTTGTTTTTTTTCTGTTTTTTTTCTGGTATTGCTGAGGTAACATTCACCAGTCATGTAATGAGCTTGGAGTGTATAGCCTGTTCTCCACTGTCATATAGCTACCACATTGCCCACTCGCCATTTTTGATGTCTAGAAACAGATAAAAATTGAGAGTCCCGACTTGTTGATACCTCATAATGGTTAACTGAAAAGAGACAGAAACTGAGGCAGTGATGATCATTACTAAATATTCATTTTCTTTTTACAGTCACTGTGTCTTCTCAAGTAAATGGAACTGCCACGGTTCTGCTCCAGGCTATTGCAAATAACACTGCTGTAGGGACCTGGTCAACTGGCTTGAATTCTTCTTCTTGTAATAATTCCTTAGGAGTTTCTTACACATTTGAAAACACTTCATTTGTTGCCAACTGGACTTCACCATCTAATCTAAGTGCAAGCTCTATTATCATTAGGTAAGTATTGGGACTTTTGTTTCTTCTTCTTCAAAAAAAAAGTAAAAAAATAAAAAGTTAAGATATATGACTCACAATGGAGGCAAATATATCCTTGAAACATTTAAAGTGTAGTAATTAAAAATAAAATTGTTAAAAATTACAGAACACTAGCGCTATTGGATGGTTAAATATTAAGCCCACACTGCTGCATAATATTAAAGTAGGGTCCCCTGAATGCCGTGCTAGTAGAAAGTTCCAAAGTATTTACAATATATTATTCACGCTGCGTAGGACTATCAGAAAAGACTAAAAGGTAATACATACATTATAGTCCTTCGCAGTGCAAATATTATGTTGTTGAAGGGGTTGTCCAGTATTAGAAATACACAGCTTCTTTTGTTGCAAAAAATAAAAATAAAAAAACAATCCTGTCTACAGATTGTGTCTGGTATTGCAACTCAACACCACTGAAGTAAATGGGACAAAGCTGCAATACTACACACAACTTCTGGACAGGAATGGTGCTGTTTTTGCAAAAAAAGAAGCTGTGTTTTTCTAATACTAGACAACCCTTTTAATACTTTGAAAATCAAAATTTCTTGGACAGTTTTAAGAGGTCTACAAATTATTCAGCTACATACAGTTAGGTAAGGAATTGGGTAAAACATTCAGTCCTTAAAGTGCATCTGTCCCCTGGAAATTAACAAAGTGCTGACAGTATTACAAAGGTGTGAGGGGAAGTAGAAACATGTTACACATATTACCACATTGCTTTATTTCGAAAGCATGGCACATGCACCAGATCTCAACAGGGCTCGCCACTGGAAGCAAAGCCCTGCCTATCAAATTGGGCGAGGGCAGAAAAAGAAAGTGGAGAGGCGTTCCAGGGCACTTCAGGGGCTGGACCATGTCTTCTTGCAAAAGCATAAAATAATGCATTTTTTAGCAGATGGCACCTCTTCGTTATCATATCCCAAGTTGAGTTGCGCGTGATGACTAGCTTCAGAAAAAAAACATGATTTCACAATACTTAGTCTGAAGTTTCAATGACATATATGTTGATATTTGACCATCTAGAGGATGTGATCAAGAGTTTTGCTGGTACATTGTGAAAATGTGTAATAACAATAATAATAATAAACAATTGTGGAAAGGTAAGGGTGGATATGTTTGTAATCTATTTTCATATGCCTTACTAGAACATATGGACGTTGTAGATGTGGCTCTCCTCTTTTATGAGCCTGAGTAGAGACTCAATACCAAATTTTGCTCTAACGTATCTGGTGAGCCTCCAAACTACAATGTCAGTCATCCATTTGAATTGCTGGCATACAATACTACATTTCCCCCTAATGATATGAAAAATATCTGGCTGCAGCTTTCTCTATATGTCCATATATATATGAACAGCAATAAAGTGTGTTCATCGCTTCACCATTCAAACTCTTTGGGAGCTCTGTATCTATAAGTCCTATAGAGCTTGAACAGAAAAAAATAGTATGATCTGTTTTTTATTTCAGAATCAGAACAGCCTTGTATGTAAAATCACACCACAAATCTATGTCTATACATGGCTCATGTCTGTGCAATAGCATTCCTCTTACATCTCATTTATTTTCATTTCAGTGCTTTTGTAAATGGATCTTCTTCCGTGTACAAGTTGAGCAATACCTTGAGTGTTCCTACAGGTTTGTAAATTTTTTTTTTCCTATCCAAACACAAAATACTTAGATAATGTTTTTCTAAGTTTATATATACAGTATATATATATATATATATATATATATATATATATATATATATACATATTACATGCATGACCAGTTATGCATGCATGACCCCCTAGCATCCAATCAGACTGCTATTTCCATTTTTCACAGGCCTCTTTAAAAATGAAAGAAGCAATTTGATTGGCTCCTATGGGCAACTGGTCAAATTTTCCTCTTCACAGGTTTTGATAAATCTCCCCCAGTGAATGTTTTTTTTTTTATATGTTAAAGGGGTAAATTAATATAATAGCAAAATGGCAAAATACTGTTTTTATATGTTGCCGGGCATGACATCAAAACAACAAACAAGTAATATTCACCTACTCTGGTCCCCTGCAGTCCCTATCCAATCAACGTTAAATACATGGTGTGTGTGTGTTCTTCCCATTTCTCTCCACTTTTCAAATTTCAACCCATATTACATAAATATAATACAAAATTATTTGGCTTCTTATAAAATCAGCCCCAGTGTGTATGTCTAGGATAGGAAGATTGCTTTGTGAGCTTTATTGTGGGCCGGTAATGACAATATTGGGGATATTTTGCAAAACATGGAGCAGTTGCCCATATTAATCACTCAGATCCCAGCTTTCATTTTAAGAGGCCTTTTCATTTATTTTATTTTTTTTTTAATAAAGATGCAATCTGATTGGTTGCAATAAGCAACTGCTCCACTTTTCCTCTGCACAAGTTCTCATAAATCTATCTACCTTCCATGTTTGCAATGCTGTGAAAAATGTTTGTGCATGTATTTATGTATGGGATCAAACATTTTCTTTTTGTAATTGGGCTGTCAAAGCATTGCACCATATATGGTATGACCTGCCATCCATATTTGATTGTACAGCTCTGTGGAATATATATATATATATATATATATATATATATATATATATATATATATGCTAATATTTTTTTTCTGACATCTTTAAAGCATCTTTCTCCTTTATCTTCCATGCAGTTTCTACTACAACTACTAAAACAGCTACAACAGCTAGTGGAAGCCATGCTAACAACCCAACTGCCTTGGTTTGGGCTTCCTGCCTCCTTGTGATCGCCAGAAAGTTATTGTCATAAAAGTTAACAGAATCAAGGACATTCACTGATCGGTTCTCCATGATAAAATCTTATAGATTCCTCAGGTGCTTTGTAGGATGATGTAAAAATATAAATTTCCTCTATGAGTAGTGATTGGTTTGGAAAAGGCCACCAACATTATATTATATACTATGTAATATACATAGAGGCACTACAGGGGGTCTAGGGTCGTGTACCTCAGGTGCTGGGCATTGGCGGAAAGTTTCAACAAACCACTCTATTTAAAGACAGGGCTTAGGCAGTTAAAAAAATATTATGCCCTGGATGAAACAAAGGCTACCTAGAACTGAGGTACCGGATTAAGAATATAGTATGATTAGCACCGGATAATGCTCCAACAAATTCATCAGTAGGATAGCCCTGCATTGATCTTAAACCAGCACTAGGAGGGGTGTATTATGAGCCTTTCTTTACTTTACTTTACATATATATACAGTGTATAGATGATATATTTCCTGACATTTACACTTTAAACATTTTTATGTTTTTTTTAGCAGTACTTCTTTCATATGACATGTTTTGCATGTATGTTACATGTAAATGTTTACAATCAAGCATGCATAGGTGTAACATGTTTTTTAGTTTTCTTATTTAAAATGACACTTTTACCTACATTTCTCAATCTGCCTCATACCTAAACGGTCTGGCTTTGCCATAACATTTTGGTTTTCAGGCAGATTGATAAATTTAGGCCATTTCATGTATATAAATAACTGCAGTAACTTATGAACATAGAACATATTTCTTCTACTCCTGTCTATTTTTTTTTAGAAACCTTTGCTGTAGCACGACTGTAAAGTATCTCAAAACGAAATATTTTCCGGAAAGGTGAAACAATAAAAGATTGAAAAAAAATGTTGATGGTCTTTTCATATTTGTGTTCAAAAAAACAAAAAAACAAAAACTAAAAATGATATATATATATATATATATATAGCTAAAAAGTATTTAGTCAGCCACCAATTGTGCAAATTCTTCCACTTAAAAAGATGAGGGAGGCCTGTAATTTTCATCTTATGGAATACCTCAACTACGAGAGACATAATGAGAAAAATAAATCAACAAAATCACATTGTCTGATTTTTAAAAATGTATTTGCAATTGTAATTCGGGTGTGTGCCTACTACTGTCGCCATTAGTGAAAGTGTACTCCCCCCCCCCCAGAAAACCAACTTTATTCATGTGCTGTAAACCGTGTTGCTGTGTACGGGAGCGGTGCTTGTGGTGCACCATACAAGGGGGCCACGAGAAAAGTAAGGGGGGAGGCGAAAATTCATCTACAACTAAGATGTGTAAACTGTGCAATGAGTTCATGCTGCCATCCTCTGGTCCGGTCGGCACAGGCGGAGCCAAACTGCTGCCGGAAAAGCGTGCAAAGAAAGCCCGCGCTGTGCCACGCCCCGCCCCTGGGCGTGGCTGCCAAGTTACTGTGTCACAGCCGAAAGGGAACTTGGAGATACAGGAGTCGTCTCTGGAGGGACCAGAAGTCGGGGCTGCACTGATAACGTCCTTCCTGCCGGCCGCCATTTTGGGGAAGCCCACTACAAAAGACCTCTTCAGTCTGCACAGAGAGCCGGAGAGTACAGACATGGCGGAGAGCAGCGTCCCACGTGGTGAAGTTAGCAAAATGGTGCCGGAAAAGCGGAAAGTTGTGGCAGACGCAGCCCGACTTTTCCAAGAACTTGCTGACCGTCTGCAGCGGTTGTCATTAGACCAAGAGGGGGCCAGCAATCTTCCCCCACTGCCTGTTGATGACGAAGATTGGCCAGAGCCACCTCCAGCGGAGAGCACAGGGACACCTGGAGGTGCATTGCCGGTGAGATTGTCCCCTCAACACAGAACTTGGGGCTCGTGGGCCGAGATCCCATCGGAGGAGTCTGCAGTGAGTACCCCACCAGAGGCGGCCTATTCTTCCTCCTCCAGCCCTGAGGTCATACCTGGATCCAGCTTGCCAAGTGCATGACCATGCTTACCAAAATTGCTGCAATGGGTGTTCGGAGATGAGTCGGAGCTGATCGAGAACATAGTTACATAGTTACATAGTTAGTACGCTTGAAAAAAGACATACGTCCATCAAGTTCAACCAGGGAATTGAAATGTAGGGGTGTGGCGCAATATTGGGGAAGGGATGGGATTTTATTTTTCTTCATAAGCATTAATGTTATTTTGTTCCAGGAATGTATCTAACCCTGTTTTAAAGCTGTTAAATTTTCCTGCTGTGACCAGTTCCTGAGGTAGACTGTTCCATAAGTTCACAGGTCTTATGGTAAAGAAGGTGTGTCGCCCCTTGAGACTAAACCCTTTCTTCTCCAAATGGAAGGAATGCGCCCTTGTCCTTTGAGGGGGCTTAACCTGGAACAGTTTTTCACCATATGTTTTGTATGGGCCATTAATATATTTATTTACGTTTATCATATCCCCCCTTAAACGTCTCTTCTCAAGACTAAACAATTGTAACTCCTTTAATCGCTCCTCATAGCTAAGATGTTCCATGACCCATATTAGCTTAGTCGCGCGTCTCTGCACCCTTTCCAGCAACACAGTGTCCCTTTTATGGACTGGTGACCGAAACTGAACAGCATATTCCAGGTGAGGCCGTACCAATGCTTTATAAAGGGGGAGTATTATGTCCCTGTCCCTCGAGTCCATGCCTCTTTTGATACATGACAATATCCTGCTGGCCTTGGAAGCAGCAGCCTTACATTGCATGCTATTCTGTAGTCTGTGATCTACAAGTACACCCAGATCCTTCTCTACCAGTGACTCTGGAAGATTAACACCCCCTAAGACATACGATGCATGCATGTTATTAGTACCCAGATGCATAACTTTACATTTATCCACATTGAACCTCATTTGCCAAGTGGATGCCCAGACACTTAGTCTATCCAAGTCATCTTGTAACTTATACACATCCTCTATAGACTGTACTGTGCTACAAAGCTTAGTGTCATCTGCAAAGATAGAAACAGAGCTGTTAATGCCATCCTCTATATCATTGATAAATAAATTAAACAACAGCGGTCCCAGTACTGAACCTTGGGGTACACCACTAATAACCAGGGACCAATCAGAGTACGAATCATTGATCACCACTCTCTGGGTACAATCCATGAACCAGTGTTCAATCCAGTTACAAACTAAAGTTTCCAAGCCCAAATACCTTAACTTATATGTCAGACGTCTATGAGGGACAGTATCAAACGCTTTAGCAAAATC
Source organism: Hyla sarda (assembly GCF_029499605.1). Lineage (NCBI taxonomy): Eukaryota > Metazoa > Chordata > Amphibia > Anura > Hylidae > Hyla > Hyla sarda. The sequence continues at coordinate 93,705,255 of NC_079198.1, forward strand.
CAGAAACACTATATCCACAGCCATTCCTCAGTCAAGGCTTCTACTCACCTCTTCATTAAAGCAAATTAGATTAGTTTGACAACTTCTATCCTTAGTAAATCCATGCTGGCTATCACTTATAATACAATTATCCCCTATGTATTCCTGAATGTAATCCCTTATAAGTCCTTCAAACAATTTACCCACATTGCACGTTAAACTTACCGGTCTATAATTTCCTGGGGAAGACCTAGAGCCCTTCTTGAAGATTGGTACCACATTCGCCTTGCGCCAGTCCCTTGGCACAATACCAGACACCAGAGAATCTCTAAATATCGTGAACAAGGGTACAGATATTACTGAACTTACCTCTCTAAGAACTCTTGGGTTCAATCCATCTGGTCCTGGAGATTTGTTTACATTTACTTTACTTAACTTACCTTGTACCATCTCTACATTAAGCCAGTTCAGTACAATACATGATGTGTTACCAGCACTCTCCTGGCCAATGTCAGCTCCTCCTTCTTCCCTAGTATATACAGAACGAAAGAACCCATTCAGTAGTTCCGCCTTCTCTTGATCGCCTGTGACAACCTCCCCATTATCATTATTAAGGGGTCCTACATCCTTTGTCCTTGGTTTTTTTCCTCCAGTATCAAGGCCTCCAGCTCCCCCATTTTATTTGCTAGGCTACTGGCATTTGTGAACATACACTTTACATTTCCATCCTTTATGTTATTGGGGTTAATGGGATTCAAGGGTATATGTTTTATTTTTCTATGAATCCTATTCATATTAACTATTCTAACCCCTCCCTCTGCTCCACCCCCAGGTACATTAATAATTCCCACCTCTCTATCTACGCTATCTTCCCCCTCTTTGCTGTAAGTTCCCTCTCCCCAAGTCCCTAGTTTAAACACTCCTCCACCCTTCTAGCCATCTTCTCCCCAAGCACAGCTGCCCCCTCTCCATTGAGGTGCAGCCCGTCCCTACGGTAGAGCCGGTAACCGACAGTGAAGTCGGCCCAGTTCTCCATGAACCCAAACCTCTCCTTCCTACACCAGCTTCTGAGCCACTTGTTTACCTCCCTAATCTCCTGTTGCCTCTCTGGTGTGGCTCGTGGTACTGGTAGTATTTCAGAAAATACTACCTTGGAGGTCCTTGCCTTAAGCTTGAGGCCTAAGTCCCTGAAATCATTTTTAAGGACACTCCACCTACCTCTTACTTTGTCATTGGTGCCAATATGTACCATGACTGCTGGGTCCTCTCCAGCCCCGCCCAGCAACCTGTCAACCAGATCCGCGATGTCCCGAACTGGAGCGCCAGGTAGACAACACACTGTTCGGCGATCCCGGTCTTTGTGACAGATCGGCCTGTCTGTCCCCCTAATAATTGAGTCCCCCACCACTAGTACCTGTCTGGCATGCCCTGCACTCCTCCCTCTCTCCTTACTGGAGAAGACACCCCCCTGGCGGTCAGAGGCAGTATCCTGCTGCAGTACTGCTAGCTCTGAAATTGCATCCCCCTCATCTGCCAAGCGGGAAAACTTGTTGGGTTGTGCAAGTTCAGGACTAGCCTCCCTGACACTTTTTCCCCTACCCCGCTTTCTAACTGTAACCCAGCTAGCTGCCTGGCTGTCCTTCAACTCCGTCCCACTGTCCTCCCCCACCTCTACCCCCGAGAGTGCCTGCTCAGTGAGCAGGAGACTCCTCTCCGGGTTGTCAATGCATCTCAATGTTGCCAGTTGTTCCTCTAGATCCAGGATCTTGGCTTCCAAACGAACAACTCGCTCACATCTCACACAACAATATTCACCCTCGAACTGCTGCTCAAGGATTGCATACATTGTACAAGATGCACACCAGACTGCATTATCCAACATGAAGGCCATTCTAGGTTTGGGGATTGCAAAAATTTCAGTAAATAAAAACAAAAAAAAAAAACAATCAAATATGTCAATTAAACTCCCTGAATTTAAAGTCCCTTAATGTGAAGTCCCTCTCACTTTTATACCCACACTCACCTGTATACTTCACACTCTTGTATACAGCTCAAAACAATCACAGCTCAAACAATCGCTTGTATACTTCCCTCTTATAGTTAGCAGAGACTTCCTTGCTGTTTCACTGCTGGGAGAGACTGGATGCAAAAAAATAAAAAACAGCACATGAGCACGGGATATGAGCATGGGATATGAGGACGGGATATGAGGTCAGGATATAAGGATGGGATATGAGGTTGGGATATGAGGACGGGACATGAGGACAGGATTTGAGGATGGGATGTGAGGACACGATGTGAGGACGAGATGTGAGGACGGGATATGAGGTCGGGATGTGAGGACGGGATATGAGGACGGGCTATGAGGATAGCATATGAGGTCGGAATATGAGGATGGGATAGGAGGTCGGGATATGAGGATGATATATGAGGACAGGATATGGGGACGGGATATGGGGTTGGGATATGAAGTCAAAAGCTTACTCCTTTGTTGTGCTATGAAATAGAAAAAGGGACGTCACTCACCAGGTTGCAGTGTGAACTTTCTGTATTATCTTCAGTGCAAAGAGAGGGAGTTACATCGGACGGTCTTCCAGGGACGCAGCTGGTCAGCTATGACATAGAAGATTGGTTTCTATGGGACTGGGAACCCGAGAGGGAGCAGTGTCTTTTCACATCGAATAGCTGCATAGGATTACACACACCTGCACAGTGTGAATGCACAAGTCCAGTCACAGACTGAAGGGTTAATAGGAGTAGTGGTGCCGACTATCTTGTTTCTGAACTGTGTTTCTTACTCCTTTGTTGATTTTCCTCCCCAACAAAGATTAGGAAGGAAAAAACGGGCAATGCTGGGTACTCAGCTTATATATATATATATATATATATATATATATATATATACACACACACAAAAACACACACACTAGGGGCAAAAAAGTTTTTAGTCAGCCACCAATTGTGCAAGATCTCTCACTTAAAAAGATGAGAGAGGCCTGTAATTTTCATCATAGGTATACCTCAACTATGAGAGACATAATGAGAAACAAAAATCCATTAAATCCCATTGTCCAATTTTTAAAGAATTTATTTGCATATAATTGTGGAAAATAAGTATGTGGTCACCTACAAATAAGCAATATTTCTTGCTCCCACAGACCTGTAACTTCTTCTTTAAGAGTCTCCATTGTCCTCCACACATTACTTGTATTAATGGCACCTGTTTAAACTTGTTATCAGTATAAAAGACACCTGTCCACAATCTCAAACAGTCACACTCCAAACTCCACTATGGCCAAGACCAAAGAGCTGTCGAAAAACACCAGAAACAAAATTGCAGCTTGGTGTGAAAACATGGAAGACATACAAGACCACTGATAATCTCCTTCGAACTGGGGCTCCACACAAGATCTTACCCCGTGGTGTACAAAGGATCACAAGAACAGTGAGCAAAAATCCTAGAACCACACAGGGGGACCTATTGAATATCCTAGAGAGAACTGGGACCAAAGTAACAAATACTACCATCTGAAACACACTACGATGCCAGGTACTCAAATCATGCAGTGTCCCCCTGGTTTAACTCCTTAAGGATGCAGGGCATACCTGTACGCCCTCAGTCTGCTCCCTCTAACAACGGGCGGGACCTGTGGCTAACTGATTGCGGTGCCGCGCGCTATTAACCCTTAACCCCTTAAGGACCGGAGGTTTTTCCGTTTTTGCATTTTCGTTTTTTGCTCCTTGCCTTTAAAAAATCATAACTCTTTCAAATTTACACCTAAAAATCCATATGATGGCTTATTTTTTGCGCCACCAATTCTACTTTGTAATGACATCAGTCATTTTGCCCAAAAATCTATGGTGAAGCGGGAAAAAAAATCATTGTGCGACAAAATTGAAAAAAAAACGCTGTTTTGTAACTTTTGGGGGCTTCCGTTTCTACGTAGTACATTTTTCGGTAAAAATGACACCTGATATGTATTCTGTAGGTCCATACGATTAAAATGATACCCTACTTATATAGGTTTGATTTTGTCGGACTTCTGGAAAAAATCATAACTACATGCAGGAAAATTAATACGTTTAAAATTGTCATCTTCTGACCCCTATAACTTTTTTATTTTTCCGTGTATGGGGCGGTATGAGGGCTCATTTTTTGCGCCGTGATCTGAAGTTTTTAACGGTACCATTTTTGCATTGATAGGACTTATTGATCACTTTTTATTCATTTTTAAATGATATAAAAAGTGACCAAAAATGCACTATTTTGGACTTTGGAATTTTTTTGCGCGCACGCCATTGACCGAGCGGTTTAATTAATGATATATTTTTATAATTCGGACATTTCCGCACGCGGTGATACCACATATGTTTATTTTTATTTTTATTTACACTGTGTTTTTTTTTTTATTGGAAAAGGGGGGTGATTCAAACTTTTAATAGGGGAGGAGTTAAATGATCTTTATTCACTTTTTTTTTTCACTTTTTTTTTGCAGTGTTATAGGTCCCATAGGGACCTATAACACTGCACACACTGATCTTCTATGTTGATCACTGGTTTCTCATAAGAAACCAGTGATCGATGATTCTGCCGGATGACTGCTCATGCCTGGATCTCAGGCACTGAGCAGTCATTCGGCGATCGGACAGCGAGGAGGCAGGTAGGGGCCCTCCCGCTGTCCTGTCAGCTGTTCGGGATGCCGCGATTTCACCGCGGCTATCCCGAACAGCCCACTGAGCTAGCCGGGATGCTTTCGGTTTCACTTTAGACGCGGCGTTCAACTTTGAACGCCGCGTCTAAAGGGTTAATAGCGCGCGGCACAGCGATCAATGCCGCGCGCTATTAGCCACGGGTCCCGGCCGTTGTTAGAGGCCGGGCCCGACCCGCTATGACGCGGGGCCACGCCGTGGCCCCGCGTTATAGATCGGGAGTGGACACATGACGTTCCAGTACGTCATGTGTCCTTAAGGGGTTAAGACACGGCGTTCAAAATTGATTGCTGCATCTAAAGTGAAACTAAACTGCTGCCGGTTAGCTCAGGGGGCTGTTTGGGATCGCTGCGGCAAAATCACGGCATCCCGATCAGCTGTAGAACACGGGGGCTATAGCATTGCTAAAAAATTGTGAAAAAAAAGTTAATAAAGATCATTTAACCCCTTCCCTATTAAAAGTTTAAATCACCCCCCTTTCCATAAAAAAAAAAAAAACAGTAGAAATAAAAATAAACATATATGGTATTGCCGCATGTGCAAATGTCTGAAATAAAAAATATATACAGTTAATTAAACCGTGCGGTCAATGATGTTTTTCTTCAATTTTGTTGCACTACAATTTTTTTCTCTGTTTCCCCCGTAGATTTTTGGGTAAAATGACTGATGTCATTATAAAGTAGAATTGTTGGCACAAAAAATAAGCCATCATATGGATTTTTAGGTGCAAAATTGAAAGGGTTACGATTTTTAAAAAGTGAGGAGGAAAAAAAAGTGCGAAAATCGAAAAACGCTCAGTCCTTAAAGGGGTGCTACCGTGGAAAACTTTTTTTTTAAATCAACTGGTGCCAGAAAGTTAAACATATTTGTAAATCACTTCTATTAAAAAATCTTTATCCTTCCAGTACTTTTTAGGGGCTGTATACTAAAGAGAAATCCAAAAAAGAAATGCATTTCCTGTGATGTCCTGACCAGAGTGCTCTCTGCTGACCTCTGCTGTCCATTTTAGGAACTGGAGAAAATCCCCATAACAAACATATGCTTCTCTGGACAGTTCCTAAAATGGACAGCAGAGGTCAGCAGAGAGCACTGGGGTCAGGACATCACAGGAAATGCATTTCTTTTTGAATTTCTCTTTAGTATACAGCCCATAAAAAGTACTGGAAGGATTAAGATTTTTTAATAGAAGTGATTTACAAATATGTTTAACTTTCTGGCACCAGTTGATTAAAAAAAAAAAAAGTTTTCCACGGTAGTACCCCTTTAAGGGGTGAAGCCAGTACATGTCCGAGCCAGTCTTAAGTTTTCTAGAGAGCAATTGGATGATTCAGAAGAGTATTGGGAGAATGACATATGGTCAGGTGAAACCGAAGTAGAACTTTTTGGTAAAAACTCAACTCTTCATGTTTAGAGCAGAAAGAATGCTAAGTTGCATCCAAAGAACACCATACCTACTGTGAAGCATGGGGTGGAAACATCATGCTTTTGGGCTGGTTTTTCTGCTAAGGGACCAGAATGACTTGTCCATGTAAAGGAAAGAATGAATGGGGCCATGTATCATGAGATTTTGCGTAAAAGCCTCCTTTCATCAGCAAGGGCATTAAAGATGAAGTGTGGCTGGGTCTTTCACCATGACAATGATCCTTAACACACTGCCTGGGCAACGAAGGAGTGGCTTCGTAAGAAGCATGTCAAGGTCCTGGAGTAGTCTAGCCAGTCTCCAGATCTCAACCCCATAGAAAACCTTTGGAGGGAGTTGAAAGTCTGTGTTGCACAGCGACAGTCCCAAAACATCCCTGCTCTAGAGGAGATCTGCATGGAGGAATAGGCCAAAATAAAGAAAACATTTGACCTCTTTCATTGCCAACAAAGGGTATAAACAAAGTATTGAAATTAGCTTTTGTTATTGCCCAAATACTTATTTTCCACCATAATTTGCAAATAAATTCTTTAAAAATCAGACAATGTGATTTTATGGATTTTTTTCTCTCATTATGTCTCTCATAGTTGAGGTATACCTATGATGAAAATAACAGGCCTCTCTCATCTTTTTAAGTGGGAGAACTTGCAAAATTGGTGAATGATCTAAATACTTTTTGCCCCACTCAGGGCCGGATCATCATTGGCGCTCCTGGAGCACCTGCTCCGGGCCCCGTGCCCGCAGGGGGCCCCCATCACATTTGGGACATCCCTGTGTCCCGAAACAAATTTCAGGACACAAGGATGTCCCTTTTACCTCTCTGCGGCCCCGCACTAACTTTAAAAACGCAGGGGCTGCTGGGAGGTAGCGCACGCAGGCACGTCACTGACGTCCTGTGCATGCACCCATAGAAGAGCGGAGCAGTGAGGAGGACGCGCACATGGTAAGTCATCAGCGGCACGTCATCTTCAGTGTTCCGACCACCGCTCCTCTCTGGTCCCGGGATCTACTGCTATGGCCCATAGGCCATAGCAGTAGATCGTGACCCCGGACCGGAGGAACGGTGGTCGGAACACTGGGGCAGTAAACAGGCATACAGCCTACAGCCTCCAGGCTGTATGTCTGTGGGGGAACTGTACTGCACCTAATGTGGGAACTATACTGCACCTAATGAGGGGAACTATGCTGCACCTAATGTGGGGAACTATACTGCACCTAATGTGGAGAATTATACTGCACGTAATGTGGGGGAACTATGCTGCATCTAATGTGGGGGACTATACTGCCAACCTAATGTGGGGGAACTATACTGCACCTAATGGGGGAACTATGCTGCACCTAATGTGGTGGAACTATACTGCACGTAATGTGGGGAACTGTACTACCACCTAATGTGGGGGAACTGTACTGCCACCTAATGTGGGGGAACTATACTGCACCTAATGTGGGGTAACTATACTGAACCTAATGAGGGGAACTATACTGCACCCTAATGTGGGGAACTGTACTCCACCTAATGTGGGGGAACTATACTGCACCTAATGTGGGGGAACTGTACTGCACCTAATGTGGGAACTATGCTGCACCTAATGTGGGGAACTATACTGCACCAAATGTGAGGAACTGTACTGCCACCTAATGTGGGGGAACTATACTGCCACCTAATGTGGTGGAACTATCCTGCCACCTGATGTGGGGGAACTATATTGCCACCTAATGTGGGGGAACTGTACTGCACGCCTAATGTGGGGGAACTTTACTGCACCCCTAATGTGGGGGGAACTGTACTGCACACCTAATGTGGGGGAACTGTACTGCCAATCTAATGTGGAGAAACTGTACTGTCAACACAATGTGCGGGAACTGTACTGCCAACCTAATGTGCGGGGACTTATCCTGCAACTAATGTGGGGAGCTATACTGCACCTAATGTGGGGGAACTACAACCTAATGTGGGGGTACTGTACCGCCAACCTAATGTGGGGGAACTATACTGCACCTAAAGTGGGGGAACTATACTGCACCTAAAGTGGGTGAACTACAGTGCATAGTGAAAGTATTCGGCCCCTTTGAACTTTTCGACATTTTGCCACATTTCAGGCTTCAAACATAAAGATATAAAACTGTAATTTTTTGTGAAGAATCAACAAGTGGGACACAGTCAAGAAGTGGAACGAAATTTATTGGATATTTCAAACTTTGTCAACAAATAAAAAACTGAAAAATTGGGCATGCAAAATCTACACGAGGGAGTCTAATGAAAACCATCGACAGTCTGTATCTCCAGACTTCCGCAGCCATTGCACGGCAAACATTGGGTTCAGTGCCGCCTGAACCAGCCGTGCCGGCACATGCAAGTGCCCACAGGTCAGCCTACCACAACGAGATTCCGGAGGGCACAGCATATCTGGTAATATAATTTTACATCTATTCCACAGTGACAAACTTGTATATATCGGACATTATTCCGGACATTGATCACACTTGTGTATACATTCTCATTGCTGGACTTCTACAGTTACATACCGGAGTATCAGTCCAATAGGACTGCCGGATTATCAGTCATACCGGATTATCAGTCAACTGCAGTTACATTTTTACATTCTTATTTTTATTTTCATTGAATTGTATTATTGTACAATGTCTCACAATTTATCTATGTAATATTCCTCCCACAAGGGCCCTGTGAGGGGAATTTCATTGCATATAGTGTTTGCATATATTTTAATAAATGTATTCATTTTTTATATTTGAAGCACGGTCTCAATCAATTAATTCACTAAATTTAATACCTATTTTCTACTGTCCTTGAGGTGTGGGCTGCTTTTTTCCTGTTTTACATTTATTGCTACTGCACACCTAGGGTATAGATGTTTTTGCCTCCTTCACCTCGGCCAGTATATAGTTCAGTGATCCAAACTTAGCTTTAGCCACATTCACATTCTTGTCATTTATTCCTATACTTTGCTGGAATTGTGGCCTATTCCTTTAGACAGAAGTGGAGTAACTGAGTCACATTGTAGGCCTCTTTGCTCACACATGCATTTTTAGTTCTGCCCATAGATTTCTAAGTGGCTTGAAGGGGTACCCGGTGGAAAACATTTAATTTTTTATTTTTATTTTATTTTTCAAATCAACAGGTGCCAAAAAGTTAAACAGATTTGTAAATTACTTCTATTTCAAAATCTTAATCCTTCTAGTACTTATCAGTTGCTGTATACTACAAAGGAAGTTGTGTAGTTCTTTCCAGTCTGACCACAGTGCTCTCTGCTGACACCTCTGTCAATGTCAGGAACTGTCCAGAGCAGGAGATGTTTGCTATGGGGATTTGCTTCTACTCTGGACAGAGGTGTCAGCAGAGAGCATTGTACTCAGACCGGAAAGAATTACTCAACTTCCTGTGGAGCATACAGCAGCTGATAAGTACTGGAAGGGATAAGATTTTTAAATAGGAGTAATTTACAAATCCGTTTGACTTTCTGGCACCAGTTGATATGAAAACATATTTTTATGTCAGTCATTATGGTGAGATTTATGTGGTAGGGTGCCCAATGGTAGTGCAGGAGAAGGAGCCAAATATACAGTCAAATATAGCAATACTCCCAGCACACAATAATTTCTGTTTTAATATTTTTCATAGCAACAGAAATAAACATAACCATAACAATTAAGTTAATGATTATACAGTCGGCACATTGTCCTACATCAGATACTGTAGCTATAACAAAGAAGAGGAGGGAGAAATTAATTGACATACATGTGATCGATTGATACAATGAGGAAAATGCATTGTAATTCACTGAAAGGTAATGATGTGTCTGAATCCCCTTGTGACAATTTGGTCCAAAACGTCATATGGACAATTAAACATGCCATTGCCATTAAATGGTGGGAGGCAAGGACATTGTGTTCTTAGTTCCTGGAGCTATGTTGCTAGGTCACTACATAGTATCATAAACAGAGGATAGGCAGCAGTGGAAGCTGTCAGCTGCAAAACCTCTTTAGGGTGCATACCCACCTGGCATATACGCAGCCTATTTCATGCTGCGCAAAATTTGCGACAGCAGCGGGAAATGTGCTGCGTATTCCTCGCTCACTATACACACAGGGCTTTCCGGCAGCAGCCCTATGCGTGCAGTGAGTTTTGGAGGTGGAGCACGCTTTACAGTAACGCCGGCACACGGCCCCGCCTCCAAAACTCACTACATGCAAAGGGCTGCCGCCTGAAAGCCCTGTGTCTATAGTGAGCGAGGATGCCGCAAATTTTACGCAGCGTGAAATACGCTGTGTACACGCCAGGTGGGAACGCACCCTTAAAGGGGTTATCCACCTTAAGATGATTTAGTACATGCCTGTAATGGACATGCTTAGGAAGGATCTGTGTTTTTCATGGGGCTAAGTGGCTATGTTGTGAGATTATCATAAACCTGAGGCTATCTTTTTGTGAACTGGCTATTTCCTGTTGAGTTTGCTCCCTCAAAGCAAAAGTCCCATGATTACATGTTTGTAAGTATGAGGTCACTTTTCTCCCTCCCACACATCAGCCGCCCCACCCATTGAAACACACCTGTCTCCTTTCAATGCAATAGACCAGTGTTTTCTGACCAGGGTGCCTTCAGCTGTGGCAAATCTACAATTCTTGCACAATGATCTCCCACCCAGCAGTCGCTCCACCGATTGAAGCAGACAGGCTCCCTCTTAAAACCTGACTAGTCATGTAATGTATCGGGCCACACTGCAACGTGGGAATTCCTGAGATGACAGTCATTTTGTATGCTGTTAATAAAAACATTGGGGCAAAAATCACTGAAGAATTGTGAGACCCCCATCACACACAGATACAGACACTATGTAATGAACTGCACTAACTTTACAGCCCCTGTAGCCTAGTCAAATAAAAAGAAATCTCGGACTATACCTTTAAGAAAACCCCACAAAATTGCAACGAAAAGTGGTTTATTTTGGGGATGACCTTCTCAACGACCAATATGCAAAATGTATGGTAAACTTTAAAGGATAGCCTGCCACCAAAATGGATGTTTGCAAGGTGCTTCTTCCAAAAAAACAGATGTTATCTGTTATATCAGAGCAGAAAACAACGCATTTTAAATCTGTACTAGATTCTTTTGCAGACAGGTGCATAGTTTCTATATCACAAAACACGTTCAGTGTTTACTAACCAGGGTGCCTCCAGCTGTTGCAAAACTACAATTCCCAGCATGCCCGGACAGCCTTCGGCTGTCCGGGCATGCTGGGAGTTGTAGTTTTGCAACAGCTGGAGGCACCCTGGTTGGAAACATTGCTCTAGATTATAAAGGTAGTTATTTTGTTGCAGGGTTCAACACATAAATAACACTGTAACACTGTGAACAACCATGTCCATGTGTTCTCCTGAAGGAAGATCTGTGTGAGAATCTAGCCACCTGTCTAGGAAAACATAAAAGAACAAAATTTCATTGACACCTCAACAAGACAGGTAACCTGTTACCTAAGAATATCCCCGTAGTGGTCAGCTAATTCTAAAAGGTACGCTACCTGTAGGACTATGTTCACACAGCAGGAAATTCTGCATATTCTGCTGGCTGAAGGACCTCTCAGAAATGTACCGTCTCCATAGACGGCAATGCATTTCTAGACTAAATCATAATTTAGATTATAGTTTCATTGCGATTTAGACGTAAGGTCCTGTCTAACATTAATGCATATGGGAAAGTTTGGAGAGACAACTGTTGAATAAACGCATTTATTGGAAGGTGTTATCTAAGAATAAAAAAACAGAGCTATATTTTTTCCCCAAAAAACAGCACCACCTCTTTTCTCAGGTCGTTTGTGGTATTACAATTTGGCTCCATTTGCTTCAATGCAACTGAGCTGCAATATCACACACAACCTGAGGACAGGGGTGGTGCTGTTTTTGGAAGAAATCAGATATGTTTTCCTAAACTGAGATAACCCCTTTAGGATTTCCTTTAACATAGGACCTGCATTCTTATTAAGCAAGTAGGTAGGGAATTGGACCAAAAGGGATAAAAAAGAGCATGGAGAGAAACAAAAGGGACCAGACCCTTCTATCTAGGTAACAAAACCCAAGTCCATAATCAGTGAACCAGTTTGATATTCTTGGCCAGGTCCCCTGTTTTCAGTGCAAACAAATAATTCTGCTATTACAGGTATAGGTAAACCTCCATTGACATGTATTCACAATCTGCTCCTCTACAGCAGTGGTGGTCACAAACCAATGCATCCTGGGAACTCTAGTTGAGCAACAGCTAGTTTTATACCTCTACTCTATAATTTCCTTATTTATTTATTCATTTATATATGTATGTATTTATTGAATTATTTCTTTCTTTCTTTATTTAATTTATTTGTTCATTTATATTTATTTTATTTGTTCATTTATTTATTCTAGTTATTTAATTACTTATTTATTTATTTATTTATTGTATTTTAGTTATTTTTATTTTTGCTACTTCCCAACCAACTTGCCAGTGGGAACTGAATAGAATTCTGGAGGTAAATAATGATTATACATATGAGATAACAACTTCCTGCTGATTTTTTGTTCAGTTAATGAATGACCATTTTCATTTTCCGGCACTTCAAGCCAATGGTAGCTCCAATAAATATGCCAGGTTGGTCCTGCCCTTAATTTGAATGTGAGAAGCTAAATAAAAGGTCCAGCTTTCCCAAGTCAGTGTTCTCCTAGTGCTGGTGTGCTCACATTACACAGGAATATTTTCATCTTCACAAATGGCACAAAGTGGATTTGCTGCTTTCCTCCTTTTCCTTGGTCTGGTTGTTTCTAATGTTTATGGAGAAAATGCCACCCTGTGTGAAACAATATTGAATGCCACATTAAGCAATACCAGTCTTCCAGATTTTAACCTGACAGTGTCCCCTGCTAAACTCTCCAACAATACAGTTTACCAAGGTACGTTTACTGCACCTTCTAATTTTATAAGAACATTTTTAGAATACTCTTGGAACATCTTGACGTCTTTTCTCTAATATTTAACTTACAGCTGTAGTTTATCAAATATGTTTCAGTTTCTGATGTTAATAATAGATAAAGCACATATGGTAGACAGTACACGCACAGGCAAGCACATGATCATAGAGGTTACACAATTCTCATTCGCAACAGCTGAATCAAGTGACGCATTTATAGGAATCAGGGCACAACCAAACTTTTCTTCCAGATCTCAGAGATTTCATGATATGAGCCACTTTTAAGTTAAGATAATACAATAGATCAGTTTTAGTAAATCTGACAAACTCATTGTTGCTGAATATGTATTATGTTCATGCTTGAATGATCATCAATATTTCATTTTTTTTTTCTCTATAAAGACATATATTATATATTTACAAAAATGTTGGTTGGACAAAAAAGTAGGTTGTAGGGTAGATGACCTGTCAAAAAATCTTGTTCATACCATTTTCATTACCACTAAATCTTATGTACCACTAAATTCTTTGTCTAGAATGTATCTTACTGTTACTTATTTTTTCTCTAAACTTTTTTTTATATTTATGACAAAATCTGCTTTTCAGAAGTCTCCAGATATGGCACTAAAGAGTTTTCATAGGGTACCGTGTATTGTTGAGTAGATCAGCTTGGCTCCTTATAAAGACCTAGATATTTGTGATAGGGTTATATTTACAGCATTTGGGCACTATATTTAGTGTGTAAACCCATTAAAATTCAAGTATACCAAAACAATTTTTGTCAGTAATGGTCAATTGCACTTTTAAAGAGGATTCCTCAAAAATGTACATATTTTGAAACTGAGAATATTTTAATTTAATGGGAGCCAAGGGCAGATACATTATCAAGCTGGATCTGACTCATGGTAAATGAGTAGTATTTATCAAACATGTTTCATCTCCTTCTGGTATATTGAAGGGGTACTCTGCCCCTAGGCATCTTATCTCCTAAGATAAGGGAAAAGATGTTTGATCCCGGTGGAACTGCCGCTGGGACCCCTTTCGCTATCTCCGGGCTGACACCTATCATGTCACAACAACAGCTACCCAAATCCCGTGTTCTGACCATAAATGCTCAGAACACTGGGTGCCGGGCCAGAGATCACGTGGGGTCCCACCATCCAGCCCCCATGATCAGACATCTTATCCCCTATCCTTTTGATAGGGATAAGATATCTAGGGGTGGAGTACCCCTTAAAGTATTCTAACAGTCTGTGATTTCTGTGATTGTGTCTATTCACGGATTGTCTATTGATATTTTCCTCTTCATCTCTTCTCAAGGTGACCTTACACCTTCATTAGCTGATAGCCGAACACTTTTGAGAACAAAATTGTCGAGCACGTAAATTCAATTTCCCTTCTTTCCCCAAACATCATTTGTCTGTGAAGGGTTGGGAGGTCCTCATACAATAAAGACAGTCATCCAATCCCAACAAAAATAAATTATAACTACAGTCTTAGACATAGTTAAAAAAAATTACATTTCAAGAACTAGAAGGCTTCTTGAGGTTGATGAGGTTTGAGGAAACCCCAAGAGGAATAAAGAACGAGGATGAATGATCCCTCATTTTGTTAATCATCTGAATGATATGTAAAATAGCATGAGTCCTTAGACATGTTCTTACTGTATAACCTATCACATAGCTTGAGGGAGCTGTAGACTCATATTATTTGGTAGATCAAGAATAATATCAGGTAATATATTTAGATCCATAGTTAACCATTTCATGGCAAAGTAGTAGATGCATCAGTTTCAGTCAGATATAGTGTAGAATTTTAAATGCTACCTTACAGAAATGTCCCTGTGAAAAAATTAATATTTCAAACTCTTCCATTTTCGGTTCACATTGGTCTCATGGATTCCATTTTGTAGGAATCCTTGGTGAAAGTTTGATATGACAGATCCCAAGAGATTCTTCTGGCATCTTCATCAGTTTCTGCATTGTTCTATAGTTATACATGTATTTTTTATTTTTATTTTAGAATAGGAAAACAACCCTATTTAGATGCCATTTTATCTTTTGTGGGCGATGCTCAGAAGTGTGGACCTTAAAAGTCATGGCCAATTGTCAGTTGTAAAAATGTACAAAACCATGACCACATTTCGGATAAATAGCTGAAAGTGACAACTTTCCCAGGGGAGCTGGGGTTGGGCGAAGTAAATGTTATCACGTTTGGCCAACAACTTTAATCAATAGAATGAATGCATTTCCCCAGCTTTTTTTTTCCACTAACATTTATAAAATTTCAAATGAAGGTCAATGTGTCAGATAAAGCAGAGCTAAGTGGTTATTTGGCACCAGTTGCTGATATATCATGATGTACTTTTTGTTCTCTTACGTAGGACTGAGAGTTACAACACTATCACCAGAGAGTTAGAGTGTACCTGTCTTTAATAAAAAAAAAAAAATGTGCACTTCTCTTCCCAACCTGGGTAAGCGAGATTGTCCCATAGACTTACATCTTAAGACTGTTTCAGTAATGTGACATAGAGTCAGAAGAGAACACACTAAGCGCGCACTTCTCCCGGCTCATTATCCCAATCGATTAGGGTCTGAACACTCAAAGCCTGACTGGTCAAAACTTTTGATAAGTCTGAATGATATATAAATTATTTTTTGTTGTTGTTTTTTTAATGACAGTGCCAATTTATGACATCCATGAGGTGGCATAAAGTGAAAAGTTTGCCTAACATGCTTAATGGGTAATGCTAAATTTGTTATGTTAATCCTACGAATGTATTCATAAATCCATTCCTCAATGTTGCATTTAGTCATCAATTGTGAACCACATAAAAAGTGATTAGTAAATCAATTTGAGTTAGTCCAATGTTCACAAAAAATCTGACTTGGTAGAATTCAAACTTTGGGATTCTTTTCAGATTCATTTCATGCCTGCTCCTTTACCCTAAGCAGTCTGGAGGTGATGATGTATACATTGTGGCTTCCCCTTACTACATTCACTGGCCTGAGCATTCTGCACCCTTTACCCAGATGCTCAGTGTACTGTATAGGAGCAGGGACTGCTTCATTTGATGGGAGTTTTTGCTTCTGTACACACTTTTTTGCATGGGCAATCGAAGGGTAGGGATACCTTCAAATTAGATTCAGGATCTCATCCTAAAATAATAATGATTCACTCACCTATCTGGATTATGACTACACAATGGTGTTAACTTTTAGAAAGCAAGATTGCAGTGTATTTTAGTCATGGCTATGTCTGCCAGGAGCTTACTGTGGAATGCAACACATTAAATATACAAGCTATATACATTTTTACACTAAGGTTTTCAAGCTTTATCTTTCTTCTTTGTTTAGATGTTACTCTGCAGGGTTTGTGATTTGTCATATAAAAAACTAATTGAACAAGTTTGTGAGTTTGTGTGCAGGTGTACCTCGATAAACTGTTTCTGGCGGCTTCTGCAGTTCAATGATTTAAAGCAAGCACTTTAAATCATTGACGTGTAGTGGCTTCTGTAGGGCCAGAGTGCCGCTGCTCTATTCCCTCCCCATCCCCGGTTTTATAGCTAAATATCCCGCCACCACCGCCACTGCCTAATTCCCTCCCCGCCCCCGGTTTTATAATTAAATATCCCGCCGCCACCACTGCCCAATTCCTTCCCCATCCGCCGGTTTTATAGTTACATGTGCCCTGGGGACTGCGGTCCTTCATGCTCCGGCGGCCTCCTGACTGACGAGTGACGTCTTGTTGAGGACGTCCCTCATCATTGCGCAGCACACAGTGACAGCTCAGGAGGCCGCCGGAGCATGAAGGACTGCAGTCCCCAGTGCACATGTAACTATAAATCGGGAATGGGGAGGGAATTGGGCAGTGGCGTGCCAGGATATTTAATTATAAAACCGGGGACGGGGAGGGAATTGGGCAGTGGCGGCAGCGGGACATATAACTATAAAACTGGGGACGGGGATGGAATCTGGCAGCGGCGGAGGGACGTGCAACTATAAAACCGGGGATGGGGAGGGAATCAGGCAGTGGAAGTGGGACTCTGGCCAGGCTGAAGCTGCTGCAGTTCAATGATTTAAAGTGCCCGCTTTAAATCATTGAACTGCAGCGGCTTTTGCGCGGTCATAAACAGTCTATCAGTGTATAACATGCAGATAGACTTTAGGCAAAAAATTTTAGCATAAAAAATGCATGTTATACGCCGATAAATATGGTATATTTATAATGTTTTGCACAAAAATTTTATGTAATTTTGTACCGTATTTATCGGGGTATATCACGCACCGGCCTATAACACGCACCCTCATTTTACCAGGGATATTTGGGTAAAAAAGTTTTTTACCCAAATATCCTTGGTAAAATGAGGGTGCGTGTGTGTGCATGCGTATACCCCGATACACCCCCAGGAAAGGCAGGGGGAGAGAGGCCTTCGCTGTCCGCTTCTCTCCCCCTGCCTTTCCTGGGGTCTAGAGCCCTGCTGCCGCCGCTTCACTCCCGCTGACTATTTGCGCAGCTGCCGCCAGCACCGATAGTCAGGGGGAGAGAACGGGCAGTGGCACCGATAGCCAGGGGGAGAGAAGGGCCGGCAGTAGGGCTCTAGACCCCAGGACAGGCAGGGGCAGAGAAGCCGGCAGCGCTGGCGGTCTCTGCACCTGCAAAGCCGCTGCAGTTCATTGATTTAAAGCGCCCACTTTAAATCATTGAACTGCAGCGGCTTATCGGCGTATAACACGCAGGTAGACTTTAGGCTAAAAATTTTAGCCTAAAAAGTGCGTGTTATACGCCGATAAATACGGTAATTATATTGTTTAATTATGTGGTCTATTTAAGCCACCTTGTAAGTCACCAGAATATGAAAATGGCGGCATGAGATAGATACACTGTAGATAAATAGATAGGTTTTAGGAAAGGTTTTAGACCCATAAATTTTTTTCACATTTTGTAAGGTTGCGGCCTTGTGTTTAAAAACAAATGTGTTCGTCTTTCCACACTCAGCACTCCAGTCTTATTGGGGATGGTGCTACAAGGTTTGCACACCTGTATTTAGAGATTTTCTATCATTCTCTCAATCTCTGACAGGTTGGATGGGGACCATTGTTCTCTCCAGAGATGTTCTGGTGCGTTCAAGTCAGGGCTCTGGCTAGGCCACTCAAGGACATTTAAAGAGTTGTGTGTAAGCCGCTCCTGTGTTGTCTTGTGTGATTAGGATCAGCCTCCCTTTCCCAGCTGCTGAAATATACTCTAGAAACAGTCATGTTGTTCCAAAACTTCTTCCAGTTGTTAATTGAAATTTCAGCTCAGCAGGATTTTTTTTGCAACTAAATCCAAGCCTAGCTGTGTTAGGAGTTGTTTTTGCCCAGTGATCT
This sequence comes from Hyla sarda, assembly GCF_029499605.1. Classification (NCBI taxonomy): domain Eukaryota; kingdom Metazoa; phylum Chordata; class Amphibia; order Anura; family Hylidae; genus Hyla; species Hyla sarda. The sequence goes on from NC_079198.1 coordinate 93,723,684, forward strand.
ATAGTTTTTATGGGTAGAATTTATGTCTTTTTGATAACTTTTTATTCCATTTTTTGTAGGATTCGAGGTGTTGGATATTTATTCTCATTTATAGCATTCCCTTGTGGGATAAATTATTTTTAAAAAACAGTTTAGACAAATTAGTTTAGACATGACTGTATGCAGAGATATCAGTGTTAAACTTCTTGCTTTTGAGCCTTTTTTGTTTTAAATTTTTTTAATATAGTTGAATCTTTTTTTAAATATTTTTAAAAATGTTTTTATTTTATTTTTATTTTTTTTTATTTCTCAGTGACCTTGTTAGTTCCAGTGGGGGTTGTAACTATATGATTTATTGTACAGTTCACTGCAATACATACTGTATTGCATTGCAGTGAACCTTCAAACTACTCATAACCTATGACAGCCTGCCATAAAAAGACTGTAATAGGATTTTCATCATGGCAGCCACAAATGCCTTAAGAAGGGCTGCCATAACATACCATGTATGTAAAATAAATGGTTTAATTTATGACTTTTTAGACCATTGCTATGTTTTAAACTGATCTAAAGGGGTTATCCCAAGATTGAAACATAACTCCTATATATAGGATTTAGGATAACCAGCTGATTGGTGGTTATTTGATGCACTGAACTTGCCAATGTTTGAAAGTCCCACAGAGAATGAGTCAAGTAGCAGCAACTCCATTTACTCTGAGGACACAGGGCTTGTGTTCTTGTGATTAGTGGCCATATAAGTGGCTGGACACCCTACACATCATTTATGCTGTAAAATGAAACTATTTTAGTTTTTTAGATTATTAACACTCATTAACACTATAATGCTATACAACTTTTTCTTTGTTTGTTTGTTTTTTCCAGTTGAATTGCATGGAACTGGCAATTTCACAGTCCTTTTACAAGCAGTTACTCTGTCCAGTCCAGTAGGAAAATGGTCCCCAGAAAATAACAGCTGTAATGGAAGTCTCTTGTCTATTGACCATTTCCTAACCAACAGTTCCCTCAACATTACATGGACTTCACCAGAAAATGTTACAAGTGTTACAATTAAGTAAGTAGTTAATGAGCTATTACTCAATTTAAAATGAACATAGTTTTTTTTCTCTTTTTGTGCCAAGAGCCCCTTGATTAAACTCCCCCTAAACTTGTGTACATTTATTGGGTGAGTGTATGTCAATAAGGAAAGATTGATAAGCTGCTGCCAGACATCTCTGGGGGAGCTTATTTCTTTGATGAACAAGGATAAAAAAAATTAAATAAAAATGAAAAAAAAAAAAAAAAAACACAATGCTCCAAAACTACAAAACTCTAAAATGGTAAACCCTGGAGAATTGTTCCAAGTTCCATTTTAGATCATATGTTTAAAAGAGTAACATAGTTGAAAAATTGCTAATTGATAACATTGGAGCTATCATAAAATTTACACTATTGTGTTGTCTTCTTTTATCCTATATGGGTTAATTATTGATTCATACCAAACTGTTAATTAGAAATCAATGAAATCTAATATAGGTTTTGCCTTTTCACAATAAACAATATTCACAATATAGAAATGTATTGAATAAAGCTGAGGCAACATTTCTTTTTTTATTCTTTTAGTGCTTATATACACAATGATACACTTACTTTCCTTTTACAACAAACACTAAGCCAAGGTAAGTGCCTGCTAAATTATATAAAAATGGCTTATTATTGTGTCGTAATAAGATATGTTGTTTTGGGTGTGAAAATGCTATTGTGCCAAACTGACAAGCTGACATTTATTTCTAGTTATGATAATTATTAATACCATTCATACTATTAACCCATTTCATAATATCCAGTTTTAAAATTGCAGTGGTGTATTAGTGACAGTAGTGTCTGGTATCCAATGGTTTTATTACCCTGCCTCTGAGGTCCAATATGTTTGTACTTTAGTCTCTGTTGCTCAGTGGCTGCTTTCACGCTATAAAATTCATCCATTTTAAAGATCCGTTTGATGTTCCGTTATGAAAACCCTGAAAATCGGTCATTAAATGTCCATTAGAAAATCCCACACGTCCGTTAGAGAATCCGATTTAATCCGTTATAGTCCATTATGAATAACGGACGTTATTTTGTGACGGGAGAATGAACGGAAGAAATAGGGCATGAACTATTTCTCCTGTTACTATCTTCCGTCACAAAATAACGTCTGTTATTAATAACGGACTATAACGGATTAAAACGGATAATGTAAAAATCCCATAGACTATAATGGGATTTTCTAATGGACCTATGGGATTTTCTAACGGACGTTTAATGGCCGATTTTCAGGGTTTTCATAATGGAACATCAAACAGATCTTTAAAACTGATGAATTTTATAGTGTGAAAGCTGTTAAAGCGTATCTGTCATTTGAGCTGACAGTTCAGGATAAGCTGCCCTGAGTATGTACATGAGGAGCAGCACTATTTGTGATAAAACTTGTATAAGGAATTTTTCAACATATTTTTTGCTCTGAAGGCTTTATCTATAATGTGCAGTTCTCCCAGAGCTGGTGGGTGGGGCTACCTCCTTCCCCCTCCATAGACTTGTATTGGTTGTCTTGCAACACGGCAAAGCTCAGCTGATTTTAAGTGTGTAATACAGCCTTAAAGGAGAGAGCACAAATGGAAAAACCTTGATAACAGGAGAAAGAAGCATTTTTGATCAATAAGAAATATATATATATATATATATATATATATTTATATATATATATGAATTCCAACCAAAGATATAGACAAGTGCCACTCATTAGTTCTTCAATTCTTTACTTCATGCAGCGCATTAAAAATTTCCAGCAGGATGCCGGACAAACAGCATGCTAGGACTAAGTCCTAGCATGCTGTTTGTTTGGCGCCCCGCTGGAAAATTTTGAACGCACTGCATGAAATAAAGAAATTAAGACCTGATCCCCTGACCGTGAGTGCCACTTGTCTTTTATATATTTGGTTGGAATTCGCACCTACATGTTTTGATAGTGGAGCACCACGGTTTATCAGGAGATACACCTATGCTGTTACAATTACTGTAAGATAGGCCACTGCCCAAGACGGAGGTATTAATCAGTGCCAACCTTACCCTTTTCTCCTCATACACACACACACATATATATATATATATATATATATATATATATATATGTTTCCTCTGTTCGCTTGTACTATTGATCTCTGCCAAAGGTTCCCAATTTCTACTGTACAAATAAATAGTTAAATGACAGAAACCCTCTGTGTACACTCAAGTGCACTACAGAAGAGGAGAGTTGGGAGGACCAGCAGGGATGCCCCATGTGCCGGATGGTATGGGGATGGTGCCAACCAGTTTCTCTGCAATGGTAAGGGTGTTTAGATACAGGGGTAGGACAGCAAACCTAATCATTGCCTTGGAAATGGTAGTCAACCTCACCTAAGTCAATTGCCTCAATTGCCTAGTTCATCCTAGTTCTTCAATAGATCAGTCGGAACTATAGAGATGTTGTTATCCATCTCAAAAAACATGGTTCTATAAGTTTTGAAATTAATTCTTATAAACTGATGTTTTCTATTTTTTTTTCCAGAGGCGGTTGCTAATACAACAACTGAAGGTTAGTAAAGCCTCCTGTGTTCCTTTTTTTCTTTTATGACACTTGATCCAATCATATATAAAACATAAAAACATTCCAGTAATACAGGATATCAGAAAGCCAATTTAGGCCATATTAAAGAAGACTCAGACAGCTAAGATTATTGCCCTACAGCAATGAGGTCCTTGGTTCAGAATGGGTCCACCAGGGCCACTATTTGCAAGCTTGAGTTTGGCTGTTTTTTATATGTTTGCATTTTCTCCTACATTTCTAAAAAAAAAAAAAAAAAAAAAAAAAAACATTAACACAATCATTAAGTTCCTATTGAATTTGCCTTAGGAAATAGAAGTGTACTTAGAAGGAAGTGTTGCTCATTGTGTCTGTTATTGGATCTTCTCCAAACCACTTGGATTTATCGTCCAGTAAAGTTGTTGAGTTAGAAATGTTGTAGCTCATCACACTTATAATTACTCAGTAAACATTTAGAATTATGAGGATCTCAAGTGAATCATCCTATGTTTATTACCCGGGTTTATTATCCGGGTTGGTAAGATCCCAAAAAAACCTGTCTCTATGCTTTATTATGAATAAAAAGAAAAAAATAACCATCCAAAAAGTAAAGGTGACATGCATATGGTTTTTTAATTTCAGCACCAACTACTGCTCACAAAACAGAAAGCACTAAAGTCACTGGTACGTTTCCTTAACTTTTTACTTTCTAAATATGTACTGTCTTTTGTTTTGTTTTTTAAATTCTAAGAAAAGGTCAATATTTTATTTTTTTATAAACAAGCATCTTTACTGAATTATATATATATATATATATATATATATATATATATATATATATATATTATTTTTTATTTTTATTTTTTTTATTTATTTTTCTAATATTCTTTTCTTTCTGGATTTTGTTTTCCTCAAATGATTTGAGGCTGCCATTTTGGTTGAGCTGTTGCAACAGCAATTTTCATCATTTGCTTTACTGCAGACAGATCTTTTGTCACACATAATTTATTTTTCACATATGATAAATATCCTCTTAGTATTTATATTCATGTATATATTATTTCTGAAACTACTAAGTAATGTTTTTTATGTTGTTGTTTTTTCATATAGTTTCAGTTACAACATCAAATCATGTACAGCAAACCACAGGGGCAGGTTCCATAGCACAATTCAGTCTTGTATCTCTGGCTTTAAGTGTGATCTTCGGCTTGCTTCTGGTTCCCAGCAACTACCTCTCCTAATGGACTTCATGCCGCAGGACATTTAATGGACTTTTACATTTTTTTCCCTTCCAATCAAATCATGTTGATTCTTTCATAAAAAAAACAGATACAGATTCTAATATTTAATCTAACTATACATTAAACATGTAACAATAGCACTCTAACAAGTTCATAGGACTTGACTGAAGTACATTTTGGAGTCTTGTGTCACATAAAATGTATAGCAGGCAAATAAATTGAGCAAACCCATATTGCACTATGGTGGGTGATGTGGCCCTTTTATATTTGCATTAAGCAGGTTTTAGAAGATCACAAAAGTTATGGCCTATGGCTTTAATATCAGTTCAGTGGGAGTACAACACGCCACCACTGCCAAACAGCTGTTAGATGGGGCTATGCACACTAGATCAAGCGCTGCAGTCTCATCATTGTATACATGGCTCTATACATCTGTACGCCATGCATTGAGTAGAGACTGTGCAGTTGACTGCAGACTTCTGTTATTGAGAGCAACTACTAAGTTAATGGTATTCCAGTGTACAAAGCCATGAAAACAATGAAAAGGCTAAAGTTCTTATCATGATTGGCTTTCAAACAGCTGGTGGGTTTACTAGGTATAGACCAATAAATACCAATAACTACAATAGTATGTATCAATTGTGGCTTATTAAAAAATCCATAAATATTAGCAATGTCCAATCCATGCTAGTGCTTGTCCAACAGGGCTTCATAGCAAAGGCCTCCATCTCTACTAAGCATATTTAGAGACGTTTAAGTACCCCTACTTTTCCAGAAGTTGTAGCCATACATGGAATGTTTAACATGGCCATTGACACACTTAATAAGAGTGCCCCTATTTTTTCAGGATTGTTTCACTAAACAGACATAATTTGCATTGGATTAGGGAAGTAAGTTAAAGGGAACCTGTCCATTATGCAGACATCATATTATAAAGCAGCTAACACTGAGCAGATTGATATATCATTTTGTGGGAAAAGTTCCAGAATAATTCATTATTTCTTGTGTAAATCTCTGCTCATTCTGGGAATAAGCAGTCATGTGGGCGGTCCTACTCAGTGATTTACAGCTATATGTGTCGACAAGTGTCCACGCAGAGAACTATTAATCAGTAGGACAGCCCAATTGCATTTTTAGCCCAGAATGAGCAAAGAATCCAAGTGGGCAGTCCTTCTCAGCTCTTTCTACATGTACACTTATACACAGATAGGTGTCAATCTCTGAGCAGGACAGCCCACTTGACTGCTTAGAATGAGTGAGCAGAGATTTACATGGTAAAATGACAACTCATCCTAGAACTTTTCCCAATAAAACAATTTATCAATCTGCTCTATAACATGCAGATTGGACCATGCTATCCAATCCTAAAGCGAACAAGGAGGGGGACCGTTTTCATTTTAATAGGTACTTACATAGTTAACAATTACATTAACATGATCTAAAGTGATAGGAGGTGCTCTACCCCAAGTGCAGTTGTGCACCTACGTTGGAGTGGAGGACCTGCACTTTTGGACCACAATTTGGATTCACTCCTGTGGTAAATGTAAACAATGACATTGGCTAGTATATCCTTATATGAAAGACATAGGTGAGCCCGCACACCACGCCAAGGTTTCTCAAATGGTACGGGACCAAACACTAAACCTACCTGGCCAGATAACTAAAACCAGGAACCAAAATTACAGTAGCCTTAGGTCAGACTTGCAGACTGCTCCCCAGTTACCTCCAGTGTGGACTAGGCACACATACAATGGGAGGGAGGAGACAGGCTACAAGCCCCACCCTGGTGGGTTCATTTACAGCCAGCCTCACAGGTGAAGCTATAATGCTACCCTTAGTTACATAGTACTAATACTGTATGCATACTATTAGAGGCCCTTCTCCATACAGTTCATGCCTCTTCCAAATATTACTATTTGCTGTAAAATATCTCAGCCCTGGCATCTTCACTTCACTGCCAAACTATAATTCAATGCAAATTGTAAAATACATTTATTTAGGAATGCTGTATGAATATTTGCACATATTTTTCATTTTAAATTTCTACATCATTGTTATCATTGTAACCTATACTCTTTAATGTAGAAAATAGTACAGCAAATTGCAAGACAAATATAAGTATATTTTCTTAGCTTTTTTTCCATGCCGTTTACTTGTATTGTTTATGTGCTTGGTTAAATATTAAGCCAAATAATGGCCTCTGTGTTAGTGGGAACACTGAAAGCTTCTGCTTCCAGGAATGATCACCAACATAGTTAACTAGTTGTTATTACATTTTTATTAATGGATAAAATATTTGACCACAGATATAACACACATGTATGACGCTAATATATTTACGTTAAACAAGGAAAAATGGCATGTATTACTAGATGATTTATTATTTTTTCTTTAGGTTCTGTCACTGAGAATGTCAGTCTGTATGGAGCAGTATATAGTTAAATGTTAACCATGCACTGCTCCCGGCGTGTACACAAGGATATTATATCACTCACCCTTGTCCACCTATGCCGCTTGTTCAAATGAAAAATCCAGGTGTCTTTGCTCAATTACATACTACTTAGATAGGAATATGTTTTTTTCAAGCTTCTTCTCCCAGTGTGGTCCATACTTTACCATCAACACCGAAAGATACAAATAGGAAATTAGTGCTGAGCTGCCAAATGCATCAAGTGTTTGTTCAACAGGCAGGTGGGACTGAGTAATACGATCTTAGTATCTGCTATGAGCATAATCACAGTACATACTGTAGTTTACACTGACAACTGCACAGCTAACCCTACTAACAGGAAAGACTTTTCACTCAATGAGTAACATTTGTAAAACAATAGCCCACCTATGGATATTAAACAATAGACTAGAAGACATAAACTGCCTGATTTGTCCATAGAAACCAATAACAATGAAGCAATGAAATATAAACTGTGATCGGTTCCTAGGGGCATATCAGACAAATCTTGTCTTAGATTGATTAAAGGTGTACTCCGGTGGAAAACTTTTTTTTTGTTTTTAAATCAACTGGTGCCAGAAAGTTAAACAGATTTGCAAATTACTTCTATTAAAAAATCTTAATCCTTCCAGTACTTATTATTCTTTACTTTTTGGAACACAGAGCTCTCTGCTGACATCACGAGCACAGTGCTCTCTGCTGACACCTCTGTTCATTTTAGGAACTGTCCAGAGCAGCATATGTTTGCTATGGGGATTTTCTCCTACTCTGGACAGTTCTGAAAATAGACAGAGGTGTCAGCAGAGAGCACTGTGCTCGTGATGTCAGCAGAGAGCTCTGCGTTCCAAAAAGAAAATAATTTCCTCTGTAGTATTCAGCAGCTAATAAGTACTGGAAGGGTTAAGATTTTTTTAATAGAAGTAATTTACAAATCTGGAGTACCCCTTTAATAAATCTGGGCAGAAACTCTCACATCCCAGCTGAGGTGTGAATGAAAAGGATATGGATATTGATGAAGGGGATGGACTATATGGCCACTTGGGATGGGAAGAACATTGCTGAAGAACCCAGAACTTGCCTCCATTGCACACAAGAGAGTAGTGATAATAAGAGCTCGGCAATGGCTGAACACATTTGGACAAGGGAAAGAGCCTTTTAATCAGGATCACTCACACTAGTTTATCAGCGATGACTTTAACCAAAGTAAAATAGGATTTTGTACACTATCCAAGTTACAAAGAAAGACAGGCTGATGCAAACTCTATGCAAATGGACAGGTGAGAGACAACACAATACTAGAGTAGACAAGAAGGTGCAAATATGTGCAGATTTAAAACTTAAAAAGTTTCTTGTATAAGGCAATGCAGGACACAATACAGTAGAAAGTTACACATTTCCGATGCATTTAGCACCTTTACTCATATGTGAGTATATGTGTAAGGCTGTGTTCACATCACGATTTGTCCATACGCAGAACGTATATGTTTTTTTAATTCTTAAAAATAAAGAATAGGACAGTTAAATGTATCAATGCATTAATATAAGAGACATATTAACTATGTTTGTCTTTTTATGGCCTTTGAATCAACATATACGATATTTATGTGCTAGAGATAATCGGAGTCTACCATGATTTTTTATCCTTTTTTAGTGACGTATACGTGAAATATCACATTTACTTGCATTATATATGTTTTTTTTTTTGCGTGTGTACCAATGTAGAATGTATACTTTTTATCTTCTACACATGTGCAATAGGGATTTGAGAAGGCACGAAATGCCAGTTATCATATTTTCACGAATACATTAATTACATAAAAAACGTATGCAACGTATTGAATACATTGTACCTATATGTTTTTTATATATATAAACATAAAAAATTGGGTGTGCATTTTTACATCCGTTTTATATATAAGTTTCTAACATACACGTCAAACGTATTAGAAATCTTGACGTGAACACAGCCTAAGGGGGCTATATGCACCTGAAATATGTCCCTCTATCTCCACTATGTCCGGCATTGCCTCGTGGAGTAAACTATTGCAGTTCTGCTTGTATCTGAGCTGGACCCCTTCTTGTCTGTTCTCACTATCCAAATATTATTATTTAGGAGATCTTGCATCTTGCGTCAGTTTCATTGAAGTCCATGCAGTACATTTAATGGGTGAACTCTGTTCTTAGACCACAAAGCATGCACCAAATCCTGAATAAGCAAATACAATCCTGGCATATTATTTCCTGAAATCTCAGCTAGTAAACTATATTCCTGTAGAGGATAAATTACAAAGTTCTATTAAAAGTTTATTTACAGGAACATACAGTAGCTACTGTAGGTGGCACAAGAAAAGAATGGGCCTACAAACTGTGTTCATTGGCCATCATTTTGGATACTGGGTTAAAGGGGTACTCCGGTGGAAAACTTTTTTTAAATTTTTTTTTATGAACTGATGCTAGAAAGTTAAACAGATTTTTCTATTACTTCTATTAAAAAATCTTTACCCTTCCCTTTAAGCATCTGTATCCTACAGAGGAAATTCTTTTCTTTTTGAATTTCTTTTTTGTCTTGTCCACAGTGCTCTCTGCTAACACCCATGTCCATGTCAGGAACTGTCCAGAGCAGCATAGATTTTCTATGGGGATTTTCTCCTGCTCTGGACAGTTCCTGATATGGGCATCAGGTGTCAGCAGAGAGCACTGTGGACAAGACAAAAAAGAAATTCAAAAAGAAAATAATTTCCTCTGTAGCATACAGCAGCTAAAAAGCACTGGAAGGGTGAAGATTTTTTAATAGAAGTAATTTACAAATCAGTCACCAGTTAATTAAAAAAAAATAAAAATAAAATGTTTTCCACCGGAGTACCCCTTTAAGGCAGTACAATTCATATTTGCCCCAGGCAAAGAAAAATCTATCTACACAATAGACTGAATATATTTGAATACGATTTATGTTAACTGTTAATGTGGAAAAGTAAATGTCATCACTTTAGAAATTCTGAATGCCTTTTTCTTATATAAACCAATTATAGTAGATCATTGCTTAAAGGGGTACTCCGGTAAAATCAACTGGTGCCAGAAAGTTAAACAGATTTGTAAATTACTTCTATTTAAAAATCTCAACCCTTCCATTGCTTATCAGCTGTTGTATACTACAGAGGAAGTTTTTTTTTCTGTCTGACCACAGTGCTCTCTGCTGACACCTCTGTCTGTCTCAAGAACTTTCAAGTGCAGAAACAAATTCCCATAGCAAACCTCTCCTGCTTGACAGAGTTCCTGACATGGACAGAGGTGTCAGCAGAGAGCACTGTGGACAGACAGAAAAGAAATGTAAAACGAAAAGAGCTTCCTCTGTAGTATACAGCAGCTGATAAGTACTGAAAGGATTAAGATTTTTAAATAGAAGTAATTTACAAACCTTTTTAACTTTCTGGCACCAGTTGACTTGAAAAAAAAAAGTTTTTCACTGGAGAGACTTGCATGTACATTGACTGTAATATATTTGCTCGTACCAAATAAAAGATTTATAGTTTTACTTTAAATGTTTCAGTTTATTGAGTCCTTGACTGTTTACCACACTGTAAATGACATCCTAAAGATTAAAAAAATTCATGTGTTCTGCAAAGCAATGTTCTCTGTGGCCAACAGAAAGGGGCTGACTGTAATGCCCATTATATGCATTACAAGATAAATATCTGCCCCAATGATCCCTACTTTTCCCTTTTACGAACATTATGTAGGCTCTATTTTTGATAAGCTTTTCCCTTTAAGGCAAATTTCTCACACCATTTTTAAAGCCATATTGTCAGCTGTTTTATTTTCAAACAGTTTTTCCAGTAGTTTTTTTGCTTTTGTTCAATTTTTTCCGTAAATTCGCACTGTCACCAACTTTATTTTTTGATATGTTGTAGTACTTATGTACTACAACATATCTATAATATATTTTCATTATTTATTTTTTCATTTTCAGGGTGAATTTTGCATTTGAAAACCGCCCACTAGGGGTCTCCCTCCTAGTGGCCGGCTGCAGCTTGGCGTGACTTCACGCCTGAATTCAGACCGATTGTGGCCGAGCAATCGGTCCTAATTCATTTACACTGCGCTCGCTCCCTGCCTGTCAATCAGACAGGCAGGAGCGAGCGCATTGGCTCCCCGGCCACTGGCTGGAAGGCCACTCCTTCCGCACATGTCCTCGCCGCTGCCGGACTCTGCAATATCAGTAAGTATGTTTATTTATGATTATTTATTCATTCATGAGTATGTTTAGGGGAGTTGGTGGTTATAACGGGGGTTGGAGGAGAGCGGGGTTCCGGGTTTCAGAACGGGGGGGGGGGGGGGTGACGGAGGGAACAGGGTAGCACCACATGGCACTAACTTATAGTTCATCTACTCACGGAGCCTCCAGCTGTTTCACTACTACAACTCCCAGCATGCACTGACAGCCAATATATGTTAGGGCAAGCTGGGAGTTGTAGTGGTGAAACAGCTGGAGGCACCCTGTGTAGATGAACTAAGTGACGTGGTGCCTGCTGGGGAAGTCTGCCTGGTAGTGAGCACACCAGGCAGGCAAAAAGTTATTTTTAATATAGTAAAAAAGAAAATTAAAGCAGGGAGGGGGTTAGGGATAGATGTGCAATAGGCAGGTAAAGAAAAAAAAATATTTAGGATGGTGGGAGCTACCCCTTAAAGTACACATATAGTGCAGTATTCCAGGCATATAGAGTACAGTATTCCAGGTATATTGATGACATATTTGGGCATATCAGAAATGTTAAGTACCATTCTTATGAAACATCAGTGACAACAAATGTCAATACATTTTTAGAATGATGCTTATGACCATGAGAGGCCTAGCTTGAAGTTCCTGTGCTCCAATGCAAAATATAACAGGGCCTTTCAAATTGCACTTCTGTTTTTCTATATAACATAATAGCAGTTGGTATGTTGTTGCTCAACTGGGCCTTTATTCAATTTTTAATGGGATGTGATGTGACCAAAAATCAGCAATCTAGTAATTTGGCATTTTTTTATGTTCACGCTATTAACCGTACATGATCATGTATTTTATATTTGAATAGTTTGGACATTTACACATGCAATGATACAAAACATGTTTGCTTTTATTTTATTAGATTTTTTACATTTTGTATTTGTAAAATGGGAAAACTATCGCAATCTGGCATAGCACTGATCAGTAATATTGGTGATCCACTTGTACAGCTTGCCGGGCGGGAGACCATACAGTCTCACATAAACCATGATCAGTATCAGGGCAATGGGAGTTGTGTTGACAGCGTAGCACAATGAGCTTTGCCCTTTCTATAACCTGTAAATGTACTCAGATTCTAATATGTAGCATACAAATATGTTTTTATTACCTTCTAGAGCCTATGGTTTGTATATTATATGGCATAAACATTTTTTGTGATCATAATATTGATATAATACTGTCTGTATGTAGTAGATAACATGTTTACTACAATTGTTTTCTATAAACTAGTATACAGTCTGAGTTGCTTGAGGACAATAGTATACATTACTGTATGTAGTGTTTTGCAATGTCTAACTGTTTTACTATTATCAGATAGCTACTGTAGAAGAAGCTAATTTTATACAATTATCGCTTTCTGTGCTTTGCTCATTTTTTTATAATTGTGCATACAATCCTTTTAAAAGCTTTTACACAATAAAATTCAATGTTGGATAAGATATATAACATATATAAAGAAGAGTGATCAGTTTACCCTGTTTCAATAGCTGTGTAGGAGTAGTATACCGGGTGATTAAATGTTTAAATAGTTGATGTAGTATTCTATTATTACTATGTTACTATAGTTTAGCTAATATTCTTACAGCCAGTCATACTATTTTGTTAAATTCTTCAGAGTCCGATGGAGTCTAAGGCCATGTTCACACGGCGGAATTTCCATGCGGAATTCTGCTGAAGAATCCCACCAGAAATTCAGCTGAAATTTGAACTGAACTGATCATAGACTTTAATGGTATCCCAGTGGAATAAGAGCTGGAAATTTAAAGACCTTTTTTTTTTTTTTTTTTTTTGCAGAATTCCACAGCGGAATTCCAATAAAGTCCCCTTAAGTATGAGGTGTCCAGCTGCTTTCCTGTACTGTATTGTGCATGCAGCTCTTCCACCTTCCTGTTGGCTCCAGACATCCCTCTCTCCTACACTGTCACACATTGCAACCATTTCTTATAGAGCCAGTACAAACTCTCGAATCCAGTCTTCCTCCAAACCCTGCCAATTTTTCTATTTGTGGTGCCACACTGTGTATCCACACAGCAAAGGTAGCTGTCTCTTCTTGTGATCCTGAGTTTCTGACCTGAATCTGATATCCTGACCCTGCTTCTGCCTGATCCCTTGTATCTGCTTGATTCTCCAGTGTATGACCCGGATTGTCAACTACAGCTAAACTCTCATATAGTCTGCAACACCTGGCTGCATTTGAGCTTCTCAGCAATGCTGTTCCAAAGATACTCTGCTGCTATAACACCATTTCAGCTCTGCTACCCTCTACTCTGCTGTGCTACGCTAATACAACCTCCAGTGTCAGCTAGCTCCTCCTGCCTGTATCCCTGGTGCTTAGCACCAGGATCTTCTGGCCTACTTTTTCAGCTGCCACCTTACCGGGACCACTTTTGCTGTAGTGACCAGGCATCACCCCTGCAGCAGAAGTCAAGCTTCCTTATCCAGATGCTGGAAAAAAAGTATGAACACCAGGGTAGTAATTAGAATCTGCTCAATTTGCCCTAAATCCAAATCATTAGGTGGCACATCACATCCACACCCATTTGGGTTTACACTCACACTGTAAAGGCTGTAGAAGAAAAAGTAGGCAACATTTTTTAACAAAGACACATGGGGAAATAGTTTTTTTGTACCATAATGAGCAACCAAAGAACATAGGCGTATACAGATCAAAAATATTTTGATTTTATTAAACATTTATGCATCAAAGAGACATACATTTAAAATCACTAAAAACGAGAAGGTATCAAATAATAGTCTATAAGAATACAGAGTGGGAGGTCTGCAAGACATGTAACTACACAAATAAAGGCTGAACAAGCATGCAATAGGTCATGTATAGACTATAGGCCCTACAATACTGAAGTTAAATAGTAAAAATGGTACATCCAATACAGTAGTAGGGATAAAGACCGGTATCACTTTGTGGGAGCGCAGTAAGACCTCCGACACCACCCAACATTTCGCTTTGTTTGCTTCTTCCTGGGCGTTCCATAATGTAATGTACCATAATGAGTATAAAGCAAAAATTAAAAGACAGCTTTTCAGGTATCGATAGCCTTTTTTAAAAAAAATTTTATTATTGTATTCTTTACACGCATACACACACACACACACACACACATATGTACTTTTTACATATCGTGCTATTTCGTGCTACTTTGTGAACTTGTTTGCATATATCTCTCATAGAAACAGAAACATAGAATGTGTCGGCAGATAAGAACCATTTGGCCCATCTAGTCTGCCCAATTGGCCCATCTAGTCTGTCTCTTGACCTCCTATCTTGGAAAAATGCAATATGGCCATTCTCATTTTAATGGATTCCTGCTATGTATTTGTTTTAATGGTTTACAATTTTATTATTGTTTTTGGATGTGCCCATCTTTTTAAAAACTGCTATGGTTTTATAATATGTTTTTATTGGGGATACTCTGTTTTAAAGTAGTGCCCTTTTTGTCCTATATTTGGCAATGTATGCAGCTTAGCACATGTACCAGTGTCTTTATGCCAATAATATACTGTATATAAATATATATAAATATATATATATATATATATATATATATATATATATATATATATACAAAGACTAATCCTACAAAACGTGTACATGTGTGGAGCTGTATGCAACCTAAAATGGTGGATCACAAATTATGCACTGACTATCCTCTATAGAAAAAAAGTAGATTATTTATTAGTGGCTATGAGCGCTGATCTGTGTAGGAATAAATTACAAGAAGCACAATACATGTACTAATCTGATGTGAAATGTGGAAAGCAAATTAATTACTACTAATACATTATAAACTTGTATAGAAAAGGTTTTGAAACAAGGTTTTCATAAGACACATTTATCTAAAAAATGTTAGATGATGAAGATATCCCATCATATTTTTTGCCCGGGCCACCACAACCTTTAGTCTGGCCATAGAAACCAGGACTAATGACTCTGGCAAGATATATACATATGTATATACATAAATTCTGGGTGCGTTCACAAAGTAAGACACCTTCGTAAGCCAGTTCATCACTCGTAAAGATGCAATATTGGAGTATGCAGGAATAAGTCTGGAAGCCCGAAGCTGAAATAGCTAAGCCATTTTCTTGGTCCAAAAAGCCATATGTGTAACAAAAGTCCAGCTCACAAAATGAAAAATTATATGAAAAACCAATGTTTAATAGGCTATTTAAAATAAATAAATAAATAAATAAAGAAACACCCAAATGGACATAAAAATCACAGAAATGCCAATGTGTTTCAAACCAATTGGTTCTTAGCCATGGCAAATAATGAAACAAAATGTACTTATATACAATGTCTGATATCCAAGTATCTCACATGGAAACACAGACTCAAGGAAATGACTGCCTGTGATGTCATATCCTATGTGGAAACCAGGATAAGTGCAAACTTTAACCCCTAATGTGATCACTGATATTAATTTGTGCCTGATTAATGCATACACCCTGTATGCATCTGAAGTATGACCACACAATCTCCATCAGACTAGATCATGCTGTGCAAAACAACTCCAAATAATCATGTATAAAAAGGAATGGTTCAGACAATATGAGTTGACGTATAAGGGGACAAAGACGCACATAGCGTAAGATGCACATGTTGTAAAATGCACATGGTGTGAGAATATACTCCCACTGCAATATATTAAAAAAATAAGTCAATCGCTATATAACTGTCCAGTTATATAGCGATTAACAGTTCACAATCATTATGCCCTTTATAATGGCACTTATAGATAGTGATGAGCGGCATTGGCCATATTCCAATTTGCAATATTTTGCGAATATATAGACCAATATTTGTGTATTCGTTATATTTGCATATCTGAATATTTGCATATTTGAGGAAGAAAACAGTGAGGGGGTGGACAACTTTACTATTGGTTGCTAGGGATGTTGTTAATAACCTCTGACAAGTGTATTTGCATCATTCTAATTGCCCCACAAGTGAAAAGAAGGAATATGCGAATATTCACATATGCAAATATTCGCATGCCCGAATATGCGGAAAAAAGTGGATATATGTAAATTTGAATATATAGTTTATATATTTGCAATATTCGCAAATTTGCGAATTTGCGATATATTCACGATAAAAATATGAAATGTGAATATTCGCACCCAACACTACTTATAGGCAATTCACATTACTAGATTCCAAAAAATAAAATAAAAAATTAGAACAATGAAATGAAATGTGGAATATATGTGCAAATCTCAAACAATACAGTATTTTATGCAGAGGTATGGGCAGAGTGGAACCCAGGGAGCCTGTCGCCTTGCTGGGAGTTGTAGTTGCTGTTAAAGGCAGCACATGCAGACTTAAAAGACTTAACTGGACTGACTGACTGAAGTAGAGATTTTCCCCAAGAGCTTTGCTTACCGCCAGGCTATGACAATTCATCTGAGCGCCGAAGTCTTTTCCAGAGATTTGGTGCAGCTGTGGAATTTAGTAGACTTCTTCTCCCTATGCTTCTCAACACATGAAACATGAAACAGACCATCTAGGACAGACATTTCTACTGCACCATGTAACTGTAGACAATGAGGAATCCACTGCTACCTGACTTAAAGTAATATAATCAGACTCTTCCTCCTCCTAAGAAGACCTCAAGTTAGTCAACCAGTCCACAAGGGCCATACTATCCTCCTAAACATTACAACCCCTGGAACACATTGACAAATTTAGTTTGATGATGTGGCTGCTACTACTACCACCAGACACCTGGCTGCTTCTACCTGTAATGGTGCTGGCACTGTCAACAACATTCTTACTGGCAGAGGACATGGTAGGAGTGCTTTGTCCTCCCCCTTGTCCAACAATTCAATTACTTGACATATTATTTTTACTGAAAAATATTTGAAAGTGATTTTTATGTTATTAGGGGGATTTGTCACTGACTTACAATTCAACTTTTATTCTTGATGCTTTCAATGCACATTTATGTTAAACAAAGGTAGAAATACTGTATGTTGAAAATGCCATTTTGCTCATTTTTAGAGTTTTAGTTTCTACGCAGTGCACTTTTCGGTAAAAGTGACACCTTATCTTTATTCTGTAGGTCTGTACGGTTACAAGAATAATCAATTTATGTAGGTTTTATTTTACGTTACTACTTATAACTACAAATTATAACTACATGCACCAAAACTAGTATTTTTAAAATTACCATCTTCCGACCACTATACCTGTTTATTTGTCCGCATATGGGGCTATTTGAGGGCAAATTTTTTGCATTGTGGTTGTTTTGATGGGACTTTTTGATTACTTTTATTAATATTTTTATGGTAGATTATGTGACCAAAAATCCACAATTTTTGACTTTGGTATTTTTTTTACGTGTACACCATTGACCATGCGGTTTAGCTACCCTTATATTTTTATAGTTCAGACATTTACACATGCGGTGGTACCACATATGATTATTTTTATTATATTATTTTATTTAAAAAATGGGAAATGGGGTGGTTTTAACTTTTAATAGGGGCTTATTCACATTTATTAACTTTTTTTTAACACTTTTTTACAATTTTTTTTAGCCACTTTAGGGGGCTATACCATCCAATCGTCTAATTGCATATACTGATCAATGCTATGCTATAGCATAGCATTGATCAGTGTTATTGATGCTCTGTTGCTCCAGCCTGCATGGCAGGCTTGGAGCAATAGATCACCGATCGGATGCCAAGGAGCCAGGTAAGTGCCCTCTTGCCGTCCTCTCAGCTGATTTTGTTGCGATTGTCCCAATCGCCAGGATTTTTTCACTTTCACTAAAGGGTTAATGCCGGGCATCGGCCCGATCGGTAATGCCCGACATTAATCCTGGGTCCTGGCTGCTGGACCAGGTTTAAAGCATTCTCTGTTTGTGAGAATGTTTTAAACCCTGGTAAAGGGACTCTGGACATACAAGTACGCCCTGAGTCCTTAAGGACTTGGGAACAGGGGCGTACCTGTACGCTCCACGTCTTTAAGTGGTTAAAGTTGTATGTCACATAAATTTAGGCAATTATTAGCTAATCTGGGGACGTGTGATCTTCACGATAGCAGCAAGGTATGCTGGGCTACCCTGAAATCACCTTAGTCTTCCAAATACTTCCTCCTTCTGTTCAGGCATAAAACACCATGTGCTCCTCATCCCTACTGCTGCTATAACGGCTGTTGCCAGGCTTGTGCAAATCGATCCTGACAAAGTTTGAAAGCTCGGCGACCCGCTATCACCCAAAAAGTTCTGAGCAAGACTGCATTTGCTAGGCTCGGTTCGCTCATCTCTAATAGTCATGCTAGATGCAATACTTCCAGGTTCGAATGTCTCTTTAATATGACCTCCAATAGTGTACTGTATGCTTCATAGGAGATTAGAGGTAAATCAGGGCTCCCTAGATGTCTGCACTACTTGGCACAAACTTTATGCAAAAGAGGCTGATGAACCTATAAAATCTTTTTACAAGGTCATCTGATCAACAAATCTGTTAAGAAAAAAGAAAACAAAGCTGGTGTGCCATGGAATGTCTAAAGCAGTGAGCAGGCATACATTAAGAAAGAGCACACTTATAAATTTTGAAAAGAATGTTGTCTGCTAACCTAAAAGTTAATATTTAACCCTATTGTTACCTTAGGTGTGTATAAAACAGGATACAGTGGTGGTCTACTCACATAGTCAATGTGTGATACTATTTTTAAACTTCTCACATGTCTTAAAGCATTCTGTTTTTAGAATGCTTTTGACACGTTATAAAGACATATTACCAATTTTCATTGTTGGGGAAAAATGATTTGAGACCTTTACTAACTTTTCATGTGTAGAACAATGGAGCCAACGTCGGCATTACAGCCCCATTCAAGTCTATATGAGTGCTGATAACACAGAGATGCTAGGTTCTTTCAACTAACGTCAGAAACGTAAGTGCCAAGCAAAGTAAATTGGTGGGGTCCTAGTGCAACAAGTGAAAACATTTCACATATCTACAAAATATCAGAAATTTCTGTGTCTTCCAATGTTGAATAGGCACCAGACACCAAAGGGGAAGATTTATCAAAACTTGTCCAGAGGAAAAGTTGCTGAGTTGCCCATAGCAACCAATGAGATAATTTCTGTTATTTACCCGAAGCCTTTTCAAAAATTAAAGAAACAATCTGATTGGTTGCTATGGGCAACTCAGCAACTTTTCTTCTTGACAGGTTTTGATAAATCCCCCCTCCCCCAAATCTCTAGTGTAACTGCCACCTCTATAGCCGCTATAGATATATCTGTTTAAAACCCCTCACATAATCATAGTAATGTTGGCCTATGTACATAGGCAGTATAACAAATGGTACAATTTAAATAAGATGTTGTTCATGCAAAGTTCTAACAAATACAATGCACCAAAGGAAGGGTTCACTTTCTAATATATTCTCTGACATATACATGGCATTCCCATTGGAATCAGCATGCGACCTTGTAACATTTGCCCACTTGAATTTCAACAGAATATATTCAAATGCTAAGCTATAAAACAAAAATAACAAGAAAAATAAATAAATATGGAGGCCAATATTCAATGGAACTGGAAGGCCCCTTTCCCTCTTCAGGTCCCTAAGCAGTTGAAGTGGCTGCTCTGGCGATATGTTCACCCCAGATGGAGGACCAACCTTGATCTCTTCAACTTTACATTATTTCCTCAGGTATTTCAGTTCTGTCTAATTAAAGTCACCCTCATAATTTAAACATTTGAGACCTATTTTTTCCATGGGTCATCAATGTATTAATCCTGGAATATTTCTCTTCCATTAACCCTATACACATAAATAATTGGTCACATATTTATGTGTTGTGAATGGGGAAAGGAAATGTATGCTGCTGCCCGATAGCTCTGGTGATGGCTTATTTCCAATACACAAAAGGGTTAGGCAGTTGAAATCCTATGTGCCCAACTCTTCCCTCCCCAATACCATGTCTATGGTAAGAGTTTGGGGGTCTCCATGTACATTTGAGAGCTGGCAAGTACTGCTAAAATTGCGAAGTAGGCCAACTTTCCGAAGTGTGTAGAACTTTAGATACTCCCAATCTTTTCTGATGTAAAGTTTACCTAAGGTTCATCAAAGCAAAATATCCAGTATCTGGTAAAACAATGACCTTTCAAAGACAGAAAAGGAATGAATATGTTGTATATTTCTTAAGGCATGTGAGTAAGGCATTTTAACCAGTTAAACAACTTATTATCTAGTTTCATCTTGTTTTTCTATTTGACCTGAATTGAAACCTCATCTTAAGTATTAATCCAAGATTTAACCAGTTTACTAACCTGTTTTGGGTGTTTGTCATTAAGTTTAAGAAAATATGGTTTTGTTTTATGTTGATAATATCCTTGAAGGTTTCAATGTTATTTAAGTCAGTCTATGCTAATAAGTAGTTCTGGTGGCCTTCAGCAGTTTTATTCAATAAAGGGGTTTTCCAGTTTAGTAAAGTAGTTTTCATATACTATATTAGGGAATTCTGAGTTAGCAGGGGGAGCTCCTTTGTTCAGAATTCTCATCTCATGGAGAAAGATTGCAAAGAGTATTTCTCACTCTGGAGGACATGTCCTGTATTACATAGATATCCTACTAATTTGAAGGTACACTGTGTAATGCTTATATACCCTCTGGTGGCACTGAACAATAAGTGAATGTGTAATGCCAGGTTTTCCAACAGATTACAGCTGGTCCCAAAAGAAGGATACTTTAGGATTGTCAAGGGATTGTCAAAGGATCCTTCTAACAGGAATAGACTGTATGACAGCCAAAAGCCTAGTAAAGGCCAATCTAATAATGCTAAAGGCAGGGTTTACTAGGAGAGATGTTAAAGTACAATTACTGTCAAAAGAAACTGTCCAATACAATACAGAAGTACTGCAGTGTATTGTAGACCAAACATACCAAGGTGAACAAAAGATTTTATTTGTTTTATCACGCTACAGTGGCATCTCAACAGTCCTAGCCTGTATAAAAGGGCACGGTATAAGTAATGGATAGTCCCCATTTACATCTGTCTGGCAGCATTTACCTCCGGCACTACAGAGAAGCACAGAATGGAGACTGATTGCAGAACTAATTTTATTCATTTGAATGGGACAGTTCACATTCATCCGGCATCTCAAGTTGGATGGCGGACAGTAGAACACGCCACATGGGCTTTGGACAGAGGAACGCATCTTGCTGTGTTCCGTTCACATCTTCCTGCGTTCCCATCTCCAGACATGCACAATTAATGAACACCAAATTCTAAAAAACTAATGTCAGCTGATGCACTTTTGTCATCAGTTGTGGCATGTTCAAGGCTGGGTTTACAGAGCCGGACAAATGTGAAACCAGCCTTAGAGTTCACTCTTGGTGGCACAGCATTGAAAGTTTCAGAACATAACTTTATGGGACCTGACACGACCACTTTTGTTTCTCCACAAAGCATGAAGGCTGAACTAATATTGTATGCTAGATGTCCACAGTTTCCTGTCACTACTTGAACAAGCTGTTCTGGACTCCAGCCCACTCTGGCCTCCAGGTCACTGATGCTTATCTAATAGACAAGCCAAAGACCTCAAGAATCACGCAGCATACCACTCCACATGCCACTAAATACAATATATATATATATATATATAGATAGATAGATAGATAGATAGATATGTGTATATATATATATATATATATATATATATATATATATGTATATATATATAGATATGTGTGTGTATATATATATATATATATATATATATATATATATATATATATTAATCAAAAAGAAGGCCCGGCACTGTGTATAGGACTCCCGGTCCTGGTGGGTGCTCTGCTCTTGGAGATAGGACTCAGTATCCCTTGGTAATCAAATACAAATGAAAGAAGCGGCACTCCAAAATAGCTTCAAAAGCTGTGGTTTATTCACCCATCATGTGAATGGTGCTACGTTTCGGTCTCCACAATGAGCCTTTCTCATACCAATTAAGCAGCATACCTCACTTCCTTTTATATGCAGTCTACTGATGACATCAGTGTACATAATTTACATAATATATTCATGTAAACAGTGTAAAAAAGTAACATTCATGTACAGTGTATCATATCATATTCAGTGTGATTTCATCCAATGTGCAACAGTACATAACAGAAGGCGTCATCATAGCCCGATCTCCAAAACCTTCATTATTTCGTCCAAAATATTCATAATTAATCAACAAAGTGGGTTGTGACTCACCCCATAAATGTCAGTGAACATACACGCCCCTCTCTTCTCTTCAGCACATAGCCTCCGTTTGTAAACAAATGGAGAGCGCAGAACCGGAAGTTGTAATAGCTCCGTCTGCGCTCTCGCGATGTTAGACTCAGGAGGGAGAGGACCAATCAACAATATAGATATGCGCATGCGTGCATGCACATAACCAAACAGAGTTGGTTGCGTGCATGCGCATAAGTTGAGCCCATGTCCATGTTGGCATTATCGCGAGAGTTCACTCTGACAATTACGCGCAAGCGCAATGTGCATTTTTATTCCAGCACTGCCATCTTGGACATGGGAAACATGCCAGCACAGTCCACATAGAACTCTATGTCTCTTTAGTAAACGGTGTCATACTACATGGGTGGTCCACTAGAATGAAGAGGGTAACACACTTCTATTAGATAAAGAAAAACAATATATAATCCAATTAATAGGGGTGTGTGAGTGAGTCCCCCAATAATAAATAGGTCACTCTCGCAACCACATATCCATGATTTTATTAGGAGTCCCGTCCGTGCTGTATTTATGATACAACACGGCCCGTACTTCCAGTTAGGAACGTCAGGGGGGTGTGTATAACACTCCCAAGCCCGTACTCTCTGTATGTGTAAAGGTAGGCTGAAGGTGAGCCAGGTGGGGAGGCACAAATAGGTGTCATCACCCCATCTACTCGCTCATACCTAATGAACCCACAGTCGCACACGGCACGTTCTTACAATGTATATAACACTGTCTGACCCGTGATTATTACCATTCATTTACACATTAGTGAGGGACTCTTGAGAGAAAAAAACTCAATGTACAAGGTCACATTGGATGAAATTACACTGAATATGATATGATACATGTACACAAATGTTACTTTTTTACACTGTTTACATGAATATATTATGTAAATTATGTACACTGATGTTATCAGTAGACTGCATATAAAAGGAAGTGAGGTATGCAGTTTAATTGGCTTGAGAAAGGTCTCATTGTGGAGACCGAAACGTAGCACCATTCACATGATGGGTGAATAAACCACAGCTTTTGAAGCTGTTTTGGAGTGCCGATTCTTTCATTTGTATTTGATTACCAAGGGATACTGAGTCCTATCTCCAAGAGCAGAGTACCCACCAGGACCGGGAGTCCTATACACAGTGCCGGGCCTTCCTTTTGATTACTATTGAAGACTCCAAGGACCAGAGCATGTGAGTTACCTGATGGATTCAACTTCTATTTCCGCACCCATCCTGTTTACATACACTGATGAAGACATCAACAAGATCCTCAGTGGACTGCTGGGTGATGACACATATTTGAGTGTTCCATCTAAAATTGACATGAAACGTTCATTTGAACAAGAGTCCAAGAAATTTATTTCACTACAACTACATCTATCACTTCTGAGCAAATACTACCAAAGCAACATGATCCCACGAGGATTGAGACCACATTTGAGACCCAATCTGTTTCCTTCCAATGTGGACTTTTGCCGCACCTTTGAAGGTTTAACCAACATGTATGCATTTGACCTTATACTACTTAATATTGAATATTTACAAAAAGAAATTACCACCATGGAACTTAAAGTGATAGAGAGCGAAAATCTTCTACGTTCAACTTTGGACGGTACGGAGTTTAATACCTACAAAGAAAGAATGACCAATATACTTAAGAAATTTCGTGATGAACAGGAGGAGAACAAATGCCAGAAACTGCACCGTGACAGGGAAGACTACAAATCGGGACAAGTCTACAGTTGGCAAGCGACGGATACTCAGAATCTGAGGAAAAAGGGACCTAAGTCTAGAGCTTCCAAGGGAAAGTCTGCTAAAAAATCATCCAAGGTCCCTTTTTTAGGGACAGAGAGACCTCTTCCTCTAGAAGGAAGCGACATATCAGAAGAGGGGGTCGCAACCGAAGAAAAGAAAATGACTCGGAGCAACAGAGGAGGCAGAGCAGGGACCAACAAGTAGAGACACAGAATCTGGTGGTAAATATCTCATCCTATGTATTGTCTAAAGCTGAATATGATGTTTTGAATCGTGGCCTCTCTTATTGCCCAACACCTCTTGTTGATTGGGTACAGCTGAAAGCTGATTTTACTGCATTCTAGAGGTATTAATCTTAAAATATGGTTCTCCACTAACCCTGTGAGACCACTGGAGGGACATGTTGGTGAATTACGTTTGAGGGATGTTAATCTCCACAACAAGAGCCAATTTGTTCCTCCAGTGTCCTCCGATGCGTTGGATACTTTTGTCACATTGGTGGAGAAGGATATGGCGAAGTTGAGAAATGAGTTAGGAGGCTTGAAACGGTTCAATAATATGTCTAAAGCTGAACATGAGATCCTGCAGGGCATTGTCCATAATGACAACATTGTCATCAAGCCCGCCGATAAAGGCGGGGCTGTTGTCATTATGGACAAATCAGAATATATGGACGAGGTATTTAGACAAATCCAAGATACTGTTGTATACAAAAGTGTGAATTTTGACCCCAGACATATGATTGAAAAAAGGTTAAAAACTTTGGTTGACCATGCTCTTGCCATTGATGTGAGAGATGATGACCTGCATACTTTTCTATTACCCAAAAACCCTAAGACCCCTATGATCTATATGTTGCCCGAAATCCAAAAACGACTTAACAATCCCCCAGGGCGTCCGATAGTGTCGGGCAGGGATTCTATCCTTAGCCCGGCAGCTATTTACATTGATAAAATTCTTCAGAAATATGCTTTAGGAGCCGCATCATATATTCGCGACACATCGGACTTCCTGTTAAAACTCAAGGCAACGGTTCCCCCCACTGATTGCATACTGGTTTCCTTTGATGTGGCAAGCCTGTATACCTCTCTCAATCATGATAGGGGTATACAGAGCATTACCAAGATATTATGTAACAGTACATACTCTATTGAATGCCAAGGATTCATTTTGGGTCTGATGGAGATCATTTTGACTTGTAATTACTTTTTGTGTGAAGACAAGCACTATATGCAACTAAGGGGTACGGCAATGGGGTCCAATATGGCCCCCACATACGCCAACATAGTGATGGCGGACATGGAAGAGTCGTCTGTATATATATATACGTTACACCACTTTGACAAAGTGTCAAAGTGGTGGCGTTATATAGACGACATCTTCGTGATCTGGACAGGTAACGAAGATGAATTGAATGTCTTCTTCAGAGACCTAAGTGACATAGATGATGACATTAAATTTACCATGGTGGCATCCAGGACAGGACTACAATTCCTTGACACTTGGGTGACTGTTGAGACGGGCAGATTTGTTACTAAGCTCTTTGTGAAGCCTACTGACAGGAACAATCTATTACGTTTTGACAGTGCACATCCTAGGGGTATGTTAAAATCACTCCCATATAGTCAATTCCTTAGGGTCAAGAGGATAGTTGAGGACCCAGACACCCTGGATAGAAGACTTGAAGAGATGGGAAACACATTTTTTAATAGAGGGTACCAGAAGCAGATTGTACTGTCCCATAAACGTAAGGTTGAGACACTCAATAGAGAGGAAATTTTACACCCAGGAGACAAGAAAACTGATGTGATAAGACGTATTCATTTTGTGTCCACGTATACTCCTATTAGTGACAAAATTGGTCAGAGTATACGCAGGCACTGGAGTATCCTTACTCACTCATTTGATAATATCCCTGAGTTGACTATTCCCCCCATTTTGGCTTACACACGGGCCCCTAATCTTAGGGACAAGTTGGTCCGGACGGACCTATTTGTTGAAAAAAATCTTGCCACCTCATTGAAACCAGGGTGTTATCCTTGTATGAGCTGCGATAATTGTAAGATTATGTTGAAAGGAGAGGTATTTACATACCCCACAACTGGCAGGACATACAAGATTTGTCATCATGTCACATGTAAAACGGATTACGTAGTTTATGTACTCATTTGTCCTTGTCCGCTAATTTACGTTGGCGAAACAACCACTGCTTGTAAATTTCATCTGAACAATCACAAGTCTACTATACGGACCAATAAGATTGAGTTCCCAGTTCCTAGACATTTTTTGGAATGATCATAGATCATATACCTCGGAGGAGGTGATAGAGTTAAAGTTTTGAGGAATCGTGAATTAATGTGGATAGATCGACTTGGGTCTCTACAACCGTTAGGTTTGAATGTTATTTTTCTATGAAACCGTATATGTAAAACATAAGGTGTAACGACCAGTGCTTGTTACCCCTCAGGCTTGAGGTTGGTGTACATACACCAGTGTATTTGTTTGTATACTTTTCTCTTTTTTCTTTTTTTCTGATTGTTGTATTTTCTGTTTACAGTTACCACAGTTATCACTGGAAGCAACACTCATAAGGGAATCACTGGAAGATACTCTTCAGCACGCAAGCCACAGCCGTTGAAGTCCAAGTAGTCTTTGGAACATTAGATTTATTTTTTATATTTTTTGATTATGGTTGTAGGGGACCAATTGTGTTTCTATTAATAAAACACCACTATTTTGTGCCAGCATGCATTCCTATGGTCTCTGTACATGTCCTTATGTATATGATGTGGTATATATGAGGTGGGTTCAACTGTACATGAGGGGTTGACACACTTCTCGAGTTAGTGACCTTGTACATTGAGTTTTTTTTCCTTAAGAGTCCCTCACTAATATGGAAGGGAATGGTAATAATCACGGGTCAGACAGTGCTATATACATTGTAAGAACTTGCTGTGTGCGACTGTGGGTTCATTTGGTATGAGCGAGTAGATGGGGTGATGACATCTATTTGTGCCTTCCCCACCTGGCTCACCTTCAGCCTACCTTTACACATACAGAGGACACGGGCTTGGGAGTGTTATACACACCCCCCTGACGTTCCTAACTGGAAGTACGGGCCGTGTTGTATCATAAATACAGCCCGGACGGGACTCCTAATAAAATCATGGATATGTGGTTGCAAGAGTGACCTATTTATTATTGGGGGACTCACTCACACACCCCTATTAATTGGATTATATATTGTTTTTCTTTATCTAATAGAAGTGTGTTACCCTCTTCATTCTAGTGGACCACCCATGTAGTATGACACCGTTTACTAAAGAGACATGTAGAGTTATATGTGGACTATGCTGGCATGTTTCCCATGTCCAAGATGGCAGTGCTGGAATAAAAATGCACATTGAGCTTGCTCGTGATTGTCGGAGTGAACTCTCGCGATAATGCCAACATGGACATGGGCTCAACTTATGCGCATGCACGCAACCAACTCTGTTTGGTTATGTGCATGCACGCATGCGCATATCTATATTGTTGATTGGTCCTCTCCCTCCTGAGTCTAACATCGCGAGAGCGCAGACGGAGCGATTATAACTTCCGGTTCTGCGCTCTCCATTTGTTTACAAACAGAGGCTACGTGCTGAAGAGAAGAGAGGGGCGTGACATTTATGGGGTGAGTCACAACCCACTTTGTTGATTAATTATGAATATTTTGGACGAAATAATGAAAGTTTTGGAGATCGGGCTATGATGACACCTTCTGTTATGTACTGTTGCACATTGGATGAAATTACACTGAATATGATATGATACACTGTACACGAATGTTACTTTTTTACACTGTTTACATGAATATATTATGTAAATTATGTACACTGATGTCATCAGTAGACTGCATATAAAAGGAAGTGAGGTATGCTGTTTAATTGGCTTGAGAAAGGTCTCATTGTGGAGACCGAAACGTAGCCCCATTCACATGATGGGTGAATAAACCTCAGCTTTTGAAGCTATTTTGGAGTGCCGATTATTTCATTTGTAATAAATATATATATATATATATATATATATATATATATATATATATACACTTCTAATTGCCCTATGTTGTAGCAAAGCACTTCAGCTCCAAAGCCCACTTCAAAACAATAACATCCAGCTACCACAGAGCTGATGCTGATGCCCCCTGAGTATGATGGCATCCCTAAATATTTGCCCCTAACAGTGCTCTATTAACTAGGTGAAAAATTTGCCTGCCATGAAAAGGGTGCAACAGCTCAGAGCGCATACATCACATCATACAACATGTACATATCAACAGCCAGCAATGTTCTAGGCCAGCATGGAGAACTTTCAAAGTCTACAAGAGAAATGTGTTAATGCAAACATGTCATACACAGGTCCTATTTCAAAGTGTTTCAAATGCCGGTCCTACATATTTATTTTTCATGCATTAAAGGATTCAAATACATTCTAATAAAATGTAGAGCTGATATCATGGATGGCAGCCATCGAACACATGTTTACTTTACACATTGTTTACTGACTCTCTAAATAAGGTCCAACTATAGCTGTATTGGCAAATGGAGCTCTACACGTGTTCCATTATTTAGGACCTATTGATATGTAATCATAGCACTCCTTACATCATGACAGCAACAACAAGAAAGGCATGCAAAAGAGAAAGAACAGAACATGAGGAACACCCAGTGTATATGACATACCATGAACAAAACAGTCTATGTAACTAACCAAGCCTCTATCCACATACTGTAAATATGTCAGTAAGCAATGTGCATGCTTTGGGTAAGGACAGATGTGTAAACTACAAGAAATAAAGGTACAGTTGTACTGTAAGTGGCCCCTTAGAACTACGAAGCTTATTGTGTTATCATTGTGTCATGCACGTTTACTTGAAAGTCAGCTAAAGTAATCACACTAGCCTGGTTTACCTTTTATTTGTTATTATTATATGTAAAATAAAGCCTAGAAAATAACAATAAACCATTAAAGAGAGAGTAGACAATGCAGACCAAGTACCTGCTGCCTTATGCTTAAAAAAGAGAACTTAAAACTGTATGCATTAGGATAGACGTCAACCGGTTGCTAAGGCGAGATTGATTTCCAGGACAGCTCCATCACAACCCCAGGGATGATCACTAAACCAGGCACAGAACAGAACTCTGCAGCAGCTGGCTTTATTTATTTTGGCGTTTTGTTCACAAGGCGATAAAATAAAAGGTCTATTAAGCATCCTGACAGTAGCTGAGGTGCATTTTATATGCCACAATGGCTTGCCTTTGGATACAAAAGTTAGAAGGAAATAATAAAGCAAGCTTTTGTTGGACTAATAGACTGAATTTTCTATAAGAAATAAACGTAAGTGCATTATATGTTATCAGTCACGATGTGGAAAATTTATTCAGGTCCCTTTTTTTATTTTGATGACTTGTAAGGTGAGTTAATATAATGCTCTACCTTGTGACACCATGGCATTGTTACATCCAATTTATTTTGCTTTATTTATTTATATCTTTCTGTCATAGCCACCAACGAATATGTATCACAATAGATTCTGCAGGAAGTGGAAGAAATTAGCTACCAAGGAAACTATACAGTGGATAAGAGAAGTTGTCATCTCATGGCTCTGATCAATAACCAGTGTACCCATTAACCCCATGTCCGCTTATTTTAAAGATACATCATCTCCTGGCTTCTGACCTTTGGACTATCCCATTTATTCTTCTGGGTGCCAATTTTTTTCTATACATACTCTCTTGGTACTGACCCAGATAGTTCATCACTCAATACCCTCCTAGGGCTTCTGTGATACTGTAGTTTGCAAGCTTATGACCAATACCATTATTCTTTTCTCAGGCTCTGCAGACAAAAGCTGGGTTCCTGGCAGCCAAATCCATCCAACTTTGTGAGAAGATTCTGGTGAAGTCACATGCTGTGGTATTTGAGAGGAATCACAGAAGTTCCGCTGTGTGAACATAGCCTTAAGATATGTTCACATAGTGGAATTTCTGTGATTCCCCTCAAATTCCGTTCTGCAAAGCTGGCTGCGGATTTTCTGCAGTTTTGATGAATTTGTATATTTCTGTGTACTCAGCACACAGTTACAGTGGTCCCTCAAGTTACAATATTAATTGGTTCCAGGACAACCATTGTTGAAACCATTGTATGTTGAGACCATAACTGTATGGAAACCTGGTAATTGGTTCTTAAGCCACCAAAATGTCATAAAAAAATAGTTAAAATTGAGGAATAAAAATAAATAAGGAGATAAATAATACAGATAAAGCAAGTCCTTACATATACAAGTAAGGCTGCATTCACATCACGATTTCTCCATCCGATTTTTTAATGAAGGTTAATGGATCCGACTTTATATACGATTTCATACGATTTTAAGTTATAAAAATCGTGTACTCAGGTCGGATGGAGAAATTGTAATGTGAATGCAGCCTAAGAAAAAGCTGCAGAAGCTTCTTCAGGGTCTTGTACAGTACACGCAATGTTATAAAAAAAAGTAACATGGAGCCGCCCTCACTTGGTGTCCCAAGGAGCAGCTAACCCTGGCACAGGTAAAGTGTGGTACATGTAGTACCTCCCTGTACTGTAGGTAGGCGCTACCCGATGGCCATTCAGTAATAGAGGGGTTTTACCAGTGAATGCCCATTCTAATTGGTCAGTTCTTTCAGCCATTGACACGTTTCACAGATCTGGACTGTCTGTACATTGTATGTTGAGTCTGGTTTCAAGTTACAATGGTCCAGAAAAGACCATTGCATGTTGAGACTATTGTAAGTTGAGGGATCACTGTACTGCAGAATTCTGCAAAAACTATTCACAAGTTTAACCCCTTCAGGACCCATGACGTACATGTACTTCATGGGACCCCCCCGGTACTTAAGGACCCATGACGTACATGTATGTCATGGTATATTCCGGTCCCTGCCGCAGCGCCGGGCAGAGATCAGAACCGGATGCCTGCTGAAATCCTTTAGCAAGCATCCAGGGCAAACGCCGAGAGGGGCCATGTCGGCCGCAAATCGTTGCTGAAATCACAACAGCGATCTGCGGCAATACCGGGCTGATCGGGTCTCTGGGAAACGACTGCACGGTAAATTTGCATTATCTTGGCTGTCACAGACAGCCACGGACCATGCTAAAGTATAGGAGCGAGGTGGCAAGCCTGCCACCTCCTCCTATCCCCTGCGATTCTTCGGTTCGAATCAATCGCTGGGGGGGGCGGTTACTTCCTCCCACCATGCCCGGCCCCTGGAAGTCCGGAGAGAACGGGAGGAAGACCGGAGGACGCGACAGGGGACGGGGGAGTGCTGGGGACCGGCCCCGGTACTTACCTCGTCCCTGAAGACCCGGATCCCAGTGACGGAGACAGCGGCAGCGGCGACAGGTGAGTGGATCTTCGGCGGCATCGCGGGACCTTTGCAGCACTCCAGACCGCCGTAAAGCGAGCTGGACTGCTCCATCTGGTCCCCTTGTACTACAACTTCCAGCATGCCCAGACAGCCCTTGGCGTCCGGGCATGCTGAGAGTTGCAGTTTTGCAACATCTGGAGATCCACAGTTTTGGGACCACTGTGCCCTTCCAGATTTTGCAAACTACACATCCTCAGCATGCCCTTACTGTCCAGGCATGCTGGGAGTTGTAGTTCTGTAACATCTGGCCCTTCAGATGTTGCAGAACTACAACTCCCAGCATGCCTGGACAGTCTTGGCATACTGGGAGTTGTAGTTTTGCAACATCTTGAAGGGCACAGATTAGGAACCACTGTATTAGTGGTCTGCAAATTGTAGTCCTCCAGATGTTGCAAAGCTACAACTCCAAGCATGCTCAGACTGCCCAGGCATGCTGGGAGTTGTAGTTCGGCAACATCTGGCTCTAAAGATGTTGCCGAAATACTACTTCCAGCATGCCTGAGAATGCTTGGAGTTGTAGTTTTGCAACATCTGGAGGGCTACAGCTTGGACACCACTACACAGTGGTCCCCAAACTGTTCTCCTCTAGCTGTTGCGTAACTACTACTCCCAATATGCCCTTCGGCTGTCTGGGCATGCTGGGAGATGTGGTTTTGCAACAACTGAAGGCACACTGGTTGGGAGACATTGTCTGTTTCCTAACTCAGTGTTTCCCAACCCGTGTGCCTCCAGCTGTTGCAAAACTATAACTACCAGCATTCACTGATAGACCATGCATGCTGGGAGTTGTAGTTTTGCAACAGCTGGAGGTCCCCCCCCCCCCTGTGAATGTACAGGGTACATTCACATGGGCAGAGGCTTACAGTGAGTATCAGGCTGCAAGTTTGCGATGCAGAAAATTTTGCGCGGCAGCTCAAACTCGCAGCGGGAAACTCACTGTAATCTCCTGCCCGTGTGACTGTACCCTAAAAACACTACACTACACTACACTAACACAAAATAAAATAAAAAGTTAAAAACACTACATATACACATACCCCTACACAGCCCCCCTCCCCAATAAAAATGAAAAATGTCTGGTACGCCACTGTTTCCAAAACGGAGCCTCCAGCTGTTGCAAAACAACTCAAAGTATTGCCGGACAGCAGTTGATTGTCCAAGCATGCTGGGAGTTTTGCAACAGCTGGAGGCACCCTGTTTGGGAATCACTGGTGTAGAATACCCCTATGTCCACCCCTATGCAAATCCCTAATTTAGGCCTCAAATGCGCATGGCGCTCTCACTTTGGAGCCCTGTTGTATTTTAACTCCTTGGGGACGGAGCCCATTATAACCCTAAGGACGGGAGCATTTTTTGCAATTCTGACCACTGTCATTTTAAGCATTAATAACTCTGGGATGCTTTTACTTTTCATTCTGATTCCGAGACTGTTTTTTCGTGACATATTCTACTTTATGTTAGTGGTAAATTTTTGTCGATACTTGCATCATTTCTTGGTGAAAAATTCCAAAATTTGATGAAAACATAGAAAATTTTAAATTTTTCTAACTTTGAAGCTCTCTGCTTTTAAGGAAAACAGACATTCCAAATAAATTATATATTGATTCACAAATACAATATGTCTACTTTATATTTGCATCATAAAATTGACATGTTTTTACTTTTGGAAAACATCAGAGGGCTTAAAAGTTCAGAAGCAATTTTCCAATTTTTCACAAAATTTTCAAAATCGGAATTTTTCAGGGGCCAGTTCAGGTTTGAAGTGGATTTGAAGGGCCTTCATATTAGAAATACCCCATGAATTACCCCATTATGAAAACTGCACCCATCAAAGTATTCAAAATGACATTCAGTAAAATTGTTAACCCTTTAGGTGTTTCACAGGAATAGCAGCAAAGTGAAGGAGAAAATTCAAAATCTTCATTTTTTTACACTCGCATGTTCTTGTAGACCCAGTTTTTGAAATTTTACAAGGGGTAATAGGAGAAAAAGCCCCCCAAAATTTGTAACCCAATTTCTCTCGAGTAAGGAAATACCTCATATGTGTATGTCAAGTGTTCGGCGGGCACAGTAGAGGGCTTAGAAGGGAAGGAGTGACAATGGGATTTTGGAGAGTGAATTTTGCTGAAATGGTTTTTGGGGGCATGTCACATTTAGGAAGCCCCTATGGTGCCAGAACAGCAAAAAAAATAAAAAATAAAAAAAAACACATGGCATACTATTTTGGAAACTACACCCCTTAAGGCACGTAACAAGGGGTCCGGTGAGCCTTAACACCCCACAGGTGTTTGACGACTTTTCGTTAAATTCGGATGTGTAAATGTTTTCACTAAAGTACAGTTTTTTTCCCCATATTTACCATTTCTATAAAGGGTAATAGGAGAAAAATCCCCCCAAAATTTGTAACGCAATTTCTCCTGAGTACAGAGATACCCCATATGTGGCCCTAAACTGTTGCCTTGAAATACGACAGGGAAGTGAGAGAGCTCCATGCGCATTTGATGCCTGAATAAGGAATTTGCAATAGGGGCGGACCCGGTTACAAGGATGATGCTTGTCTCCACCAAAACCCTACAGCAGTGTTTCCAAAACAGGGTGCCTCCAGCTGTTGCAAGACTCCCGGCCTGTCAGGACAGTCTATGGCTGTCCGACAACACTGGGAGTTGTGGTTTTGCAACAGCTGGAGGTGCCGTTTAGGAAACACTGCCGTATGAGACGTTTTTAATTTTTATTGGGGGGGGGGGGGGGCGACGTATAAGGGGGTGTATGTGTAGTGTTTAACTTTTTATTATTCGTTAGTGTAGTGTAGTGTTTTTAGGGTACATTCACACAGGCAGGGGTTCACAGTAAGTTTCCTTGAAGGAAACCCACTGTAAACCCGCCCATGTGAATGTACCCTGTACATTCACATGGGGGGGGGTGCCCCAAACCTTCAGTTGTGGCAAAATGACAACTCCCAGAATGCACTGAAAGACCGTACATGCTGAGAGTTGTAGTTTTACAACAGCTGTAGGCATACTGGTGGGGAACCACTGAGTAAAAAAACAGACTCTAGCTTAGTGATTCCAACCCATGTGCCTCCAGCTGTTGCAAGACTACAACTCCCAGCATGTACGGTCTGTCAGTGTACTCTGGGAGTTGTAGTTTTGCAACAGCTGGAGGCACACGGGTTGGAATCACTGAGTTAGGAAACAGACTCTAGCTCAGTGTTTCCCAACCAGTGTGCCTACAGCTGTTGCAAAACTACAATTCCCAGCATGCCCAGACAGTCAGGGATGCTGGATGTGTAGTTCTGCAATATCTGGCCCTTCAGATGTTGCAGAACTACAACTCCCAGCATGCCTGGAAAGTCTGGGCATGCTAGGAGTTGTAGTTATGCAACAACTGGGGAAGAACAGTTTGGAGACCGCTAAGTAGTGGCCTCCAAACTGTAGCCCTCCAGATGTTGCAAAACTACAACTCAAAGCATGTCCAGACTGTCCATGCATGCTGGGAGTTGTAGTTCTGCAACATCTGAAGGGCCAGATATTGCAGAACTACACGCCCAGCATCTCTGACTGCCTGGCCATGCTGGGAATTGTAGTTTTGCAACATCTGGAGGGCTACAGTTTGGAGACCACCTTGTAGTGGTCTCCAAACTGTGCCACTTCAGATGTTGCAAAACTACAACTCCCAGCATGCCAAGACAGTCAGTCCATGCTAAAAGTTGTAGTTTTGCAACATCTGGAGGACCACAGTTTAGAGACCACTATACAGTGGTCTCCAAACTGTGACCCTCCAGATGTTGCAAAACTACAACTCCCAGCATGCCCAGACAGCCTTTGGCTGTCTGGGCATGCTGGGAGTTGTAGGTTTGCAGCTTTTAGAAGGCCACAGAGAAGATCACTTATCGCGAACTTCACTGCAGCCTTCTCCGCCGCACTTTCCGGCGGCCGCTCTTCCTCCTGTAGCCGCTGCTCCGTGGATGCCGCCGATGCCGCCTCCGAAGGTCTGGGTAAGCCGGGCCATGCTCCCCCCTCTCCGCCCGTGTTCCCCCCCGCCCCCCTCCTGCCATTGGTGGTCAGCCTGACTGACCAATGGCAGGGGATAGGAGGGGGTTGCAACACTGCCACCTCGCTCCTATCCTTTAGGCTGGTCGGAGCTGGCTCTGACAGCTCCGCTCAGTCTTATTTTCCGGGCGATCGGGTCACCAGTGACCCGATTTGCCCGGATCGCTGCAAATCGCAGGTCTGAATTGACCTGCGATTGCTGCGATCGCTGACATGGGGGAATCTCAGGATCCCCCTAGGCATTGCCACGAGATGCCTGCTGATAGATATCAGCACTCATCCCGGACCGATCACCGCCCGGCGAGCGGCATATGCCGAGGGCATATGGATACGTCTTCCATCCTTAAGTGACGGGACGCGAGGGCGTATGCATATGCCCTTTGTCCCGAAGGAGTTAAGGCAACAGTTTAGGGCCACATATGGGGTATCGCCATACTCGGGAGAAATTGTATTGTTGTTTTTTTTCTCCTTTAACCCCTTATGAAAAGGTGAAGTTGGGGTCTACACCAGCATGTTAGTGTAAAAAAATATTTTTTTACACTAACATGCTGGTGTTGCACTATACTTTTCATTTTCACAAGAGGTAAAAGGGAAAAAAGCCCCCCAAAATTTGTAATGCAATTTCTCCCAAGTACGGAGATACCCCATATGTGGGCGCAAAGTGCTCTGCGGTGCACAACAAGGCCCAGAAGGGACAGTGCACCATGTACATTTGAGGTGATTTGCACAGGGGTGGCTGATTGTTACAGCGATTTTGACAAACGCAAAAAAAAACAAAACACATGTGACCCTATTTTGGAAACTAGACCCCTCACAGAATGTAATAAGGGGTGCAGTGAGAATTTACAACGCACAAGTGTCTGACAGATCTTTGGAACAATGGGCTGTGCAAATTAAAAATGTTGTACAGCCCATAAAGATCTGACAGACACCAGTGGGGGGTAAATGCTCACTGTACCCCTTGTTACGTTCCTCAAGGGGTCTAGTTTCCAAAATGGTATGCCATGTGGGGGTTATTTTGCTGTCCTGGCACCATAGGGGCTTCCTAAATGCGACATGCCCCCCGACCAAAATTTGCTCTCAAAAAGCCAAATATGACTCCATCTCTTCTGAGCATTGTAGTTCGCCCGTAGTGCACTTCAGGTCAACTTATAGGGTACCTCCATACTCAAAAGAGATGGGGTTACAAATTTTGGGGGGTATTTTCTGCTATTAACCCTTGCAAAAATTTGAAATTTGGGGGGAAACACACATTTTAATGAATTTTTTTTTTTTTTTTTACATATGCAAAAGTCGTGAAACACCTGTGGGATATTAAGGTTCACTTAATTCCTTGTTACATTCCTCAAGGGGTCTAGTTTCCAAAATGGTATGCCATGTGGGTTTCTTTTGCTGTTCTGGCACCATAGGGGCTTCCTAAATGCAACATGTCCCCCAAAAACAATTTCAGAAAAACGTACTCTCCAAAATCCACTTGTCACTCCTTCACTTCTGAGCCCTCTACTGCGCCCGCCAAACAATTTACATAGACATATGAGGTATGTGCTTACTCAAGAGAAATTAGGCTACAAAT
Source organism: Hyla sarda (assembly GCF_029499605.1). NCBI lineage: Eukaryota > Metazoa > Chordata > Amphibia > Anura > Hylidae > Hyla > Hyla sarda. The sequence goes on from NC_079198.1 coordinate 93,761,300, forward strand.
ATAAGTATACATTTTCTCCTTTTACCCCTTGTGAAAATGGAAAAATTGGGTCTACAAGAACATGCGAGTGTAAAAAATGAAGATTGTGAATTTTCTCTTCACTTTGCTGCTATTCCTGTGAAACACCTAAAGGGTTAAAATGCTGACTGAATGTTATTTTGAATACTTTGGGGGGTGCAGGTTTTATAATGGGGTCATTTGTGGGGTATTTCTAATATGAACACCCTTCAAATCCACTTCAAACCTGAACTGGTCCCTGAAAAATAGTGAGTTTGAAAATGTTGTGAAAAATTGGAAAATTGCTGCTGAACTATGAAGCCCTCTGGGGTCTTCCAAAAGTAAAAACACATCAATTTTATGATGCAAACATAAAGTAGACATATTGGAAATGTGAATATTTTTTTTTTTATTTGGAATATCCATTTTCCTTACAAGCAGAGAGCTTCAAAGTTAGAAAAATGCTACATTTTCAAATTTTTTATCTGATTTTGGGATTTTTCAACAAAGAAAGGATGCAAGTTACCATAAAATGTTACCACTATGTTAAAGTAGAATATGTCCCGAAAATACTATCTCGGAATCAGAATGATAACTAAAAGCATTCCAGAGTTATTAATGTTTAAAGTGACAGTGGTCAGATGTTCAAAAAATGGCCGGGTCTTAAGGTGTAAAATGGCTGGGTCCTTAAGGGGTTAACGTTTTTGCAGAATCCATAGCATTAATTTTGCAGTATATGTAGGACAGCAGAATCTCCACTGAACACAATGTGCAGTAAATTTTTACTGAATTTCCATCAGATTCCGATCAGAAATTATACCAGAGTGAAGTGGAGTATTAGCAGTAAGTTTGAATCATTTGTTTGCTGGATCAGACCCCCTAGCTGTCATTATATAATGTGGACTATTGCCAACCATCTCTTAAAATGATGCACATTTTGCCTTTTCAACAGTTAAGAAAGAAAAAAGCAAGTACCGTATTTATAGGGGTATACCACGCACCGGCTTATAACACGCACCCTCATTTTACCAAGGATATTTGGGTAAAAAAAGTTTTTTACCCAAATATTCTTGGTAAAATGAGGGTGCATGTGTGCACGTGTATACCCTGATACACTGTTTCTGACCTCGCAGAAGTCCCCAGGAAAGGCAGGGGAGAGAGGCCGTCACTGCCCGCTTCTCTCCCCCTGCCTTTCCTGGGGTCTAGAGCCCTGCTGCCGCCGCTTCTCTCCCCCTGGCTATCGGCGCCGCTGCCCCATGGACTCCCCCATCCCCGGTTTTACAATAACCTGTTGCCGGGGTCGGGTCCGCGCTGCTTCTGGCTCCGGTGTGGCGTCTCCTGTGTCATTGCTATGCGCTGCGAGGCGCAATGACGAGTGACGACTTCAACGTGACGTCATTCGTCATTGCGCAGCGCATAGCAACGACGCAGGAGACGCCACACCGGAGCCAGAAGCAGTGCGGACCCGACCCTGGCAACAGGTAATTATAAAACCGGGGATCGGAGAGGCAATGGGGCAGCAGCGCCAACAGCCAGGGGGAGAGAAGCGGTGGCAGCAGAGCTCTAGACCCCAGGAAAGGCAGGGGGGAGAGAAGCGGGCAGTGACGGCCTCTCTCCCCCTGCCTTTCCTGGGGGCTTCTGCGGGGTAAGAAAAACCGAGGATGGGGGAGGCAATGGGGCAGCAGCGCCGGCAGTCTCTGCACCCCAGGATAGGCAGGGGCAGAGAATCGGGCAGTGATGGCAGGTCTCTGGACCTGCAAAAGCCACGGCAGTTCATTGATTTAAAGTGCCCGCTTTAAATCATTGAACTGCAGCGGCTTATCAACGTATAACACGCAGATAGACTTTAGGCAAAAAAATTTAGCCTAAAAAATGCGTGTTATATGCCGATAAATACGGTAACTTCCTTCTTAAGCAAATCCTCATAGACAGAGAATTATCCCCTGCAAGTTATGCAAATTTTCTTTACTTCCCACTTAGTAAAGAATTTACAATATTTCCTTTTCCCACCATGTCTACTGTACACCGATGTACCAGTTCTTATTTCTTTCCTTTTGTGATAGTCCTATAGTATTCATACCCGCCAGGTTTTATGACACCAATCTGTCTGGATAACTTCTCTTCATTTATTTTCATTTGCATGACATGACAGGTTTTATTTTTCTGCAGCCTACTATAGGTATTTGTGCTTCTCATGAACATCTAAAGTATAATAAAAAAAATATTTTGTCTGATGCAATCAACTCCAGCCGAACCTGACGTCCAAAGCTTTAATTTGATTTTACACCGACTTCTTTTAATGAATGCTTTGTGTGTGGGCTGGCATGTGTGCTGTGTGTCTCCAAATCCATATGACTTGTTTAGAGCGCACTAAAGGGAATCTGTCAGCTCTAGATCCTGGATGCATTGCAGAGCCACAGCATGTATTATTTAAGCCTATCTAGAAAGGGATCAGCCTATCGAAGCATCAGGCTATAGCTCCCATGTAAGCCTATAGAGGGGAGAAGAGAAGAGAGAACAGAAGGAGAAAAGCCTGGAGAGATACAGAGGGAGAAAGAGAAACACACATAGACTACAAATGTTGGTAGTTAGAGATGAGCGAATCGAAGTTGACGAACCCGAATTCCTTACGAATTTCATGAAAAATTTGATTCACAACGAATACGAATATCACCGCAGTTCTATCGCGCGAATCGCTTCATTAAACTCCATTTTACAGAGTTCCAGGCTATTGGAGACCTAAGTTGGCGGATCCACATGTGAGTACATGGGGCAGGGTATTATGGGAGGGCGGGAAACAGCGGCGGGAATGAAGGTAGGCGGGCTGACCATGAATCACATATGAGATGCAGCCTATCAGTGTTCACTGACCCCTGTGATGTCACAGCCCCTATATAATCGGTGGCCATCTTGCCTCTCTTCATTTCATCTATGCACTCAGATGGAGAGGACGGGACTGTGTGTGTGAATAGCTCATACCACAGCATTACACTGCAACTGCTAGTCTTATCAGCATTAGGGAAAGGCAGGAGTGCAGAGTGCTGTGCTGTTACACTGAGAAGGATCATTGATAGCTAAACCTCCTATTCATGTTATTGAGCATTGCAGCAGAGAGAGGCAGATAGCTGTCAGCTGCCTCATACAGATCTCCAAGCTGCATGAACTTTCTGAAGCATCTTATCTCCTCATTTTTCAGCCCAATTGAGTTTATTTTTATTTGCTCCACAAAACTTCTGCTGCTCAGAATTGTTTTTTTTTTTTGTGGTGCTGCACTGTTGGGTCCTGCTGCTGTTCAGAAATACGTGATTGTTCAGTGGACTGTAGTGCATTTGTACCATTTTGTACCTGTTAATCTGTCAAGGGGCTACATACTGTGCAAGTCCAAACAATACTATTAACTGGCAGTTAATATGAATCACATATGAGATGCAGCCTATCAGTGTTCACTGACCCCTGTGATGTCACAGCCCCTATATAATCGGTGGCCATCTTGCCTCTCTTCATTTCATCTATGCACTCAGATGGAGAGGACGGGACTGTGTGTGTGAATAGCTCATACCACAGCATTACACTGCAACTGCTAGTCTTATCAGCATTAGGGAAAGGCAGGAGTGCAGAGTGCTGTGCTGTTACACTGAGAAGGATCATTGATAGCTAAACCTCCTATTCATGTTATTGAGCATTGCAGCAGAGAGAGGCAGATAGCTGTCAGCTGCCTCATACAGATCTCCAAGCTGCATGAACTTTCTGAAGCATCTTATCTCCTCATTTTTCAGCCCAATTGAGTTTATTTTTATTTGCTCCACAAAACTTCTGCTGCTCAGAATTGTTTTTTTTTTTTGTGGTGCTGCACTGTTGGGTCCTGCTGCTGTTCAGAAATACGTGATTGTTCAGTGGACTGTAGTGCATTTGTACCATTTTGTACCTGTTAATCTGTCAAGGGGCTACATACTGTGCAAGTCCAAACAATACTATTAACTGGCAGTTTTTTTTAAATAGTTTTTTCTGCGTATAGTTACGCATATATAACTGCCCTCATCAGTGCATACCGCATAGGTACATGCAAGAATTGTACCATTTAGTACCTGTTAAGCTGTCAAGGTGCTCCATACCGTCACAGTAAAAACAATAGTATCCACCGGCTGGTGTTTTACAAAAGTACTGATTTTTTTCTGCTAATAGGCATATTACTGTCCTCATCAGTGCATACCGCATAGGTACATCCAAGTATTGTACCATTTAGTACCTGTTAATCTGTCATGGTGCGCCAAACCGTCAAAGTCCAAACAATAGTATCCACCGGCTGGTGTTTTACAAAAATACAGAGTTTTTTCTGCTAATAGTTAGGCATATTACTGCCCTCATCAGTGCATACAGCATACGTACATCCAAGTACTGTACCATTTAGTACCTGTTAAGCTGTCAAGGTGCTCCAAACCGTCTAAGTCCAAACAATAGTATCCACCGGCTGGTGTTTTACAAAAAGACAGAGTTTTTTCTGCTAATAGTTAGGCATATTACTGCCCTCATCAGTGCATACCGCCCTCATCAGTGCATACTGCAGTACCTGTTAAACTGTCAAGGTGCTCCATACCGTCAAAGTCCAAACAAGAGTATCCCCCGGCTGGTATATTACAAAAATACAGATTTTTTTCTGCTAATAGTTAGGCATATTACTGCCCTCATCAGTGCATACCGCATAGGTACATTCAAGTATTGTACCATTTAGTACCTGTTAAGCTGTCAAGGTGCTCCATACCGTCAAAGTCCAAACAATAGTATCCACCGGCTGTGTTTTACAAAAAGACAGAGTTTTTTCTGCTAATAGTTAGGCATATTACTGCCCTCATCAGTGCATACTGCCCTCATCAGTGCATACTGCAGTACCTGTTAAACTGTCAAGGTGCTCCATACCGTGAAAGTCCAAACAATAGTATCCACTGGCTGGTGTTTTACAAAAATACAGAGTTTTTTCTGCTAATAGTTAGGCATATTACTGCCCTCATCAGTGCATAGCGCATAGGTAAATCCAAGTATTGTACCATTTAGCAACTGTTAAGCTGTCAAGGTGCTCCATACCGTCAAAGTCCAAACCATAGTATCCACCGGCTGGTGTTTTACAAAAATACAGAGTTTTTTCCGCTAATAGTTAGGCATTTTACTGCCCTCATCAGTGCATAGCGCATAGGTACATCCAAGTATTGTACCATCTAGTGCCTGTTAATCTGTCAAGGGCCTACATACTGTTCAAGGACAGCCGTAAGTAATCACCTGCTGCTGTTCTAGACAAATACTGTTTAAAGAGTAGTGTAGCGTATTGTAATACCCTCATAAAGGCACTAAGTATGTCAGGCAGAGAAGTGCCAGGACATGCACAGAGGAGTGGCAGAGGCCTAAATACTTCAGGCAGAGTTGGCAGCAGACTTGGGGCGAGTGGCAGCAGGAGTCGCAGCGAGAGGCCTGAGCTCCCTTTATCAGCCAGCGGTCTTGTCTCCACCAGCAACTCATCTGCTGTCGTGGATTGGTTAACACGCTCATCCACATCATCACAAGTGACATCTGACACCCACAGTCAACAGTCGGTGGGTTCCTCACACACAACCCTCAGTTGGCATTGCCCGGGAGCAGTCCCTGTCCTCCCATTGCCTTTGTCCTATGCTGTTCCCTCTCCTAAAGAAGTATCTTATGCTGTGGGTTCAGCTCCACTATTTACTGAGGACGATCTAATAGAGCATGGTCAGCAGCTACTGGACAGCCAAGAAGGGGAGGAGACATACGCTGCTTGCTCCGCTAGGCGGCCAAGTAGTGATGCGGAGAGTGACTTGGGAGGCGGTGTTGCAAGTGTTCAGGGTCCTGAAGCATACACTGTTGGGGAACCTGAGGAGGACATCAGTGACGTGCACACAACTGTTGATGATGATGAAGCCGATCGCAATTGGGAGCCGGGTGCAGAAGGGGCTTCATCATCATCAGGAGAAGAGAGTTGCAGGTTGCCCTTGAGGCAGCAAGGCGGTAGAATGGTTGGCAGTCAGCGTGGTGGCAGTAGTGGAAATTCAGGAGCCAAACGTGCCCGGGGGAGAACACCTGATTTGCGGCAGCCTACCTTTCCGGGAGGTAGTTGAACAGGGGTTCCTGGAGACGGAGCCAGTAGCAGTCCATTAGTGCAGACTGCGGGTGGGAAAATCAGCTACTCGGCGGTGTGGAAGTTTTTCACAAGGCATCCAGAGGAGGTTCACGTAGCCACATGCAATTTCTGTCGGCAGAAGGTGAAGCGTTGCCAGGGTCGCAATGTCGGCACCCCGGCCCTGCGTCAACACATGCTTCGCCACCATAAAGCGGCCTGGGAGAACCGTGGCTCCGATGTAGTGGTCCAGCCTGCTGCATCACCCAGTGGCCATCCGCTCCCTCCTTCATCCAGCCAAGGTTCCACCACCTCAGCCGAAGGGAGCTGTGTGTCAAACCCTCCTTCTGTCGCTCCTGTTTCTCCCGCTTTTAGTCAGCCATTCCGCCGAACAATCGATCGGCGAAGCCATGTCCAAGAGACAACAGTATGTGCCCATTCATCCAACGGCGCAGAAGTTGAATGTGCTCCTGTCCAAGGTGCTGGTGTTGCAGTCCCTCCCTTTTCAAGTGGTGGACTCTGCACCTTTCAGAGAATTGATGGCTTGTGCCGAGCCGAGGTGGAGAGTCCCAAGCCATCATTTCTTTGCGAAGAAGGCAGTACCAGCCCTGCATAAGTTTGTACAAGAGAATGTGGGCCAGTCCTTGAGCCTGTCGGTGTGTTCAAAAGTGCACGGCAGCACCGACGTGTGGAGCTGTAACTACGGGCAGGGACAATACTTGTCTGTTACGGCTCACTGGTTAAATGTGGTTCCTGCACAGCCACAACAGCAAATTGGACAGGTCACACCGCTTCCTTCTCCACGCTCTCGCTCCCAGGCAGTTGGTCCTGTTACAGTGTGCTACACCGCCTCCACATCCTCCACCGTGTCCTCGGCTTCCACTGCACGGCCAAATCTCGGTGGCCCTTCATCGTACCATGTGTCTAGGGCACGGCGGTGTCAAGCTGTTCTTCACATGGTTTGCCTTGGCGAACTGAGTCACACAGGGGAGGAACTGCTAAAGTTCATTCGTAAAGAAATCCGAGTATGGCTTACTCCACGAAATCTGGAAATGGGAACCATGGTGACCAACAACAGGAAAAACATTGCGTCCGCGCTGCGACAAGGAAGTGTGAAACATGCGCCCTGCATGGCACACGTGTTGAATCTGGTTGTCAAGCACTTCCTCACTTCTTCACCCCATTTGCAAAACATCCTAAAAATGGCAAGTAAACTATGCATGAACTTCAGCCACTCGTACACCGCCAAGCACACCTTCCTTGAGCTGCAGCATCAGAACGGTATCCCACAACATAGTCTTATTTGTGATGTTGCCACACGTTGGAATTCCACCCTCCATATGTTGGACAGACTAAACGAACAAAGAAAAGCCATCACCGATTTCTTGATGATCCAAGCAGATAGGAGTACTCCCCTGTGTAACTTCAATGTGAACCAGTGGCAGCTTATACGTGACACCTGCTGTTTGCTGAGGCCCTTTGAGTAAGCCACATTATTTGTGAGGCGCCTGGATTATGCCATGAACGACGTAATTCCACTCCTACATTCCCTACAACCAATGATTGAAACCATGGCTGGTCAAGGCAATGGAGACGTTGCGTCTACATCTCAAGGCTACATGAGCCCTGTGGGGGCTGAACTGGAGGAGGAAGATGATGATGAGGGGCAGAGCGGAGCACAGTTTAGGTTGGATGAGATGGCTGGTGTTTCTAGTCTTCGGACAGGAGAGGAGGAGCAGGAGCAGCCAGAGGAGCTGGAGGGTTATGAGGAAGTTGAGACAGAGGACCCAGACACACTGTGGCAGTATGCAGTGGAGATGGAGGCAGGTAGTCCCTCCGAGTCACTGGCGCAAATGGCACGATGCATGCTCAGTTGCTTGCGTAGTGACCCCCGAATTGTCAAAATTCGTCAGCGGGATGACTTCTGGATCTCCACCTTATTAGACCCTCGCTACCGTCCCAAAATGGGGGCCTTTTTTACACCCACTGAGAGGGAGGACAAACTGACCTACTACAGAGAGATTCTACGTAGTCAGTTGGCTGATGCCTATCGGTCACATGGTCCATCCACTCGCAGGTCTGACTCGGGGGGCCCTCTGCGCTCACCTTCCACTGCCATGGCTGCTGGGGAGGGGAGGGGAGGGGTGGGAGGAGCAGTACCAGCTCAATCAGCAGCAGCCTGAGTCTACAGTTGCTGATGAGTAGCTTTCTTCACCCGCATAGTGAAACAACTCATCAGCAGCAGGTAGACATGGATCAGGACCTGAACCAGTAGGTGGTGGCATACCTTGACATGGCCATGCCAACAACTATTGAAGATCTGCTGGACTTCTGGGCAGCCAAACTCGATTTATGGCAACAACTAGCAGAGTTTGCCCTGGAAAAGCTGTCCTGCCCGGCCAGTAGTGTGCCATCAGAGCGGTTGTTTAGTGTGGCCGGGGCCATAGTCACCCCAAGGCAAACTCGTCTGTCCACCAAAAATGTGGAGAGACTGACGTTTGTCAAGATGAATCAGGGATGGATCAGCCAGGATTTCCAGCCACCAATGCCAGATGCCTCAGAGTAGATTGACCGTGCTGCTACACCAACATTTCCCAATTATGGTTGGTTATGAAACCCTCTTGGGTTATCAATTAGGGTTATGAAACCCTCTTTGGTACTGTGATTGCCTGCTCATGGCTCATCCTGTGACTTTCAGGAACTACTTGCCTCACAGATGCTTCTGGCCTTGGGCCTTTAATTTTTGAATGTTTAGCAGTAGCTAAATATATGCTTAATGCAAATGTCAACATTGATCTTTAAATGTAAGGGGTTATGAAACCCTCTTGGGTACTGCGAATGCCTGCTCCATACTCATTCTGTGTCTTTCAGGAACTGGGAAAGAAATGTATAGATTTGTGTAGCTCACTTAGTAGTAGATTGTACCTGAGGTTAAAGGTGTTGCTTTTACCCAAGAAGGCCTATAATTAAAATGTTTGAAGGTATATAAACGTAATTTATATAAAACCAGTCCTCAAGGTACAATTTGAAAAAAGAGAAAAGAAAAAAGAAAAGAAAAAGGAATATAAGAAATAAGAGTTGGTCCAGAAAAAGTTAATATGTGGTATTTATTGATTGCAACAATTATTTAAAATATAATATAATATAGGACAACCTATTAAACCTCAGCAGGGCCCTTGCATGGGGTATTGGGGTCCAAAAATGGTAAAATGGAAAAAAGAAAAGGGTAAAACAGTTATGTGGAGATAAAATATAATAAAATATAATAATGTGCTGTAAATCGAAAACAGTTATTGGCAGTCTCTGGTGTAAATCAAATTCATTCGTTTGAAGCGCTTGTTAAAGGGTGCCTGAGATGTTCAGCATTGGAGTGGAAATATACTGTAGTAATGAGCTGGCGATCTGTCACAGTTCATTCAGAAATTAGTATACAGATTTGCCACAATGGTACAGTGTGACAATGTTGGCACAGTTCATGTGACAGTGTGTGGATATTGTCACAATTCAATCGTCGGTGGATGATACAATGTTGCCAAAGGACTGTGCTGCACTGCAGTATTGTACGGCTGTTTGTAATAGGGTTCGGTGCACAGCACCACTCACCGGCTCCTAGGAAGAACAAGACGGGACAGACTGGCACGGCTGGGCAGTCGGCACAGATGGAAAAGTGTCTGTCCGGCAGTTGGATAGCTGAGTCCTGGGCTGGCACGGCTGGCGTCCGGCCTGTTGAGGTAAATGTCCTGGACTCTGGTTTGCCGTTGGATGTTCCGGAGCTAGTTGCGGGATTGGTGATCTGTGGTGGCGTCCTCGTGTCTGAACAGAGCGCTATCTGCGCGCGTAAAGCGGTGGTCACCGCACAGAGGGCATCCAGCAGTTGCGAATAGTTAGCGATATACAGTGTATTCTCAAATGGCTATACGCGTTTCAAGGCCTCGGGCCCGGGTTACCCGCACCTGTCGGTGAAAGATAGACACACACTGGTCTGTTCAGTGTAGCGCGCGTGCAGCCCCGGACATCTGAGGGCATATCACACCTGTTATTGCTCAATCTCGCGAGTGATCGTGCAATGTAAGGGGTTATTAAAGCCTCTTGGGTACTGCTGATGCCTACTCCTGACTGCTCCTGTGTCTTTCAGGAAGTACTTGACTTCATGATGCTTCTGGGCTTGGGCCTTTAATTTTAGGATTATTGAAGTGCATACATACATACTTAATTTAAATTTCAACATTTATGGTGCAATGTATGGGGTTATAATTTTTTTCAAATTTTCTGATAATTATCACAGTAATAAACTTGAATTTTCCACAATAATAACTATTACACCATTTAACAATTTTTTTATTAAAATTAAAAAAAAAAAATACGCAGAGGGATGCATTATAGAGTCTTCTGGACTCTTGGATATGCGCTTGTTCTTAAAGGTACAAAAAACAAAAATGGCCAGGTCAGGGCTATGGAGACGTTGCGTCTACATCTTACGGCCACATGAGCCCTGTGGGTGCTTGTGAGATTGGTCCTTTGTACCCACACGGCCGGGACACAAATTTTGATTTAAATTTCAAATAAAAAAATCACACATTTCAATGGTCTCCTCATGCTGCAGCCAACTCCAGGCTGCGTCATTCTGGTCATATATAGAGAGAAAGCCTTAACTGCCCGGACAAGTCTCAGTGGCCCTTCAGCATACCATGTGTGCAGGTCACGGTGGTGTCACGCTGTTCTTCACATGGTTTACCTTGGCAAGAAGTCTTGGAAACAATGGCCGGTCAGGGCAATGGAGACGTTTCGCCTAAATCTCACGGCCACATGAGCCCTGTGGGGGCTTGTTGGATTTGGTCCTTCATACCCACACGCTGGGGTCCGGGACACGCAAAGGTTGTTTTAAATTTCAAATCAAAAAATGATGGTGCTGTTGGGCCTGGGTCTGGGAATTTCAAATTTTCTCATGGGTAGCACCTGCTATCCAAAATCTTTTTCAAAAATTTCTAAAATTGTCTTGTTTTTTGGGGGGGATTGTGAAGCCCTGGTGTGAACAAGTGCATCAGCCAACTCCAGGCTGTGTCATTCAGGCAATATATGGGTTACTGATGCCGCAGTGGGGCCTGGGTCTGGGAATTTCAAATTTCCTCATAGGTAGCATCCGCTATCCAAAATTTTTTTAAAACATTTCTAAAATTGTGGTGTTTTTGGGGGGGAATTGTGAAGCCCTGCTGTATACTCGTGAATCAGCCAACTCCAGGCTGTGTCATTCAGGCAATATATGCTTTACTGATGTTGCTGTGGGGGCTTGTTGGATTTGGTCCTTCGTACCCACACGATGGGGTCCGGGACACTGAAAGTTTGTTTTAATTTTCAAAGAAAAAAATGATGGCGCTGCTGGGCCTGGGTCTGGTAATTTCAAATTTTCTCATAGGTAGCACCCGCTATCCAAAATCTTTTCCAAAAATTTCTAAAATTGTGGTGTATTTTGGAGTGGATTGTGAAGCCCTGGTGTGTACTCGTGCATCAGCCAACTACAGGTTGTGTCATTCAGGCAATATATGGGTTACTGATGCCGCTGTTGGGCCTGGGTCTGGTAATTTCAAATTTTCTCATAGGTAGCACCTGCTATCCAAAATCTTCAGTTTAAATTTCTTAATTCATCTTTTAATCTTAGGGATTGTGAAGTCCTAGTGCCTACTCATGCTGCTGGCAACTTCGGGCTGTGCCATTTATCCACTATATGGTCTCCTCATGCTGCCAACACCTCCATGCTGTGTCATTCAGCCACTATATGGTCTCCTCATGTTGACAACATGTCCATGCTGTGACATTCACCCACTATATGGTGTCCTCATGCTGCCAACACCTCCACACTGTGCCATTCAGCCACTATATGGTGTCCTCATGCTGCCAACACCTCCATTCTGTGTCATTCAGCCACTATATGGTGTCTTCATGCTTCAGCCTCATCCAAGCTGTGTCATTCAGCCACTATATGGTGTCCTCAAGCTGCCAACACCTCCATGCTGTGCCATTCAGCCACTATATGGTCTCCTCATGCTGCCAACACCTCCACGCTGTGTCATTCAGCCACTATATGGTGTCCTCATGCTTCAGCTTCATCCAAGCTGTGTCATTCAGCCACTATATGGTGTCCTCATGCTGCCAACACCTCAACGCTGTGCCATTCAGTCACTAAATGGTCTCCTCATGCTGCCAACACCTCCACGCTATGTTATTCAGTCACTATATGGTCTCCTGACACTGATGCCACCACCAGGCTCTGTAAATGTGCTGCTGTGCGGCAGTGATTCTAAAAGTGATGACGGTAATTTGCATGTTATTCTGAATAACAGTATTATTTCACTACCCCAGCACACTCCATATGCGTTTTAGAACACAACAAAGTGTTCTATACCCCTATAGAGGCTGTATGTAGGCTAGAAATAGCCTTTTTTAATATTGATTTGCCGGATCGAAACAAACTTTTTCGGAAAATTCGGCGAATCGGCCGAATCGAATTTTTGAAAAGTTCGCTCATCTCTATTGGTAGTAAGTAAAACATCTATTGCCAGCTCTGGTTTCAAAGCTTACACTGCTCTATACTCTTGCACTACTCAATAATGTCCTCCATTCTACTGCTGCTTCTGGTGTGCAGTGTATGGGAGACTTCATAGAGGTTACACCCACTAGCAAACCGAGAGACCAAGCCTGCAGCTGGAAATCTGGTAAAATGCCATATACTAGTTATATAGTAGCCAGAAATAGTGCTATTCCTCATGTAAACACAAAAATGAGTACTCTGAAGTTTATGTGAAATGGTATGCTTTAATGATTTAACAATTTCCCCATGTTGCTTCTGTTCCAATGTACCTTGAGTGCCATGTAGGTTTCCAAGGCTGCTTGATGCCTTCTCAACCACTTGGCTCCTTACATTGTCAATGGCATCAAGAGAGATGGTTGGAGAAGAAACAGGATCCCCACCAAACATCTAACCACCTAGATGATGAATTTGCCATCTCTGACCCTGTCTGCTGACAATGAGTGTAAGCTACAGTAAACACACAGCTTTTGAGCTTGTTTCATACTCCATGACCAAAAATGATTTTGAAATAGCTATATGGAAGATAAAATCTCAATTTCACACACTAGAACTTTTGCACACTATTACAGTAGACATATAGCGGGAGATTTATCAAAACCTGTCCAAAGGAAAAGTTGTTGAGTTGCCCATAGCAACCAATCAGATCGCTTCTTTCACTTTTCAGAGGCCTTTTCAAATATGAAAGAAGCGATCTGATTGGTTGCTATGGGAAATTCAGCAACTTTTCCTCTGGACAGGTTTTCACAAATCTCCCCCATACTGCATGCTCAGCAAAGCATAGATGTTTAAAAGGGACTTTGTCAGCTTTATTTCCTGTTAAGGGCTGCAGGCTCCCAATCACAGCTCAGCTAACGATCTCTGGTAAAGTGAAAGCTGAGCTGTGATTGGTTGCTGGGGAAAAATCACTAAATTTTCTCTCTCACAGTTTGATAAATCTGGGCCCATGTTAATATAGAGAACAAATGTTGGTTGCAGTGTGGCATTCTGTATGGTCATGTAGGGATTTTTGTTTCCATTTACTTGACTAAGTGCGGGTTCTTTTTTTGTTGTAAATTATATCAGTAAGAGCACAGAATATAGAAACTTCCTCTCTCCTCTATGGCTTATCTTTATTAGTTCTTAGATAAGTTACTCATTGGTGATATTCTGCATAGTTCCCATCACGCTATAGCAATGTATCTGTGGTATAGGTCTGACATATACCTATAACGTATGCCAAGTCTGGCCATTGACCACAATGTTGGGAAAAATGTATAATGCACCAAATGGCACCTTGCATAGATAAGTGCAGTTTGATGATATATTTATCCTGTACATAAAAAAAAGTATGCCATTTTATACCAAATGGACACTCTTTTGTCATCTATTGAGTAAAAGGGGGCCTAAGCTACATTTGACCTTTGATGGCAAATACACCAAATGTTTTACATACTATGTTGTGAACACAGGCTAAAAAATAGGTATAAAACTTAATTTATTATTTGCTTAAACACAGATAAAACTAATACATAATTTAGGTTGGGAGTCTTCAACAACCACAGTACCCTAGAATACAAGGGTCCCCTGCAACCCAGTCAGGGGTCTGTTGGCAAAAAAGCTTCCCTCTTGCAGTAAATGGTACTGTGGTGACTAAGGGTGGCATGTCTTTTGTACTGATAGGGTGATGTGACTGAGGTTAGAGTTCGTGACACCAAGAGTCTTAAGGCATCGGGCAATAAACACTTCAAATGCCAGGTTAGGGAAACCACTTTCACTTTACTTCAGGAACTTGTAGTATAAACAGGAACAGTTCACTTATGTGCAATGTTCGTGGAGAGATGCTTTTAGGAATCACAATTGCTTCTAGACACTGTGGAACTTTTAGTTCTCCTTGAATAACTTGTTGCTTGACTAAGATGTATGATAGATTTGTCTGAGCTTGAATTGAAGCGACTGACTGAATGACTGGGATTTGAATTTAGTAAAGTCAATGTATGTAACTTTGGAGCTAACAATCATTGAATATGCACTTCACTTATGGAATAATGTGTTAGGGCTTACCACCAGGGTGGACGTGCATGGACTGGAGCTGCCTGAGGCTTTCACTCATACTGTCCTTTTCTTTTGCTAATGAGGCCTGTCGGCTCACTGGCTCTTCTCCCCACAGCTGACTTGGGTGTAAACTTGACAGGACAGACTTGATGGATGGATGACCTGGTCAGCGGGATCCTCTAAAGGGTGATGTCGCTCAGGAACAGATTGTTGCTGCAACTGGTTATCCTAGGCCCGTCCTCATGTGGGGAAGTATAGGTCCACAGTAGAAGTTTGGAGTTGACCTCCACTCAATCTACTCTCAAACTCCAAACTCCTGACAACCGACTAGCTTCTCCTCGTCTACACAGACCTGGGGAAGCAGGGCAGGGGGCCCTGATTGGCTGAAGCAGTCATGTGATCCCTTAGCATCCTTCTGCATAGACAAGATTTACTCTTAAGGAAACAATAAGGCATACAAGTGTTTTTATTGATAAATATTACAGTGCAATAAGTTATAACACATAATAGATATAAACCTGAGCAGTGGGCCTCTCGCAGACACATTAAAGTGTCATCCACCTGACAGGGCAGGTGGACAGGTGTGTCAAACTATTTTTGCTGCCCAGGCATGCTGGGAGTAGTATTTTTTCAACAGCTGGAGGCACCCTGGTTGGGAATTACAGACCTAATACTTCTGGGTAATGCATGTGTGAGTATATAACCCCGGTGGCATGAAGGAACAGGCTGAGTCTGATGAAGCCCAAAGCGTGAAATAGCTGTTACACTATTTTCAACCCTGGTGTGTCTGCCTTTCACCCATCCTGAACCGTGTCTATTTTTAAGATTATCTAATAAAGGAATTAGATTATGTAGAACATGAAGGGGTGAGTGCCATGTTTTTCTCTCTTTGCTTGTGAAAATTTCTATAGGTCTTCTGCAACAAGAAGATTGATCGGAAGAATAATATGAAGAGGTTTCAACAACCACATTCCAGCCAATCAAAAATGTTGACGTTTGCAACTCAATAGTAAAAAAAATTTAGAATTTCTGGCTATATTTGTAAACCATAGAGCAATATTTCATGGGCATTTTCCAGCCCAAAGGACATTCAAAAATACATTGTATGAGCATGGTTTAAAACATATGAGGTTCTCTACAAAGAAAAAAAAATAAGGCTATAAGTCAGCTAAATCAATAATGGCTTTGAAATTTCACCTACATAGGATAATACCGATGCCCAACCTTATTTAAACAGTGTCAAATGTCATGGAAATACATTCAGCTGATTTCTACACTTGTTCAAATGACTTAATCAGTCAAACTGATGTTTATGGTGGATATGTTTCCATACGCTAGTGAACGTCTGACTATAAGGCTGGTTTCACACATATGTTATTTTCCCCTGTCTGTAAATACCATTCAGCTTATAATGTGGGTGGATTGGCCAGGTGGCATACTACATCAGCATGTGAACCTAGCCTACCACTGCCTACTCATTCAAGTTCAGGAGTTTTTTCAGGATTTATGATGTACAGGGTGGGCCATTTATATGGATAAACATTAATAAAATGGGAATGGTTGGTGATATTAACTTCCTGTTTGTAGCACATTAGTATATGTGAGGGGGGAAACTTTTCAAGGGGGGGTGACCATGGCGGCCATTTTGAAGTCGGCCATTTTGAATCAAACTTTTGTTTTTTCAATAGGAAGAGGGTCATGTGACACATCAAACTTATTGGGAATTTCACAAGAAAAAAATGATGTGCTTGGTTTTAACGTAACTTTATTCTTTCATGAGTTATTTATAAGTATCTGACCACTAATAAAATGTGTTCAATGTGCTGCCCATTGTGTTGGATTGTCAATGCAACCCTCTTCTCCCACTCTTCACACACTGATAGCAACACCACAGGAGAAATGCTAGCACAGGCTTCCAGTATCCATAGTTTCAGGTGCTGCACATCTCATATCTTCACATCATAGACAATTACCTTCAGATGACCCCAAAGATAAAAGTCTAAGGGGGTCAGATCGGGAGAACTTGGGGGCCATTCAACTGGCCCACGATGACCAATCCACTTTCCAGGAAACTGTTCATCTAGGAATGCTCAGACCTGACACCCATAATGTGGTGGTGCACCATCTTGCTGGAAAAATTCAGGGAATGTGCCAGCTTCAGTGCATAAAGTGAAACACATGTAGCAATTTTGCATATCCAGTGGCCTTGAGGTTTCCATTGATGAAGAATGCCCCACTATCTTTGTACCCCATATACCACACCATACCATCAATATTTGTGTTCCAACAGTCTTGGAGGGATCTATCCAATGTGGGTTAGTGTCAGACCAATAGCAGTGGTTTTGTTTGTTAACTTTACCATTCACATAAAAGTTTGCCTCATCACTGAACAAAATCTTCTGTGTAAACTGAGGGTCCTGTTCCAATTTTTGTTTTGTCCATTCTGCAGCACCTGAAACTATGGATACTGGAAGCCTGTGCTAGCATTTCTCCTGCGGTGTTGCTATCAGTGTGTGAAGAGTGGGAGAAGAGGGTTGCATTGACAATTCAACACAATGGGCAGCACATTGAACACATTTTATAAGTGGTCAGAAACTTTTAAATAACTCATGAAAGAATAAAGTTACGTTAAAACCAAACACATCATTGTTTTTCTTGTGAAATTCCCAATAAGTTTGATGTTTCACATGACCCTCTCCCTATGGAAAAAACAAAAGTTGGATTCAAAATGGCCAACTTCAAAATGGCCGCCATGGTCACCACCCATCTTGAAAAGTTTCCCCCCTCACACCTACTAATGTGCCTTAAACAGGAAGTTAATATCACCAACCATTCCCATTTTATTAAGGTGTATCCATATAAATGGCCCACCCTGTAGTTTGTGAAGCTAAAACCAGGAATGGATAAAAAAAAATAAAAAAAAAGTTGGCATGTATCCTGTATATCTCACTTTATGAACCTCGTTTTGGCTTTAAAACTCCACCACAAAACCTGGACAAAATGTAGGTTGAACATGTACATGCAAAAAAATGGCTAAAAATGAATGTGCTTATAATGGTGATTAGTGTTGCTCGCGAATATTCTCAATGCGAATTTTATTCGCGAATATCACATATTCGTGAATTCGCGAATATTCGCGAATATAGCAATATTTATTCGTAATTACGAATATTTTTTTTTTTTTTTACAGTACACATCACAGTGATTCCAGCTCTCTGCTTCCAGCTTGTGTGGTGTAAAGAAGGCTCTAATACTACTGTGTGAGATTGGCGTGCAAATTTTCGCATATGCGAAAATTTGCATATGGTAATTTTCGCATATGCAAATTTTCGCTTAATCAAATTTTTGTATATGCCGATTTTCACATATGCTAATTTTCGCATACGCGAATTTTCGCATATGCGAAAATATAATGCGAATATTAGTTGCAAATTTGCAAATTTAGCGAATATATGATGAATATTCGTCTATATATTTGCGAAATATCGCGAATTTGTATATGGCCTATGCCGCTTAATACTAATGGTGATCACAAATTCCGATTACCATCAACTTTCCATCAACTAAATCCTACTATTACAATCAAAATGCACTACAGATCTTATATGTCTCTAAATATATGATTGAGGTACTGTACTGATCAATAATACTGCTGCATTCATGAGCCCTATAGCGCTTTAAAGGGATACCCTGGGATGTACCCTTTTTTCTAAACTTGCCAAAATAAAAAAATAATTAGACTTATCTCCCGCCACCCAACACTCCTAATGTTTCCCTCCCTTCTTTTATGGACCCATATCATACCCCCATTTGCCTTGGATTTCATACAAAGACGTACAAAGTGTCCATATGTGCTGCACACTATCAT
The DNA here is from genome assembly GCF_029499605.1 of Hyla sarda. Lineage (NCBI taxonomy): Eukaryota > Metazoa > Chordata > Amphibia > Anura > Hylidae > Hyla > Hyla sarda. The sequence continues at coordinate 93,779,903 of NC_079198.1, forward strand.
GTAGAAAAGTGATGTCATGACATGGTATAACATGCTCTGCAGTACAGAACCTTAGAGACTCTGTGTACTTCCAATAATAAGGAAGAAATTGCATGCCTGATAGATGGAAATATGACTATATGACTGGCTCACGTCATTGCATACTCAATAATCAAGAAAGTAATACACTGCATTGTCCTGAAGGTCACAAGGAGTTATTACACAAATAGGGCGAGTGCATTATTGGTGCAATATAATAAGACACATCTGTTGTCTATTTATAGACTATGGAAAGTACATTTATTCCATTAGACATTTCCATAGAACCTTCACAAAGATACGGTACAACAATGTAAAAACATACTGGGCAGATGAAAGAGTATTGTGTTTTTGTACTAGTATTATGAGGCATATATTTAATATAGTCTTATAGAGTAAAACATTAAGTGACCATGTATATTGTACAGGGACCTAGATTATAATCTATCAATCCCTCTTCCTTGAGTGGTCCACCCCTCCAAAAGACCATTTTTGATGACATTTTGAGTGACAGTGTCCATTTGTGTAGCTAGGGGCTCAGCTGGGAGGTGGGATGATAGTGTAAGGTAAAGTATGTTTACCACTTCAGAAGAATATCCTTAGTTCTGCATATATATATATATATATATATATATATATATATATATATATATATATATATGTGATGCCTTGGCGGAGGAATAGGGTAGTTGGGGTGTTGCTTTTCCTAAATTATAAAGGGCGCTGTTAACCCTTCTCACTTGTGACGCCAGGGTGCGGGTTAAATACTGTAATGTTGCTAGGGCCTATCACCACCCTTCCCAAGAACGATAGGTGAATGCGTAATAAATGGATTGTCCACAACCACTGTCAACTGAAACTTGCAGGAACTTTTACTGAAGATTTTCTGAAGCAGACAATAGCAATAACAGTCCATGAACAAAGTATATTTGTATTTGAGCAGCGATTGACTGTTGGTTGAGATCAGATAAGCTCAATTTAGCTTTAGGAAGATTCCGTTGCATAGATCCGCTGGATTTAGGGGTGCGTTTAGGTCCAGTGATCTTGCGGAGAGTAGCAGGGAATTATATTTCTATAACCGCTGTGGTGTAGACCAAGGCCGCAAGGCTTTGGCCTAGTAAATGTACTTGAAAGTTGCGGAGGTCCTACCTCATTCAGTGACAGCAACCCAAGAGAGCGATCAATGGCCGCAGCTCCCTTATATGGGCAGGAAGGGCGGGCCGTTTTTGAATGGTCCAAAACAACTGTCACTCACCGTTACACGGCATTATGGGATAACACGTGACTCAAGAACCACCTAAGGTCCTTCAACATACCATAGAGTTCTGAACCATGTCACATGACCCGCAGGTCCTGCAACGCTAAAACAAGTGAGTAACATCATATACATATTTACAAAGATAATATTCATAAATATCAAGTTACTAAGTGGTGACTAGGGGCTAATTAGGGAAACGAACCCCGCTAGTCCTAGGGACTCTGACTTTGGGGACAAATAACCAAGGCACAGTATGAAATACGGGGTACCGGGACACCACAAACCGCCTTACATAAAACAAGTCGACCCCGACGCCTGTCCCCTAAGGTAGAAGGACTAGGACAAGGACAGAATTATAAACATTCTATATACATTCTGACAAAATTTTCTTTTAGTCTGACTAGTATCCTTACTAGACAATTATGAAGCTTACGAGACATCACAAAGCTATCTAGACATTATGAAGCTGTCTAGACATTAGTTTCTAGCTCCTTAGACATTTTTATAGCTCTATACATTTATGAGGCTAACTAGACATTAGTGCAGCTCTCTATACCTTTAGTTTCAAGCTGACTAAACATTTTTGAAATCTCACCACATTTTCTTTTGTTTTGCCACGATGAGTCACCTGTTAGTACACAAAAGGATACATTGGCTTGCCTGAGGCTATCTACCAATAAGGTTAGATATTAGGGTCTATCAGCTACACGCTACTTACCCCTAGAACACAACAGTATAACCTTACCTAGGTTACCTTTAGAAATACGTGTCTAATTTTAAGCTCACAAGAGCATCTACTGGCCAGGTAGAACATCTCACACACGTAATAAAGAGAAGAGAGAAAATTTGTGTACCTAACAGTGGCAGGAATTGGATATCAATAGCCTACAATTCCTAAAGGGTCTCTTGAGTGTGAGACATATTTTTATTCTGTGTATGTACTTAAGAAGACTGAGGTAGTACATTTAAGTGAGCAATTTAAGGTACTATATGTGCAAGTACTGCTTATTAGTCAGTCTTGATATCTTAAGGGTAGTTTACTATTGTTATTTTTTCCTGAGACAGGTGTTAGAGATTGGCGACTGGAATGATACTCTCGTACGGGCTGGGAGAGTCACCTACTTAGCAACTACTAAAACACCTTTTTAGTATTTTTATACATTTGTATGTACATGTCTACAAGAATTATTTACATTTTTTGTTTTTAGGGTACACGTGCATCTAGCGGACAATTTTCTGTGTACAATACTTACTTTTTATGTACACAAACTCAAAGCTATTTTTCTGTGTAAACGGACCAAATACGTTTTTATTATACAAGTTTACACATTTATTAACTCTCCAACAAGGTTTAGGCGCATACACCTGATAAGTGCAATATTTTGCAAGAAAGTCCCATGAATATAGAGGTATATACACAAACTGACGTGTAAGGATCTGCAGCCCACCTACACTAGGAGTCTATGTTTCACGGCTGCCAGAAATCAGCCGGGCACAAAACTTACGAATCTCCTACTTACTAGGAGTCTCTTGACCTGATGGTCAGGCACAAAGCTTAATGGTTACGTTGGGGAACTTGGAACTGGAACAATCTTAGCATAGTTCTGCTAGGCACAATTTCTTGAACTTGGTTACTGGAAAACAAAAGTGGTTAGCAAAGAACACCACAGTTATTACTTTACAGCCCTTCAGAAAACATTCTTCCAAACTCTTCTTGTGCCTCTTGTAGACCCCCTAGCCCTTCCAACATCAGGGCCTGGCTGGGAGTTAATGTAACTCTCCCACACCACATTGGTGAGAGTAGAATGGATAACAGTGGGATTCAAAGTGACCAGGGGTCTACTGGTCGAGATAAGGGTTGGTGCATAAGGTTTTAGCGCCATCTCCATGCCAGGAGCGGGCCAGAGCACTTTCGTTGGTACCCTTGCAGGAGGCAAACTCTGATTGCTCCGAGAGGGCCTAGGTACACACGTTGGTACCTTGGAAAAAGACAAACTCTCATTGCTAGGTACGGTCTTTGGTGCCCGCAATTTGGGTCTACTTTCTTGGTCCTGAGCAGGCCTTGGCACTGTGCTGCATGAAACAGATGACTGAAGCTGTAGAGGCTCCTTGAGTATGTTGGTGGAGGCATCAGGAGCAGACCATTTCGGCCTCAGGTTGAAAGGATCCGATTCCCAATCTGTAGACGGAAAGTATTTGAAGGGAAGCTGTGTTGGGGCCGTTGGTCTTGTGACCGCAGCAGCCTATTCTCCACGCAGACCCTGGACGGGGGTGTACTCCACTATTTCACCCACCTCCAGAGAGTAGAACTTCTTATGAAGATATGGCCTCTGTACTGCTCGCTGGTTTACGGGGATGGTTTGCCCTGTATGGCAATCTAGGAGTGTCCCATAACCTCTGACCTTGTCAAACTTGGCCACAGTTGCTCTTCGTCTTTCTAAAGGCTCCTCCCATTCTCGGGGATGATCCCGCTTGCAGATGTAGAGTGCTTCCATTTCTTTAGTATTCTCCTGATAACAAATTCTTTCCTCAGAAGACAAATGCACATGCTTAGGGGCGTACAGTTCTCTGTGTTGGGCCTTTAATTTGTCCATCAACTCAGCCAGCTCGGCTTCCTGACGGACCATTTCTCTTTGTGCGGTTGGAACTGGTGGGAGTGGCTTCCCAGGTATAGGTTGTAGAACCGTGTGCATATACTCGATGAGTCCCGGCTCATCCCCAAAAATCCACTTTGGCAAATCTGGTGAGCGCGGTCGTGTACTCGGCAAGCTGGACAGGGGTATCTCAGGCTCAGGCCTGGAGGAGGAAGAAAAGTACGCCTCTGGAAAAGTCCGATGGAATCTCGGTCCACGAGACCCAAGTCCTGTGGTGAGGGAACAATCTCACCGGCGATGCACCTCCAGGTGTCCCAGCACAGTCTCCTGGAGGTGTATCCAGCCAGTCATCATTATCATCGGGCAGTGGGGGAAGATTGCAGGCCCCCTCTTCGTCCAATGACAACCGCTGAAGACGGTCGGCAATATGCAGGAATAGTTGGGCTGCGACCGCCACAACTTTCCGTTGCTCTGGCGCCATTTTGCTGTTCTCACCACGTGGTATGCTGCTCTCCTCCATGTCTGTACTCTCCGGCTCCTTGTGCAGACTGAAGAGGTTGCTGTGCAGGTTGTCCTTTATACTGGGCTTCCCCAAAATGGCGGCCGGCAGGAAGGACATCATCGGTGCAGCCCCGACTTCCGGTCCTCCCAGAAATGACTCCTCTGTTTCTAAGTTCCCTTTCGGCTGCGATACAGCAACTTGATAGCCACGCCCAGGGGCGGGACGTGGCGCAGTGCGGGACTTTTTCGCGTCCTTCTCCGGCGGCAGGTTAACTCTTCCTGTGCTGACCGGACCAGAGGATCGTAGCATGTATTCATTTTGCAGTTTACACATTCTTGCAGCAAATAAATCTTCGCCTCCCCCCTTTCTTTTCGCGGGGCCTCCTTGTAATGCACACCACGCACCGCTCTTGTACACAGAAATGCAGTTTGTGACAAATGAATAAAGTCCGTTATTTTGGGGGGGAGTACAATTTCACTAGTGGCAACAGCAGCAGGCACACACCCGAATCCTGCTTGTGACGCCAAAAAGGCTTTGTGATGCCTTGGTGGGGGAATAGGGTAGTTGGGGTGTTGCTTTTCCTGAATTATAAAGGGCACTGTTAACCCTTGTCACTCGTGATGCTAGGGTGCGGGTTAAATACTGTAATGGTGCTGGGCCTATCGCCACCCTTCCCAAGAACGATAGGTGAATGCATAATAAATGGATTGTCCACAACCATTGTCCGTCAACTGAAACTTGCAGGAACTTTTACTGAAGATTTTCTGAAGCAGACAATAGCAATAACAGTTCATGAACAAAGTCTATTTGTATTTGAGCAGCGATTGACTGTTGGTTGAGATCAGATAAGCTCAATTTAGCTTTAGGACGATTCCGTTGCATAGATCCGCTGGATTTAGGGGTGCGTTTAGGTCCAGTGATCTTGCGGAGAGTAGCGGGGAATTATATTTCTATAACCGCTGTGGTGTAGGCAGAGGGCGCAAGGCTTTGGCCTAATAAACGTACTTGAAAGTTGCAGAGGTCCTACCTCATTCAGTGACAGCAACCCAAGAGAGTGATCAATGGCCACAGCTCCCTTATATGGGCAGGAAGGGCGGGCCGTTTTTGATTGGTCCAAAACAACTGTCACTCACCGTTACACGGCATTATGGGATAACACGCGACTCAAGAACCACCTAAGGTCGTTCAACATGCCATAGAGTTCTGAACCATTTCACATGACCCGCAGGTCCTGCAACGCTAAAACAAGTGAGTAACACCACATACATATTTACAAAGATAATATTCATAAATATCAAGTTACTAAGGGGTGACTAGGGGCTAATTAGGGAAGCAAACCCCGCTAGTCCTAGGGACTCTGACTTTGGGGACTAATAACCTAGGCACAGTATGAAATACGGTGCCGTGACACTATATATATATATATATATATATATATATATATACATATATATAAAATAAAGAAAAATATCCGCAGCACACAAAAATTGGTGAAAAAATCCAAAAAGTTATCTTACACTTATGTTTGCCTGATGGAATAGATCACTTTTTGGATTTTTTCACCAATTTTTGTGTGCTGCGGATATTTTTCTTTATTCTACATATGGACCCCTGACCAAGGTCTTGACTAGTTGTGCACCATTGAACAGTTTTCTTACTTTGGATGTGCTGTTTTCCTTCATTTGATGTACAAATTACAGTACAGTTACCCTATGACTCACAGTTGACCCAGATCACAATAGTCAGTCATTAAAGTTACAGGTTGTCTTTTTAAAGTTTGGATCTTTGCTTATTAAAATAAAAATAAAAAAAACCTTCTAAGCTATTTACCACATTGAACACAAACCTCCTTTAAATTTAACAATACTGTCCTGCTACTTCTTTCCGTACTTTGCCAATAATGTTGAGCGGCATAGGCCATATTCGAATTCGTGAATATTCGCGAATATATGGACGAATATTCGTCATATATTCGCTAAATTCGCATATTGGTAATATTCTCGTTTTATTTTCGCATATGCGTAAATTCGCGTATGCGAAAATTAACATATGCGAAAATTAACATATGCGAAAATTAGCATAAGCGAAAATTCGCAAATACGAAAATTTGCATATGCACATTTTCGCATATGCGAAAATTCACACACCAGTATCACACAGTAGTATTAGAGCCTTCTTTACACCACACAAGCTGGAAGCAGAGAGGGATGATCACTGTGAAAAAAAACAAACGAATATTCGTATTACGAATATATAGTGCTATATTCGCGAATATGCGATATTCGCAAATAAAATTTTAATTGCGAATATTCGCGAGCAACACTATTTGCCAACTGCTTCTCCTGGTGACCCCATAGCTAAAGTTACTACCCTCCACCCCCAACAGTGTCAGACAGATCGAATGCTTTAGAATGTAATTGTGCACTCCTTTGTGCGCCCCGTAAAGTAACTGTGTTCTCATTTATGTTCACACACAGTACTATTGACCCATTACCTACCCTACAATAATAGTGCTTTCTTTGTGTCTTTCTCACAGTAATAGTGTCCCCTTACTGCTTCTACACAGTAAAAGTGCCCCTAAGTGCCATCTTTATACAGTAATAGTGCCTCTTTACTACCCCTACACAGCAATATTGCCCCCTTTAGTGCCTTCCTCATAGTAACATGTCTCCCTTAATTCCCTCACACAGATCGAGCATTTGCTTGGGCAGCACTCTAAGCAATAGTGTCCCCTTACTCCCCACACAGCAATATTGCCCCCTTAGTACCTTTATTAAAGATATATTTCCCAGTTAGTGCACCATATATAGTGCTCTCACATAGTTAAGGGGTTTTCATTCAATAAATGTGCCACTGAAAAAAGGCACACCTAACCCTTACTCTCATGAGGAGTAGAATAGTTTGGGCCATAGGTCTCTTCTGGCCAATGGCATGCACTGTAAAAAGCAAGATACAGGCAGACATTATTTCAAACCTGTGCTGAGAATACAGATATAGTTGAAAGAAGAGCAGAGGGGTATTTCTCACTGTGTAGTGGTACCTGGTTGTGCCAAAGAGGCTTCACTATATTTTACAAGGATCTTTTATTTTTTTTATTGAAATTACACAAAAAAATATCTCGATATTGACTCCAATACTAAGTCTAGAATTCTAAATACTCTAAAATGATTGTTTACCAATGTACCCATCAGTCTCAATACTTGACACAAAAAATCATGATTTAAATTGTAAAAAACAGACAGTTTACTTTACTGAAGATCCATAGAAATCATGAAACATGGAAGCACAGTTTTTGTAGTTTAAAAGGGTACTTTGCTCCTAGACATCTTATCCCTATCCAAAGGATAGGGGATAAGATGTCTGATCGCCAGGGTCCCGTTACTGGTAAGCCCCCTTGATCTCTCCAGCAGCACCCCAATCATCTGGTGCATTTGCTCCATGCCTGATGACTGGCAATGCAGGGGCTGGAGGATCATGATGTCACTGCCCCACCCCCTCAATGCAAGTCTATGGGAGGAAGCATGACGCCCGCCACATCCTCTCTCATAGACTTGCATTAACCCCTTAAGGACTGAGCGATTTCACGTTTTTGCATTTTAGTTTTTTCCTCCTTGCCTTTAAAAAATCATAACCCTTTCAATTTTACACCTAAAAATCTGTATCATGGCTTATTTTTTGTGCCACTAATTCTATTTTACAGTGACATTAGTAATTTTACCGAAAAATCCACGGCGAAACGGAAAAAAAATTCATTGTGCGACAACCTTGAAGAAAAAATGCCATTTTGTAAATTTTGGGGGCTTCCTTTTCTACGCAGTACATTTTTCGGTAAAAGTGACACCTTATCTTTATTCTGTTATTCTGTAGGTCCATATGGTTAAAATGATACCCCACTTGTATAGGTTTGATTGTGCATTACTTCAGAAAAAAATCATAAATACATGCAGGTTTAAAAGTTTAAGTTTAAGTTTAAAATTTTCATTTTATGAGCCCTATAACTTTTTTATTTTTCTGCGTTCAGGGGGCTATGAAGGCTCATTTTTTGCGCCATGATTTTTAGCGGTATTTTTGTTCTGATCAGACTTTTTGATCACTTTTTATTCACTTTTTTGTAGTATAAAAAGTGATAAAAAATGCGCTATTTTGGAATTTGGAATTTTTTTGCGCGTACACCATTGAACGTGCGGTGTAAAAAGCGGTATATTTTTATAATTTGGACATTTCCGCATGCGGTGGTACCACATATGTGTATTTTTATTTTTATTTACACTGTTTTATTTTGTTACTAGGAAATGCCTGAAAGGAAATACCTGAAAGGGTTAACTTTTTTTTACACTTTTTTTTTTGCAAGCTGATAGGTGCCATAGAGACCTATCAGCTTGCAATGGCTTATTTCATTCACAGACTGCTGCCTTGCCGTTGCATGGCAACAATCAGTGAAATCGGTGATTGATTGCTCCAGCCTGTAACTCAGGCTGGGAGTAATCAACCGGAGCCCGGATGCCGCCGGAGAAGGTAAGAGACCTTCTTCACTCCGGGTAGCTGATCGGGGCCTCGCGATGACCCCGATCAGCCCGACTGAGCAGCCGGGAAGCATTTAGTTTCACTTTCGATGTGGCGCTTAGCTTTGACTTCATAAAAAAGGATATAAGAACACCAAACTCTACAATGTAGAGGAACACTGGTGAGGATACTAGACGGGATATTTCTCAAGATACAAACTAGAACTGGATGAGTCTTGATAGACTCCAGGACACAAAACAGGAATTATAAAATACAGAGCACGGATAACACTAGCAAGACTTACTCAGTGTGAACACAGACAAAGCAGAACGAATAAACATAATCTTAAAACTAATGTTACAGATTAATGTAACACAGACTAAAATACAAGGAGCATGCTATATAACCATGGCTAAATATGATAAGATAAATACAAGGTTAAATGCTGAAGCAGACATAGTCAGAATATAGCACAAACAGACATCATAGCAGATTGCACAAACAAACATCATAGTTTTGCACTGAATAACCAGCACCAGAATGCAGGAGAACTCTGGTTAAATAACTGCACCCGAGTTCTCATTCGTTCAGAGCATTAACTATTTCCTATCCAGGTAGAATAGCAAACTGCTCTGAACAAACTAGTGTGTGCATACACACCTAAACAGAAAAATACAAAAACAAATAAACAGACATTACAGGTGCTGCAAGAGAGACTGCAGGGGTTCCCAGAGACGGGACCCCTGCGATCAGACATCTTATGCTCTATCCTTAAGATTCCCAGGAGCTTGTCCTCTCTTTACTCAAGTCATTGTCATTGGACCTGTTTATTTTCTCTCAGTAGTAGTTTTCTAATCACTGTGGCTAAGAGACCGGAAAACACATCTATTTGTCTTATCGGTACTGCAATTCTCAATGGAGGGGTACAGATCTGAAGATTCATTACCTGGAAGCTACGATACATTAGGCCTGGCCAGAAGCCCCCTTTAGTCCTAGCAAGTGGTTATGGGGCCCATACTCTACTTCCTGGACTGGACTGACTTCTTAGCTGGAGTAATTTAGTCCAGTCTATCCTGGATTACACTCCCGTATTTTTCCCTCACACAAAGTGCCTGCACTGCTCTTCTACTAGCAGAAAGGCTTCACCAGATTGAACTCCTTCTTCCTCAGAGTAGAAAGAGTGGACCAGAGTAAGCTCCCTTCTGGAAGGTTTTTACCTGCGTTGCAGCTTAACCTCTGCATAGCTCTCAGCCTAGCCTGGTACATTTACACTTGTAGTTGCAAACCAATATAAAAACAATATAAAAAAGTGCATGTTAAAGAGAGGCATATATGGTACATAACATAACACCCAACCACGGGCCCTATAAGGATGCCAGTCTGGCGCTTCACATAGATTGGCCAGGATGCCTGGCTTCTTAACTGATCACTGACATCTGTATTTTTCCCTTTGACAAATATAGGGGTGTATACTCTGTACTTAGATCTATATTCTGTCTTGACTATGCTTACAATTACCTGTGTTTGAACCTGAATTTTATTTGACTACACTACCTGCTTGACTATTCTGTATCTCAAATGGATTTTCACCTCTACATTAATTTATCATAATATGTTTGTGTATAATGTCCATCCATGCTTTACCTCCAGCTACTGTAATGGTGTGACCATGTTTTTTTTCATTTAAGTCTGTACCTATCTTCAATGTTTTTGACCCAAATTCATCACTACAACACTGTCCATTTCTACCACATATTTTGAAAACAAAAAGAAGTCTAGGGGCCAATGGAGTATTGATAACCCAACACTTTGCGGTTTTAAAAGTTTAAAGAAAAGATCCAAGTTAGTCTATTCCTTTAGTAAATCAGAAATATGTAAAATAGAACAGAACAAAAGCTACTATCTAGTGCCAGTAACCTTACATAAGTAAGGGGTACACACATACACGAGGTGCGTGGCAGGCACAACACTGTTAAAATCAAATAACTCATATATATCACCAAGACAACTTGTTTAGGAGCTTGGAGCAGCATGCCTCCCATACCAGGTCCAGGTCGAGTGGTTGAGAGTGAAAGAAAACAAGGCTGGGAATTGGCAGAAGAATAACCGAAATTCGGCTTGGCAGAATAGCGCTTACTGGCAGATGGAAGAATCACATACATTTTTAGATGTATACTTTCTTTATCAGGTCTTTGACAAAGAGAGGAGTATTCTTCTAGACACGCGCTGTCTAAGATAAAAACTATTGTTTGTATTATCACTACTGCCTGTATGTGATTCACCCATCTGCTGGTGAGTACTATTCTGCCAAGTCGAATTTTAGGAAATTCTTCTGCAAATTCCCAGCCTTACTTTCCGCAGCTTTCGGTAAATCAGAAGTAGATTTATTACATGAATTTAATTGTACCCTTAATCTGTACAGGCTTCATATTAGTTAAATTACCCCTCCAGTGCTGAAATATCAGAGTTAAAAAGTTATGCAAATTAGGATTTGAAGCCCACCAAGCATTTCACTGGCTATCAAAGCCCAGCATAGTTCTGTCCCATTTCCAGTTAGTCACCTCTCTTACGTCCCGATTTACAGCCACTATGCTAACTGGTAATGTAAAAACTGTGCTGGGCTCTAACAGCTGAGATGAACACCCAGTGGGCTCAAAAACATAATTTGCATTTAATTTTAAACTCTAATACCCCAATGCTGGAAGGGTAAGTAAACTAAAGAGAGGTATATACAGATTCTCGCTCAAAATCTCTATACAATAATGCCCTTATTTTATATCCTACCGTAGTATCTATATGTATATTAGAGATGAGCGAATTGAAGCTAAAGAATTCAAATTTGTTACGAGTTTCATGAAAAATTTGATTCGCAACTAATGCAAATATCGCCGCGATTCTATCACGCAAATCACTTCATTAAACTCCATTTAGTGTGGTCCAGGCTCCAGGGCATCTAAAATGGTGGATCCACATGTCAAGACATGGGGAAAGGAACTCTGGGAAGGCAGGAAAGATGGTAGGCTGCAGCCAATCAGCAGCCAATCACCCCTGTGATGTCACACCCCTATATAATCGGCAGCCATATTGCGGCTCATCACTTTATTCATTACACTGCAGAGAGATAGGACGGGCAGCCTGTGTGTGTGTGTGTGTGTGTTACACAGAGAAGCCTTTTCCAGCAGTGTTTCACCTCCTATTCACAGATAGCAGTGTTTTTCTTCACTGAAATATATTTTTACTACAGCCATAAACCTCCCAGTCACTTTCTACAGCATTGTATTACAGAGAGGGGCAGAGAGCTGTGTGTTGCCTCATACATTTCAACAAGCTGCATCAACTTCATAAACCTTAGCAGAGGAGGCAGGAATAACTTTTCAGCGCAAATCTGTGTCTCTGCTGATTATACTAGTCTGTAAACGGTATAATACCCAGAAGTCCATTCCTAATAGTCTTTGACAGAGTGCAATTTTGGGTTTATTACACAGCTTTTGTGTGCTGCAGCACTTTTGTGTACTGCTGGTGTTGTGCAAAAATACGTTTTTTAAGTGTACAGTAGCTCATTTTTCTGCCCTCATAAGTGCATACCACATAACTACATCTAAGTAGTGTACTACTTTGTAGCTGTTAGTCTGTCAAGGGCCTAGATACTGTCAAAGAAAGGCAAAAGTAATCACCGGCTGGTGTTTTACTCCAATATGTTTTTATAAGTGTACTGTAGTGCATTTTTCTGCCCACTTTGTTCCCCAACAAATCATCTGCTGGTTATACTAGTCTGTAGATGGTTTAATACATACCCAGCAGTCCATTCCTAACAGTCTGTGAGAGAGTGCAATTTTGGGTTTAGTACACAGCGACTGTGTACTGCTGGTGTTGTGCAAAAATACGTCTTTTTAAGCATACTGTAGCACATTTTTCTGCCATCATAAGTACATACCACATAAGAACATCTAAGTAGTGTACTATTTTGTACCTGTTAATCTGTCAAGGTCCTAGATACTGTGAAAGTCCAGGCAGAAGTACTCACTGGCTGGTGGTTTTACTCAGATACTTTTTTAAGTGTACTGTAGCACATTTTTCTGCCCTCATAAGTGCATGCCACACACTTGCACCTAAGTAGTGTACTCTTTTGTACCTGTTAAACTCTCAAGTGCCTAGATACAGTGAAAGAACAGCCAAAAGTACACACCTGCTTCTGTTCTAGATGTTCTAGACAAAAACAGTTTTAAGCGTAGTGAAGCGTATTGTACTCCCCTCATATACGGATTAAGTATGTCAGGCAGAGAAGTGCCAGAATGTGCACAGAGGAGTGCCAGAGGCCCAAATTCATCAGGCAGAATTCGCAGCAGACTAGGGGCGATTGGCAGCAGGAGTTGCAGCAAGATGCCTGAACTCCCGGTATCAGCTAGCGGTCGTGTCTCGACCAGCAACCCATCTGCCATCATCGATTGGTTAACACGGTCATCCACTTCATCCCAAGTGACATCTGATACCCCCAGTCAACAGTCAGTGTGTTCCTCAGACACAACCCTCAGTTGGCATGGCCCGGGAGCAGTCCGTGTCCTCCCATTGCCTCTCAATTCTTAAAATGGACCAATATATGGAGGGTTGCTTCCAACAATGTTTATTCCTATAGACCCCCTCAGGGGTGTCCAAAAATACTCTTTATTTTCCCATATATCTGAGTAGATTGTGACCCACAAGCTTTATTAAATTAATTAAATGTGCTCAAAAAAGATAACTGGAACTTTAAAAACACACAGCTATTGCCATTTATATATATGCCTGTTTTATGCATTAAGGTATTAAGGACAGCTGTCTGTTTTTGATCAGATCACTTTCATAAGTGTTTCGGTGTGCCTGCAGATACACACTCTAATAAATGGCAATGCTGCGCTGTTAAAATCTCCCTACTCTGCCCCCTCAACATGTTTCGCTGCCTCAGCAGCTTTGTCAAGAGGTAGCGGGTGTATGATCGCGGGACGCAATCTCAGTGTTATTTATTATTATAAATTATTATTATAGATTATTCAGATGTCCATATCATATCCTCTGATGCTATGTAAACCAATGGCAAACTAGTGCCATCTGTTCTGTATCATTGATTGGTCCTTCTATCTGACTGACAGTATTAAGTTCCTATGGGCTGCATTCTACTGGCTACCAATCATCATGCCGGGATTCTGTTCAACTCTCATTGGTCAGCGTCTATGCCATGTCGCCTGCGCGTTCTCGTATGCGCAGACTCTTTGTTTACCTCAGCTCCCGATTCTCATGTGCGCAGTCTCTCCTGCGAGAGCACTCTATATTTATCCTCGGCAAGAAAATGCATTACCGCGCATACGCCTGCCCCTAATATCAGTCAGAGTGATTCACCTCAGGTATCGTAATGTTGAGTACTGGAACCTGCGTGTTCTTTTCACTGCATTTATCATTAGCCTATATAATTGGATACACTGTAGCTATATTCCCCTCTCTTGTAATTGATAGAAATTATTATGGACTGTGTATGTTTTTTTTACTACAGAACTGGTTTGTAATCCCACTATATCTCTCTTTAATCTATATTATCTCCAAAAATTGCTACTATCTATTGTATATATGCATATTTTAATATGATTCTATATGCCACCTTGTACTTTAATAGCTGTGACTATATGAACTAATAAATCCATAAATCACTTTGTTTGGATTATACTCTTTAATCCCATTATTCTTAATAATGGGATTAAAGAGTATAATCCAAACAAAGTGATGTATGGATTTATTAGTTCATATAGTCACAGCTATTAAAGTACAAGGTGGCAAATAGAATCATATGAATAGATATATTCATATACAATATATCTATATACAATAGATAGTAGGAACTTTTTAAGATAATATAGATTAAAGAGAGATATAGTGGGATAACAAACCAGTTCTGTAGTAAAAAACATAAACAGTCCGTAATAATTTCTATCAATTACAAGAGAGGGGAATATAGCTAAAGTGTATCCAATTATATAGGCTAATGATTAGTGTTGCTCGCGAATATTCGCAATGCAAATTTTATTCTTGAATATCGCATATTTGTCACAGTACACATCACAGTGATCACCCCTCTCTGCTTCCAGCTTGTGTGGTGTAAAGAAGGCTCTAATACTACTGTGTGAGACTGGCGTGCGAATTTTCGCTTATGCTAATTTTTGTATATGCTAATTTTAGCATATGCTAATTTTCGCATACGCAAATTTTCGTATATGCGAAAGTAAAATGCGAATATTATGAATATGCAAATTAAGTGCATATATGACGAATATTCGTCCATATATTTGCGAAATATCGCGAATTCGAATATGGCCTATGCAGCTCAACACTACTAATGATAAATGCAGTGAAAAGAAGAAAATAAGATAGCTAAAGTAAGGATGTGGAGGCTAAGTCCACACGCAGGTTCCAGTGCGCAACATTACAATACCTGAGGTGAATCGCTCCGAAAATAGGGGCAGGCGCATGCGCGGTAATGCATTTTTATGCTGAGGATAAATATAGAGTGCTCGTGCAGGAGAGACTGCGCACACGAGAATCGGGAGCCGAGGTAAACAAAGAGTCTGCGCATACGAGAGTGCGCAGACGACGTGGCATAGACACTGACCAATGAGAGTTGAACAGAATCCCGGCATGATGCTTGGTAGCCAGTAGAATTCAGCCCATAGGAACTTAATACTGTCAGTCAGATAGAAGGACCAATAAATGATACAGAACAGATGGCACTAGTTTGCCATTGGTTTAGATCGCATCAGAGGATATGACATGGTCATCTGAATAATCTATAAATAACACTGAGATCGCGTCCCATGCTCATACGCCCGCTACCTCTTGACAAAGCTGCTGAGGCAGCGAAACATGTTGAGGGGGGCAGAGTAGGGAGATTTTAACAGCGCAGCATTGCCATTTATTAGAGTGTGTATCTGCAGGCACACCGAAACACTTATGAAAGTGATCTGATCAAAAACAGACAGCTGTCCTTAATACCTTAATGCATAAAACAGGTATATATATATATATATAAATGGCAATAGCTGTGTGTTTTTAAAGTTCCAATTATCTTTTTTGAGCACATTTAATTAATTTAATAAAGCTTGTGGGTCACAATCTACTCAGATATATGGGAAAATAAAGGGTATTTTTGGACCCCCCTGAGGGGGTCTATATGAACTCCCATTGCCTCTGTCCTATGCTGTTCCCTCCCCTAAAGAAGTATCTTATGCTGTAGGTTCAGCTCCACTATTCACTTAGGAAGATCTAATCGAGGACAGTCAGCAGCTACTGCCCAGCCAAGAAGTGGAGGAGACATTCGCCGCTTCTTCCGCTGGGCGGGCAAGTAGCTACAGTATGAGGAAAGTGACGTAGGAGGTGGTAGTGCCAGCATTCAGGGTTCTGAAGCAGACACTGTTGAGAAACCTGAGGAGGACATCAGTGATGTGCAGACGCAATTGGGAGCCAGGTGCAGAAAGGGCTTCATCATCATCAGGAGAAGAGGGTTGCAGGATGCCCGTGAGACTGCAGCTGAGCCACCAAGGTGGTAGCATGGTTGGCAATCATCATGGTGGCAGAAGTGGAAATTCTGGAGCCAAACATGCCTGGGGGAGACCACCTGCTTCGCGGCAGCCTACCTTCTTGGGAGGTAGTGGAACAGGGGTTCCTGTAGATGGTGGCAGTAGCAGTCTTATTAGTGCAGACTGTTGGTGGGAAAATCAGCTACTCAGCGGTGGGGCAGGTTTTAATCAAACATCCGGAGGAGGTTAACATAGCCACATGCAAGATGTGTCGGCAGAAGGTGAAGCGTGGCCAGAGTCCCAATGTTGGCACCAAGACCCTTCTTCAAAATATGCTTTGCCACCATAAAGCGTGGCTCCGATGTAGTGGTCCAGCCTGCTGCATCACCTAGTGGCACATTGCTCCCTCTTTCAGCCAGCCAAGGCTCCACCAACCCAGCTAAAGGGAGCTGTGTGTCATACCCTCCTTCTGTCGCTCCAGATGCTCCTGCTACTCCTACTTTTAATCAGTCATTCCGCCGACAATCCATCGGCGAAGCCTTGTCTAAGAGACAACAGTATGCGCCCACTCATTAGACGGCACAGAAGCCAAATGTGCTCCTGTCTTAGTTGCTGGTGCTGCAGTCCCTCCCATTTCAAGTGGTGGACTCTGCACCTTTCAGAGTACTGATGGCTTTTGCCGAGCCGAGGTGGAGAGTGCCAAGCCATCATTTCTTTGCGAAGAAGGCAGGAGCAGCCCTGCACAATTTTGTGGAAGAGAAGGTGGGCCAGTACTTGAGGCTGTCCGTGTGTACCAAAGTGCACGGCAGCGCCGATGTCTGGAGCTGTAACTATGGTCAGGGACAATACATATCCTTTACGGCTCCCTGGGTGAATGTGGCTCCTGCACAGCCACAACACCAACTTGGACAGGTCACGCCGCTTTCTCCTCCACTCTCTCAGGCTGTTGGTCCTGTGACAGTGTGTGACTCCTCCACCGTGTCCTCAGCCTCCACTGCCCCTTCAGCATACCATGTGTGCAGGGCACGGTGGTGTCACGCTGTTCTTCACATGGTTTGCCTTGGCAAACATATTCAAACAGGGGAGGAACTGCTAAAAGTCATTCGTAAAGAAATCAGAGCATGGTTTACTCCACAAAAACTGAAAATGGGAACCATGGTGACTGACAACGGGAAGAACATCTTGTCTGTGCCGTGACTGGGAATGCTGAGCCATGTGCCCTGCATGGCACAAGTGTTCAATCTGATTGTCAAGCGGTTCCTGAAGTGTTCCCCCCATTTGCAAGACAACCTAAAAATGGGAAGGAAACTATGCACGCACTTTAGCATCTTGTACACCGCAAAGCACACCCTCCTTGAGCTACAGGGTCAGAACTGTATCCCCCAACATACTCGGATTTGTGACACTTCCACACGTTGGAATTCCACCCTCCATATGTTGGACCGACTGTACGAACAGAGAAAATCCATCACCGATTTCTTGATGATCCAAGCGGATAGGGGTACTCCCCTGTGTAATTTCAATGTGAACTCTCATATGTGACACCTGCCGTTTGCTCAGGCCCTTTGAGGAAGCCACATTATTAGTAAGTTGCCAGGATTACGGGATGAACAACGTAATTAAACTGCTTCATTTATTACAACACATTTTGGAAACAATGGCTGGTCAGAGCACCGGAGACATGGTGCCTACATCTCACGGCCACATGAGCAATGTGGGGGCTGAACTGAAGGAGGAAGGGGAGGGGCACAGTAGAGCACAGTTTAGGTTTCGCCAAATGGGCAGTTTTTCTAGTAATCTGACAGAAGAGGAGGAGCAGGAGCAGCTAGAGGAGCTGGAGGTTTATGAGGAAGGCGAGAAAAGAGGACCCAGACACACTGTGGCAGTATGCAGTGGAGATGGAGGCAGGGAGTCCATCCGAGTCACTTGCACACATAGCATGATGCATGCTCACTTGCTTGCGTAGTGACAGCTGAATTATCACCATTCGGCAGCGGGTTGACTTCTGACTCACCACCTTATTGAACCCTCACTACCGCCACAAAATAGGGGCCTTTTTTACACCCACTGAGAGGGAGGACAAACTGAACAACTACAGAGGCATCCTATGTAGTCAGTTGTCCGATGCCTATCAGCGCCATTGTCCTTCCTCTCACAGTTCTGAATCAGGGTCCCCCTGCGCTCACCTTCCACTGCCATGGCTGCTGGGGAGGGGTGGGGTGGCAGGAGCAGTACCAGCTTCATTAGCAGCAGCCTGAGTCTATAGTTGCTGATGAGTAGTGATGAGCGGCATATGCCATATTCGAATTTGCAATATTTCGCAAATATGAGGACGAATATGAAGTTTTTTTTCATTGCAAAATTTCGCTATTGCGAAGTTTCGCTCGTCTGCGCATGTGCGCTATGACATGATGCGAGAACGGAGATCATTTCCTGAATCTTTGCCAGTTGCTTTTCGCATCGTGATTTTCTGCTGCCCTGCGAAGCGAAGATGGTGGGGAGTAACTTTTCACCAAGTGAGGAAAAACTGCTGATTTGTAAGTAATGTCACCACTGTTATTTCATTATATTTAACTGCATTTTAGACTAGTTCAAAAGTTATGATATAAGATCAGATAGCAGTGTTTCCCAAACAGTGTGTCTCCAGCTGTTGCAAAACTACAACTCCCAGCATGCACTGACAGACCATGCCTGCTGGGAGTTGTAGTTTTTCAACAGCCTGAGGTACCCTGGTTGTGAAACACTGAGTTAGGTAACAAACTCTCAGTGTTTTGCAACCATTGTGCCTCCAGCTGTTGCTAAACTACAACTCCCTGCATGCAACTCGCTGCATCCCCCCCCCCTCACCCCCAATGTGAATATACAGGGTACATTCACATGGGCAGGGGCTTACAGTGTGTTTGTAGCTGAAGCAAATTTTGCACTGCAGCTCAAACTCTAAGCGGGAAACTACTGTGAACCCCAACCCGTGTGAAAAACACTACATTACACTACACTAACACAAAATAAAAAGTGAAAAACCCTACATATACACATACCCCTACACAGCCCCCCTCCCCAATAAAAATTAAAAACGTCTGGTACGGCACTGTTTCCTAAAAGGAGCCTCCAGCTCCCCAGTATTACCTGACAGCCATTGACTATCCAGGCATGCTGGGAGTTTAGCAACAGCTGGAGGTACCCTGTTTGGGAATCACTAGCGTACAATACCCCTATGTCCACCCCTATGCAATTCCCTAATTCAGTCCTCAGATGCGCATGGCGCTCTCACTTTGGAGCACTGTGTTATCTGTGGTATTATATAGGACTGCAGGTCACATCTACTACATTATCTGTACTCAGAGAGTTATCACTGTGTTATCTGTGGTATTACATAGGACTGCAGGTCACATCTACTACATTATCTGTACTCAGAGAGTTATCACTGTGTTATCTGTGGTATTACATAGGACTGCAGGTCACATCAACTACATTATCTGTACTCAGAGAGTTATCACGGTGTTATCTGTGGTGTTATATAGGACTGCAGGTCACATCTACTACATTATCGGTACTCAGAGAGTTATCACTGTGTTATCTGTGGTATTACATAGGACTGCAGGTCACATCTACTACATTATCTGATCTCAGAGAGTTATCACTGTGTTATCAGTTGTGCTTCTTCTGTTTTAAAAAAAACTATTGGGTTCTCTTCTGCTTTTAAAAAAGCAATTGGTTGTCACAGGATACAAGGCACAAAGGACGCAAGCAAAAGCACAGAAACACTCCCCTCTCTAAACCACCATGTGAATCTGCAAAGGAATGCTGGTGGGGAGTGATGTTATATACTGGTCGTGCCAGCAAGTTTCTATTGGTTGCTATGGACGTTGCTAAGCTCTGACAACTGTGCTTGCAGAACTCTCATTGGCTCACAGGCATAAGTAGGGCGGAATTTCAAAGAATATTCGCATGCATAAAACTTTCGCCTCACAGTCTCATCCCTGGGTCTTTAATAATACAAGCATTGCATTTATCAGTCGAAGGAGATCCCTAACTGTGCTCAGTTGTTAAAACAGTTTTAAAAAAAGACGAATATTCATAATAGCGAATTTTTAGCACGAAATTCGTTGAATTCGCAAATATACGATATTCGCTGCGAATATTCGTGAGCAACACTACTGATGAGTAGCTTTCTTCACCCGCATAGTGAAGCAACTCAGCAGCAGCAGGTTGACCTTGAGCAGGACTTGAACCAGCAGGTGGTGGCATACCTTGACATAACCCTGCCAATACACAATGAAGACCAGCTGGACTTCTGGGCTGCCAAACTGGATTCGTGGCTGCAACTAGCAGAGTTTGCCCTGGAAAAGCTGTCCTGCCCGGCCAGTAGTGTACCATCAGAGCGGGTGTTTAGTGCTGCAAGGGCCATAGTCACCCTAAGGAGAACTCGTCTGTCCAGAAAAATGAGGAGAGACTGATCTTTGTGAAGATGAATCAGGCACGGATCAGCCAGGATTTCCACCCACCAATGCCTGATGCATCAGACCATGACCATGGTGCCACACCAACACTTCACAAATATGGATAGTGCCAAATAGATTTAAGGCACTGCTCCCCAGTTACAAACATTCCACCACATCAGACCTTTTTTCACCCACCTTCGTCACTGGGTACTGGAATTGCCACCCACCGCACCACTTTATCAAGAGGTCACATTCCGGACTCCTGGTGCTTCTGCTGCCGCCTCCAGGCTGTGCTATTCAGCCACTATATGGTCTCTTCATGCTTCACCACCGTAAGGCTGTGCCATTCAGCCTCTATATGGTCTCCTCATGCTGCCACAAACTACATGCTGTGCCATTCAGCCACTATATGGCCTCCTCATGCTCCAGCCACCTCCAGGCTGTGCCATTCAGACACTATATGGTATCATCATGCTGCCACAAACTCCAGGCTGTGCCATTCAGCCACTATATGGTATCCTCATGCTTCAGTCAACTCCAGGCTGTACCATTCAGCCACTATATGGTATCATCATGCTTCAGCCAACTCCAGGCGGTGCCATTTAGCCCCTATATGGTCTCCTCATCCTTCAGCCACCTCAAGGCTGTGCCATTCAGACACTATATGGTCTCTCATACTTCAGCCAACTCCAGGCTGTGCCATTCAGCCACTATATGTATCCTCATGCTTCAGCCAACTCCAGGCTGTGCCATTCAGCCACTATATGGTCTCCTCGTGCTTCAGCCACCTCCAGGCATTGCCATTCAGACACTATATGTTCTCCTCATGCTGCCACAAACTCCAGACTGTGCCATTAAGCCACTATATGGTCCACTCATGCCTTAGTGACCTCCAGTCTGTGCCATTCAGTCACTATATTGTCTCCTCGTGCTTCAGCCACCTCCAGGCTGTGCCATTCAGACACTATATAGTATCATCATGCTTCAGCCAACTCCAGGCGGTGCCATTCAGCCACTATATGGTATCCACATGCTTTAGCCACACAACTCCAGGCTGTGCCATTCAGCTACTATATGGTCTCCTCATGCTTCAGCCACTTCCAGGCTGTGCCAATTCAGCCACTATATGGTCTCCTCATGCTGCCACAAACTCGAGGCGATCATTCAACCACTATATGGTCTTCTCATACTGATGCCACCTCTAGCCTTTTTCATTATGCGGCCATGTGACATGTGACTCCTTGTTAGATTTCGTCCTTTTTAACCACCGATCGGGGCACATGATATTAAAACTTCAATTTCAAAATCTTCAATTTCAATTTTAAAATTCATCTTTTAATCTTAGGGATTGTGAAGCCCTATTGTCTACTCATGCTGCCGCCAGCTCCAGGCTGTGTCATTGTGCCACCATATGGTCTCCTTATGCTGTTGGCACCTTAAATGAATCCCCCTCTAAATGGACTGAACCTTGCAGCATGATTAAAACTTGCATCACGGAGCTGCCTAGGATAATGATTATTAAGGGAATCCTGGCAACAAGGAATAATGAATTGAATAGTGTCTCAATTTTCTCCATCCAGTAAAGACCTTAGAATTAGAGGCTACATTGGAAAAACTGGTCTTTTTGGATTTATTTTTCTTTCCTTCTTGCTGAGATCAATGTTAAAGGGGTACTCCACTCCTAGACATCTTATCCCCTATCCAAAGCATAGGGGATAAGATGTCAGATCGCTGGGGTCCCTCTGCTGGGGACCCCTGCAATATAGCAAGAAGCACCCACCTGTAACTGCTTCCGGAAGCGCTGGAGGATCTCAGGCTAATTCCTCCCGACCACGGGGACGGAAGATCGTGATGTCATGACTCCGCCCCCATGTGATCTCACGCCCCGCCCACTCAATGCAAGTCAATGGGAGTACGGTATATCTAATGGTTTAAGATATACCGTACTTCAAGAGGAAGGTGGAATAGAGGAGGGAGAGGACAAAGAAATAAATTCTCAGCTGTTGACCTCTATATTTAAGGGGGTAGAAAAAAGCAATACATCCCTAAAAGATCTGACCACGAAAGTGGGTTATTTAAGCTCAGACGTTGGCTTAATACATGAGGACATGAAGAAAATAAAAGAAAGAATGGGGGAATTGAGAATTTGATCCCACAGATAGACAACAAAGTGGGGACGATGAGTAAAATCCAAAAAGACATAATAAGAAAGAATAAGCTTCTAGAAGAAAAAATATATGATTTAGAAGATAGGTCAAGAAGAGGAAATATTAGGTTAATTGGGCTACCAAAAAGTGAAGAAGGCTCTGATCCCATTTCTGCACAAAATGGTTAAAAGACACATTTGGAGAACAAACAATTACTTAATGGCTAACCATAGAAAGAGCTCATAGAGTACCGTTTAAAAAACCTATTCCAGGAGCCCCCCAAGGACATTATTGATTAAATTTATGTGTTCCACAGACCGGGACATTTTACTGAAAGTGGCAAGGGAAAAAGGGAAGATAATATATGGGGGGGGGGATAGTGATCAAATAGAGAATTATCATCCAATCTCGCTACTAAACTCAGATTATAAGTAGAGATGTTGCGAAATGTTCGCCGGCAAACAGTTCCCGGCGAACTTAGCATGTCCGCGTTCGCATCGCCGGGCGAACATATGTGAAGTTTGATTCGCCCCCTATACTTCAACATTGCGGTAAACTTTGACCCGGTGAGTCAGAGTAAGCAGACACATTACAGCCAATCAGCAGCAGTCCCTCCCTTCCAGACCCTCCTACCTCCTGCACGGACCTCATTCTACCTTCATTCGGCATGCTGCAGGCTTAGAAAGTGGAGGGACAGAGAAACTGCTCCTGCTGTAATAGGGAAAGCGATAGCTAGGTTGCTGCTAGGGGGTGTATTCAGGGTCCACTTTACTCGTAAAGCACTAGTGTAACATCTGCTTTAAGGACAGCACCCAAAAAAAGCCCTTTTTAGGGCTCAAATATCAGTCCATGTGTCTTGCAACAGCTGGAGGCACCCTGGTTGGTATGGAACCACTGGTTAAAAAGGATACTCCAGTGTAAAACTTAAGCTCCTTCAAGCAACTAACTACAGTATTAAAAGGGCTATAATTTCAGTCCGTGTGTCTTGCAACTGCTGGAGGCACCCTGGTTAGGGACCTCTGCTTAAAAGGGGAACTCAGCTGGCAATCTTTCTTGCTCATTGTCACAGTAGTGCAAATCACATTTGGTGTGACAGTTGTTCAAATAAAAAAAAAATACCTTTTTTGGCTGTGAAATAAAACCAGTGCTGCCTAAAGGGGGGCTCTAACTATGTGCTGCCTAATATGGGGGAATCCATGTGTTGCCAAAAGGGGGGATCTAAATATGTGCTGCCTAAAGGGGGCTCTATGTGCTGCCTAAAGGGAGGCTCTAACTATGTGCTGCCTAATATGGGGGAATCTATGTGCTGCCTAAAGGGGGGCTTTATGTGCTGCCTAAAGGGGGGCTCTAACTATGTGCTGCCTAACATGGGGAAATTTATGTGCTGCCTAAAGGGGGGATCTAACTATGTGATGCCTAAAGGGGGCTCTATGTGCTGCCTAAAGGGAGGCTCTACCTATGTGCTGCCTAAAGGGGGGCTCTTACTATGTGCTGCCTAATATGGGAGAATCTATGTGCGGCCTAAAGGGGGGATCTAACTATGTGATGCCTAAAGGGGGGCTCTATGTGCTGCCTAAAGGGGCTAAAGCACGTTATTCCAAAGAATTTAGGAATAATAGGTGATTTATGCCCTTTATGGATTAAAACCAGACTCTGCATCAACTATCTAATTTTTCATGGGAGTTTTGCCATGGATTCCCCTCCAGCACGCCACAGTCCAGGTATTAGTCCCCTTGAAACAACTTTTAAATCACTATTGTGGCCAGAAAGAGTCCCTGTGGGTTTTAACCCCTTAAGGACACAGGACGTACTCAAACTGCCCCTTTTCCGAGTCCTTAAGGACTCAGGACGTTTGAGTAGGTCCTGTCAAATCCCGGGCCCCCCCCGCTAGCCAGAGAGGAGCCGGTGCCCGATGCTTGCTGAAATCGTTCAGCAGGCATCGCGGCATATCGCCAGCGGGGTCATGATGACCCCCCATGTCGGCGATGGCCGCAGATCGCTGGACAATTCAGCCCAGCGATCTGCGGCGGATTCCGGGTCAATCGGGTCTCCAGTGACCTGGTGACCCGGAATTACTGGCTGATCGGGGCCGTCTCTGACGGCCCCGAACAGCCATAGCCAGCAGGGGTGAGGTGGCACTGGTGCCACCTCACGATTGCCCGGATTCGTCGGCCGGTTTACCGGCCGACCAGTCAGGGCACCTGCTGCGGGTGTCACTCCCACAACCCGCTCCGCCCCTCTTCCAGAGCACGTGAGCAGGTGCGGGACGTGGACCCCGGGAGCTGGGGACCCTGATCCCTGGTGGGATCAGGGCTCCAGGAGCGGCAGTGGCGGCGAGGGACTGACCTGTGTGCCGGCAGCAGTTGGAAGTGATTGACAGCCTCCTGCTGTTGCTTAGCAACAGCTCCCAGCATGCAAAAAGGGCATGCTGGGAGCTGTAGTTATGCAACAGCAGGAGGCAGACCACCACAACTCCCAGCATTCCCTTATGGGCATGGAGGCACATTTTTTCTATGGAAAAGTGTACCTTCAGCTGTTACATAGTTACTTAGTTAGTACTGTTGAAAAAAGACATACGTCCATAAAGTATAACTACAACTCCCAGCTTGCACAAACAGCTAAAGTGCATGCTGGGAGTTGTAGTGGTGCATATGCTGGTTGCATAACTACAACTCCCAGCATGCCCGTTGGCTGTCGGTGACTGCTGAGAGTTGTAGTTTTGCAACAGCTGAAGGCACACTGGTTGTGATTTTGTTTTTTTTACCTAACTCAATGTTTCACGACCAGTGTGTCTCCAGCTGTTGGAAACTACAACTCCCAGCATGCACCGTACATACTGAGAGTTGTAGTTTTGCAACAGCTGGAGGCACACTGTTTGTGAAACACTGAGTTAGGTCACAAACTCAGTGTTACACAACCAGTGTGCCTACAGCTGTTGCCAATCTAAAACTCTCAGCATGTACAGTCTGTCAGCGCATGCTGGGAGTTGTAGTTTTGCAACAGCTGGATGTCCGTCCCCCCAATGTGAATGTAAAGGGTACACTCACATGGGCGGTGGTTTACAGTAAGTATCCGTCTGCAAGTTTGAGCTGCGGCTAATTTTCTGCCGCAGCTCAAACTGCCAGCGAGAAACTACTGTGAACCCCCGCCCGTGCGACTGTACCCTAAAAACACTACACTACACTGACACAAAATAAAATAAAGGTAAAAAAACACTACATATACACATACCCCTACACAGCCCCCCTCCCCAATAAAAATGAAAAACATCTGGTACGCCACTGTTTACAAAACGGAGCCTCCAGCTGTTGCAAAACAACTACTCCCAGTATTACCAGACAGCCACTGACTGTCCAGGCATGCTGGGAGTTTTACAACAGCTGGAGGCACCCTGTTTAGGAATCACTGGCGTAGAATACCTCTATGTCCACCCCTATGCAATCCCTAATTTAGGCCTCAAATGCACATGGCGCTCTCACTTTGTCGTATTTCAAGGTAACAGTTTAGGGTCACATATGGGGTATCGCCGTACTCGGGAGAATTTGTGTTACAAATTTTGGGGGGTATTTTCTGCTTTTACCCTTTTTAAAAATGTAAAATTTTGGGGAAAATAAGCATTTTAGGTAAAAATATATATATTTTTTTTACATATGCAAAAGTTGTGAAACACCTGTGGGGTATAAAGGTTCACTTATCCCCCTGTTATGTTCCCCGAGGGGTCTAGTTTCCAAAATAGTATGCCATGTTTTTTTTTTTGCTGTCTTGGCACCATAGGGGCTTCCTAAATGCGGCATGCCCCCAGAGACAAAATTGCTTTCAAAAAGCCAAATGTGACTCCTTCTCTTCTGAGAACTGTAGTGCGCCAGCAGAGCAATTTTCACCCCCATATGGGGTGTTTTCTGAATCGGGAGAAATTGGGCTTCAAATTTTGGGGGGTATTTTTAAAAATGTAAAGCTTTTGGGAAACCAAGCATTTTAGGAAAAAAATATTTTTTTAGTCGTGAATCACCTGTGGGGTATTAAGGTTCACTTTACCCCTTGTTATGTTCCCCGAGGGGTCTAGTTTCCAAATTTTTTTTTGCTGTTCAGGCACCATAAGGGTTTCCTAAAGGTGACATGCCCCCCAAAAAACATTTGTCGCTCCTTCCCTTCTGAGCCCTTTACTGCACCCGCCGAACACTTTACATAGACATATGAGGTATGTGCTTACTCGAGAGAAATTGGGTTTCAAATAAAAGTAAAAATTTTCTCCATTTTACCCCTTGCAAAAATTCAAAAATTGGGTCTACAAGAGTGTAAAAAATGAAGATTGTGAATTTTCTCCATCACTTTGCTGCTGTTCCTGTGAAACATCTAAAGGGTTAAAACGCTGACTGATTGTCATTTTGAATACTTTGGGGGGTGCAGTTTTTATAATGGGGTAATTTGTGGGGTATTTCTAATATGAAGACCCTTCAAATCCACTTCAAACCTGAACTGGTCCCTGAAAAAAAGCGAGTTTCAAAATTTTGTGAAAAATTGGAAAATTGCTGCTGAACTTCGAAGCCCTCTGGTGTCTTCCAAAAGCAAAAACACACCAATTTTATGATGCAAACATAAAGTAGACATATTGGAAATGTGGATAAAAAAATGTATTTGGAATATCCATTTTCCTTACAAGCAGAGAGCTTCAAAGTTAGAAAAATGCTAAATTTTCTAAATTTTCATCAAATTTTGAGATTTTTCACAAAGAAATGTTAAAGTATGTTAAAGTAGAATATGTCACGAAAAAAGAATCTCGGAATTAGAATGATAAGTAAAAGCATTCCTGAGTTATTAATGTTTAAAGTAACAGTGGTCAGAATAGCAAAAAATGGTCGAGTCCTTAAGGTGTAAAAGGGCTCAGTCCTTAAGGGGTTAAAATTTGCCTGCCCATTGAAGTCAATGGCGGTTCGCCCGGTTCGTGAACATTTGCGGAAGTTCGCGTTCTCCGTTCGCGAACCGAAAATGTTATGTTCGCAACATCACTACTTATAAGTTATTTGCAAAAATATGTGCTACTAGACTCAATAACTCTACCTCAAATTATAGGTGAGGAACAAAGAGGATTTGTAGCAGGAAGGAATATGGCAGTAAACGTACATAGAGTATTTATGAATTTTCAGTCTATGGGTGGGGACCCCTGCCCCATCCTGTCTCTCGATGCCAGTAAAGCATTTGACTAGGTGGAGTGGGGTTTTCTCTTAAAGGTATTAGAATTTTTGGGGAAACTTTTCTCCCAAACGGTTAGGACAATTTATTCTTCACCAAGTGCTAGAATAAATATTAATGGTATTCCCTCAGAAAAAAATTATCAGGAAAGGGGAACGAGGCAGGGTTGCCCCCTGTCGCCATTATTGTTTTCACTGTTTATGGAGCCATTAGCTATTAATATAAGGGAGTCTGAGGTTTTGTTTGGCTATGGAGCTAAGGGGGATAAGGAGAAGATTTTGTTATATGCAGATGACGTGATTATGTTCATCAGAAACCCAATTCAGAAGGTCCCAGAAGTGGTACAAATGGTGGAAGAATTTGGAGCAATATCGGGGTTTAAAATTAATTGGCAAAAATCAGGGCTTCTTCCGCTAGATGAGGAAATAAACTCCTCTATAGGAAATATAAAAATATTAAAAACAACAGAATATATGGAATATCTGGGCATAAAAACTTCGAAAAATGTTGAGGAGTTTGATAAACTTAATTTACAACCTTTGCTGGAAAAAATTTAAATTAATGTATGGATAAAATTGCGCTTAACCCCTTAAGAACCAGGCCATTTTACACCTTAGGACCAGAGCGTTTTTTGCACATCTGACCACTGTCACTTTAAACATTAATAACTCTGGAATGCTTTTAGTTATCATTCTGATTCCGAGATTGTTTTTTCGTGACATTCTACTTTAACATAGTGGTAAAATTTGGTGGTAACTTGCATCCTTTCTTGGTGAAAAATCCCCAAATTTGATGAAAAATGTGAAAATTTAGCATTTTTCCAAAAATTTTTTTTTTGATTCACATATACAATATGTCTACTTTATGTTTGCATCATAAAATTGACGTGTTTTTACTTTTGGAAGACACCAGAGGGCTTCAAAGTTCAGCAGCAATTTTCCAATTTTCCAAAAAATTTTCAAACTCACTATTTTTCAGGGACCAGTTCAGGTTTGAAGTGGATTTGAAGGGTCTTCATCTTAGAAATTCCCCACAAATGACCCCATTATAAAAACTGAACCCCCCAAAGTATTCAAAATGACATTTAGTCAGCGTTTCAACTCTTCAGGTGTTTCACAGGAATAGCAGCAAATTGAAGGAGAAAATTCACAATTTTCATTTTTTACGCTCGCATGTTCTTGTAGACCCAATTTTTGAATTTTTACAAGGGGTAAAAGGAGAAAATGTATACTTATGTTTGTAGCCCAATTTCTCTCGAGGAAGCACATACCTCATATGTCTATGTAAATTGTTCGGCGGGTGCACTAGAGGGCTCAGAAGCGAAGGAGCGACAAGGGGATTTTGGAAAGTATGTTTTTCTGAAATGGTTTTGGGGGGGGCATGTTGCATTTTGGAAGCCCCTATGGTGCCAGGAGAGCAAAAAAAACACACATGTCATACCCTTTTGGAAACTAGACCCCTTGAGGAACGTAACAAGGAATAAAGTGAGCAATAATACCCCACAGGGGTTTCACGACTTTTGCATATGTAAAAAAAAAAAAAAAATCACAAAAATTTGTGTTTCCCCCCAAAATTTCACATTTTTGCAAGGGTTAATAGCAGGGAAAAAAAATTGTAACCCCATCTCTTCTGAGTATGGAAATGCCCCATGTGTGGACGTCAAGTGCTCTGCTGGCGCACTACAATGCTCAGAAGAGAAGGAGCGCCATTGAGCTTTTGGGAAAAAAATTGTTTGGAATGGAAGTCAGGGGCCATGTGCATTTACAAAGCCCCCCGTGGTGCCAGAAGAGTGGACCCCCCACATGTGACCCTATTTTGGAAACTACACCCCTCACAGAATTTAATAAGGGGTGCAGTGAGTATTTACACCCCACTGGCGTTTGACAGATCTTTGGAACAGTAGGCTGTGCCAATGAAAAATTACATTTTTCATTTTCACGGACCACTGTTCCAAAAATCTGTCAGACACCTGTGGGGTGTAAATGCTCACTGTACCCCTTATTACATTCCGTGAGGGGTGTAGTTTCCAAAATGGGGTCACATGTGGGTATTTATTTTTTTGCGTTTATGTCAGAACTGCTGTAAAATCGGCCACCCCTGTGCAAATCACCAATTTAGGCCTCAAATGTACATGGTGCGCTCTCACTCCTGAGCCTTGTTGTGCGCCCACAGAGCATCTTACACCTACATATGGGGTATTTCTGTACTCAGGAAAAATTGCGTTACAAATTTTGGGGTCTTTTTTTCCATTTAACGCTTGTGAAAATAAAAAGTATAGGGCAACACCAGCATGTTAGTGTAAACTTTTTTTATTTTTTTACACTAACAAGCTGGTGTAGCCCCAACTTTTCCTTTTCATAAGGGGTAAAAGGAGAAAAAGCCCCCCCAAATTTGTAGTGCAATTTCTCCCGAGTACGTAAATACCCCATATGTGGCCCTAAACTGTTTCCTTGAAATACGACAGGGCTCCGAAGTGAGAGAGCTTCATGCGCATTTGAGGACTAAATTAGGAATCGCATAGGATGGACATAGGGGTATTCTACACCAGTGATTCCCAAACAGGGTGCCTCCAGAAGTTGCTAAATTCCCAGCATGCCTGGACAGTCAGTGGCTGTCCGGAAATGCTGGGAGTTGTTGTTTTGCAACAGCTGGAGGCTTCGTTTTGGAAACACTGCCATACAATACGGTTTTCATTTTTTATTGGGGGGGGGGGGGGACAGTGTAAGGGGGTGTATATGTAGTGTTTTACTCTTTATTATGTGTTAGTGTAGTGTAGTGTTTTTAGGGTACATTTGCACTGGCGTGTTACGGTGAGTTTCCAGCTAGGAGTTTGAGCTGCGGCGAAAAATTTGCCACAGCTCAAACTTGAAGCAGGAAACTTACTGTAAGCCTGCCTGTGTGAATGTACCCTGTACGTTCACATGGGGGGCAAACCTCCAGCTGTTTCAAAACTACCAATCCCAGCATGTACTGACAGACAGTGCATGCTGGGAGTTGTACTTTTGCAACAGCTGGAGACACACTGGTTGGAAAACCTTCAGTTAGCTTCCGTTACCTAACTCAGTATTTTCCAACCAGTCTGCCCCCAGCTGTTGCAAAACTACAACTCCCAGCATGTACTGTTCACCGAAGGGCATGCTGGGAGATGTAGTTATGTAATAGCTGGAGGTACGCAACTACAACTCCCAGCATGCTGAGACAGCTGATTGCTGTTTGCACATGCTGGGATTTGCAGTTTTGCAACATCTGGAGGGCTACAGTTTTAGAGACCACTGCAAAGTGATCTCCAAACTGGGGTCCTCCAGCTGTTGCAAAACTACAATTCCCAGCATGCCCAGACAGCAAACAGTTGTTTGGGCATGCTAGGAGTTGTAGTTTTGCAAGATCTGGAGGGCTACAGTTTAGGGACCACTATATAGTGGTCTCAAACTGTGGCCCTCCAGCTGTTGCAAGGCAACTCACCGACTTCCGTCGGATCCAGCCGCACGTCATCGCCGCCCGTCGATCTCCGAAGTTGATCTTCGGCGCCGGTCCCCGTCGTTTCCCCATCCTGCCCTGCCTATTGTGGGTGGGCAGGACGGGGAAAACTAAAGAAAAAACTTTCCTTAATCCATATTGGTGATACTCTTATAAAGTGATGATACTCTTAAAAATGAAGAACCGTGGGTAACAGTACCATTATAATTAAGGTTATCCAATCTGCCATATTTAACCCCTACAGGACCCATTAAAAATCTCTTTAATCTCTTCAATTTTGACACCATATGGTCTCCCTGTTGCCACATTGACGCTCTGCAGCAGTGATTCTAATAGCAATTGTCTGTAATCTGCATGTCAAACTGAATTATATTATTATTTCACTAACACAGCACACTCCCTATGCCTGTTTGGACAAGGCACAGTGCTCTACACCCCTATTGAGGATCTCTGTAGGCCAGAAATAGCCGTTTTTAATACAGATTTGCCACAAATAAATTAGGACCGAAACAAATCTTTTCGGAAATATTGGCGAATCGGCCGAATCAAATTTTTCAACAGTTCGCTTATCTCTAATATATATATCCAGCATGTCACCCAGTCAGAGGCTATATGCCCCGAAGAGGTTAGTGGATAGTTGAGCGTTAGGCTCAGAATTTGTGCTAGGGTCCCATCCTAAATGAGGCCACCTCCCCGTGGGGGAAGGGGGACACGTTTTGATCAAAAAGTGCGCTAAGAGCCTACATTTTTTGACCAATGTGTGCTGTTGCAATCCTCTTTTTTTGTATACTCTATATATATTCATATATACATTCAGTTTAGAACAGTTTAGATAGTTTGCTTAATTGAAATTGCACATTAGAGGCAACCATTCAAAAAAGTGCATTCACAGCATACACAGAGTTTAACCCCTTAAGGACCAAGGGCGTACAGGTATGCCTTTGCTCCCTGGTACTTAAGGACCAAGGGCGTACCTGTACGCCCGTGGGAATTTCGGTCCTTGCCGCACGCTGGCGGGGACCGGACAGGGGGTGACTGCTGATATCTATCTGCAGGCACCCCGCGCAAATGCTCAGGGGGGTCATCAGACCCCCCCCATGTTGGCGATCGTCGCAAATTGCAAGTGAATTCACACTTGCGATTTGCGGCTATTCTGGGTCATACGGGTCTATGGTGACCCGGAATATAACGGGGATCGCGGTTGTCCAAGACACCCACAATCCCCCTGAAGGGATAGGAGAGAGGTGGCAGGGGTGCCACCCCTCCTATCCTTGCTATTGGTGGTCTAGATGCGACCAACAATAGCAGATCGGGGGCGGGGGGCTTTACTTTCGGTTTCCCCATTCTGCCCACCCACAATAGGCGGGGCAGAACTGGGAACCGACAGAGGACCGGTGGCGGCGTCCACTTACCCCGCGGGCGAGGCTGCGGGCGACCATCGGTGGAGGAGATCGGAGTCCGGCGATGTCGTGCAGCTGGCTCCCTGGATCCGACGGAAGTCGGTAAGTTGCCTAGCAACATCTGGAGGGTACAGTCTGAGACCACTATACAGGGGTCTCTAAACTGTAACCCTCCAGATGTTGCAAAACTACAACTCCCAGCATGCCCAGACCGCTGTTAGGGCATGCAGGGATTTGTAGTTTTGCAACAGCTGGAGGGCCCCAGTTTGGAGATCACTGGCAGTGATCTCTAACTGTGGCCCTCCATATGTTGCAAAACTGCAACTCCTAGCATGCCCAAACAGCAGTTTGCTGTCAGGGCATGCTGGGATTTGTAGTTTTGCAACAGCTGGAGGTCCACAGTTTGGAAATCTCTAAATTGTAGCCCTCCAGATGTTGCAAAACTGCTAATCCCTGCATGCCCTTTCAGCAAAAAGCTGTCTCGACATGCTGGGAGTTGTAGTTGTCTACCTCCAGCTGTTGCATAACTAAATCTCCCATCATGCCCTTCGGCAATCAGTACATGCTGGGAGTTGTAGTTTTGCAACAGCTGGAGGCACACTGGTTGGTAAATACTGAGTTAGGTAACAGAACCTAACTGAAGGTTTTCCAACCAGTGTGCCTCCAGCTGTTGCAAAAGTACAACTCCCATGCTGCATGCTGGGAGTTGTAGTTTTGAAACAGCTGAAGGTTTGCCCCCCCCCCCCCCCCCCCATGTGAATGTACAGGGTACATTCACAGAGGCAGGTTTACAGTAAGTTTCCTGCTTCAAGTATGAGCTGCGGCAAATTTTTTGCCGCAGCGCATACTCCTAACGGTAAGCTCACTGTAAACCGCCGCCAGTGTGAATGTACCCTAAAAACACTACACTACACTAACACATAATAAAGGGTAAAACACAACATATACGCCCCTTTACACTGCCCCCCCCCCCCAATAAAAATGAAAAAGGTATCTTACGGCAGTGTTTCCAAAAGGGAGCCTCCAGCTGTTGCAAAACAACAACTCCCAGCATTTCCGGACAGCCACTGACTCTCCAGGCATGCTGGGAGTTTAGCAACAGCTGGAGGCACCCTGTTTGGGAATCACTGGCGTAGAATACTCCTATGTCCACCCCCTATGCAATCCCTAATTTAGTCCTCAAATGTGCATGGCGCTCTCTCACTTCGGAGCCCTGTCCTCTTTCAAGGAAACAGTTTAGGGCCACATATGGGGTATTTCCGTACTCGGGAGAAATTGCACTACAAATTTTGGGGGGCTTTTATCCTTTTTACCCCTTATGAAAAAGAAAAGTTGGGGTCTACACCAGCCTGTTAGTGTAAAAAAATTATAATTTACACTAACATGCTAGTGTTGTCCTTTACTTTTTATTTTCACAAAAGGTAAAAGGAAAAAAAGACCCCCAAAATTTGTAACGCAATTTCTCCTGAGTACAGAAATACCTCATATGTGGGCGTAAAACGCTCGGCGGGGGCACAACGAGGCTCAGGAGTGAGAGCGCACTATGTACATTTGAGGCCTAAATTGGTGATTTGCACAGGGGTGGCTGATTTTACAGCGGTTCTCACCTAAACGCAAAAAAATAAATACCCACATGTGACCCCATTTTGGAAACTACACCCCTCATGTAATGTAATAAGGGGTACAGTGAGCATTTACGCCCCACAGGGGTCTGACAGATTTTTGGAACAGTGGTCCGTGAAAATGAAAATAGTAATTTTTCATTTGCACAGCCCACTGTTCCAAAGATCTGTAAAATGCATGTGGGGTGTAAATGCTCACTGCACCCCTTATTAAATTCTGTGAAGGGTGTAGTTTCCAAAATGGGGTCACATGTGGGGGGGTCCACTGTTCTGGCACCACAGGAGGCTTTGTAAACGCACATGGCCCCTGACTTCCATTCCAAACAAATTCCCTTTTCAAAAGCTTAATGGCGCTCCTTCTCTTCTGAGCATTGTAGTGCGCCAGCAGAGCACTTGACGTCCACACATGGGGTATTTCCATACTCAGAAGAAATGGGGGTACAAATTTTGGGGGTAATTTTCTCCTATTACCCCTTGTAAAAATGTAACATTTTGGGAAAAAACAGCATTTTAGTGAAAAACATTTTTTTTTTTTTTCATTTACACATCCGACTTTAACAAAAAGTAGTGAAATACCTTTGAGGTGTTAAGGCTCCCTGTACCCTTCTTTACATTCCTTGAGGGGTGTAGTTTCCAAAATAGTATGCCATGTTTTTTTTTTTTTGCTGTTCTAGCACCAAAGGGGCTTCCTAAATGTGACATGCCCCCCAAAAACCATTTCAGAAAAACTCAATCTCCAAAATCCCATTGTCATTCCCTCCCTTCTGAGCCCTCTACAGTGGCCGCCGAACACTTGACATACACATATGAGGTATTTTCTTACTTGAGAGAAATTGGGTTACAAATTATGAAAGGATTTTTTTCCTTTTACCTCTTGTAAAAATTCAAAAACTGGATCTACAAGAACATGCGAGTGTAAAAAATGAAGATTTTGAATTTTCTACTTCACTTTGCTGCTATTCCTGTGAAACACCTAAAGGGTTAACACTCTTACTGAATGTAATTTTGAATATTTTGGAAGGGGGGGGGGGGGGGGCGTTTTTATAATGGGGTCATTTGTGGGGTATTTCTAACATTTCAAGTAGAATATGTCATGAAAAAACAATCTCGGAAACAGAATGATAGGTAAAAGCATCCCAGAGTTATTAATGCTTAAAGTGAAAGTGGTTAGATATACAAAAAACGCTCTGGTCCTACAGTGAAAATTGGCCTGGTCCTTAAGGGGTTAAAAATAAGAAAAAGTGATGACATACAGTTTGTTGACCCTCAGCCTTAGTGTCTTCTATGGTATTTAAAAATGTCACTGTTATATGTCAAATGGGTTGGGTTTAAAAAAAATGACATTTGACTTTGGTTATTTCCCATGCTGTATGGACTTCATTTATGGTACTTGTAAAAGTGGCAATCTTTTTCTTGGGTTGTACAACATAAAAATGTTGTCATAAAGTTGAAGAAAGATGAAGGCAGTTAACAAGCATAACTTAAACAAACATATAACTTAAGGAATGTAAAGTCACTTTACAGCAAGGACAGGTGGTGACCGTCCCTGACTCCATCTTTTAAAATTAAGAGTATTGCAACAGCAGATAGGCCTACAATACCTTATGACTACTTTTATTAAACTCATGTACTGTACTTTGTTATAACTGATGTGTTGACGTAATTAATCAAGAAAAATATATGCTCTAATATGTTTCTCAAATAAGTTGGTCATGAATGCTAGTGCATATTGGTGATTAGAGATGAGCGAATCGAAGCTGACAAACTCGAATTTGTTATGAATTTCGGGAAATATTCGATTTGCAATGAATGCGAATATCGCCATGATTCTATCATGCAAATCCCTTCATTAAACTCCATTTTACAGCATTCCAGGCCCCAGGGCATCTAAAATGGCGGACCCACATGTTAGTACATGGGGCAAGGGATGCTGGGAAGGCAAGGCGGGAAGGGAAGTAGGCAGTATGACCCTGAATTACATGCAGGATGCAGCCTAAAGGCAGTCACCCCTGGGTCACAGCCCTATATAATCGTCAGCCATATTGCGGCCAGCCACTTCATTCATTAGACTGCAGAGAGATAGGACGGACAGCCTGTGTGTGTGTTACAGCAGAGAAAAGTGCATTCCAGCAGCGTTTAACATCCTCCTAGTCACATCAGCGTTCTCGTGGACGGAGAGCATTGTTTTTTTCACTGAAAGGGATTTTTACTGCAGCTGCAGGCATTAACCTCCCAGACACTTTCTTCGTCATAGTATTACAGAGAGGGGCACATAGCTATGTGTTGCCTCATAAATTTCAATAAGCTGCATCAACTTCATAAACCTTAGCAGAGGAGGCAGGAATCATTTTTCAGCGCAATTCTGCCTTTTTGTTCCACAAAAAATTATCTACTGTTTATACTAGTCTGTAGATGGTATAATAACCAGCAGTACTATTCCTAATAGTCTGTGACAGAGTGTAATTTTGAGTTAAGTACACAGCTTTTTTTTTTGCTGCGGCACTGCTGTGTACTGCTGGTGTTTTACAAAAATATATTTTTTAAGGGCATTTTTTTTCCCCTAATCGGTGCATACCGCATACGTACATCTAAGTAGTGTACTATTTTGGACCTGTTAATCTGTAAAGGGTCTACATACTGTGAAAGGACAGCCAAAAGTAATCACTGGCTGGTGCTTTAAAAAATTACAGAGTTTTTAGGCACATTGTAGCACTTTTTTCTGCCCTCATAAGTGCATACCGCATATGGACATCTAAGTAGTGTACCGTTTTGTAACTGTTAATCTGTCAAGTGCCTACATACTGTGAAAGTCCAGGCAAAAGTACTCATCAGCTGGTGTACTTTTTAAGTGTACTGTAGAGCATTTTTCTGCCCTCATCAGTGAATACTACATACCTACATCTAAGTAGTGTACTATTTTGTTCCTGTTAATCGGTCAAGGGCCTAAATACTGTGAAAGGACAGCCAAGAGTGCACACCTGCTGCTGTTCTAGACAAATACTGTTTTAAGCGTAGTGAAGCGTATTGTACTTCCCTTATATACACACTAAGTATGTCAGGCAGATAAGTGCCAGGACGTGCACAGAAGAGTGGCAGAGGCCTAAATCTTTCAGGCAGAGGTTGCAGCATTCTAGGGGCGAGTGGCAGGTGAAGTCGCAGCCAGAGGACTGAGCTCCTGTTATCAGCTAGCAGTTGTCTCTCGACCAGCAACCCATTTTCCCATCGTTGATTGGTTAACATGGTCATCCACTTAATCAAAAGTGACATCTGAAACCCCCAGTCAACAGTCGGTGGGTTCCTAAGACACAACCCTCAGTTGGCATGGCCCAGGAGCAGTCCCTGTCCTTCCATTTCCTCTGTCCTATGCTGTTCCCTCTCCTACAGAAGTATATCATGCTGTGGGTTCAGCTCCACTATTCCCTGAGGACAATCTAATAGAGGACAGTAAGCAGCTACTGCCAAGCCAAGCAGTGGAGGAGACATCCGTCGCTTCCTCTGCTAGGCAGGCAAGTAGTGATGAGGAGAGTGACGTGGGAGGCGGTGTTGCCAGGGTTCAGGGTCCTGAAGCAGACACTGTTGAGGAACCTGAGTAGGACATCAGTGACATGCAGACACTTGTTGATGATGATGATGAAGCCGATCGCAATTGGGAGCGGGGTGCAGAAGGGGCTTTATCATCATCAGGAGAAGATAGTTGCAGGTTGCCCGTGAGGTAGCAGGTGAGCCAGCAAGGCGGTAGCATGGTTGGCAGTCAGCTATGCTACCAAACACAACAGACCAAAGAATATGAATAACAGTAAATAAATTATTTATTGATACAAACACATATATAAAATATCATAAAATACATATAGTGGGAGAGGTATGTCGGATACACAGACAGAAAATGGTGAGTGTGTACTAGTCACATAATGATAGAAATACTATACACATGATAGCAAGGTGCAGTTTACAGGACTCAAGCCTGAATAATAATATAACAATAATATAAGGTATATGCAAATATATACACAATAACATGTAAGTAAACTAGAAAGATGGTATGCACCCTGCCTAGACACCTCACCTTGACCCCGAACGCGTTTTCACACTCGCTTCCTCAGGGGGCGTGTCATGTGGGGATAACCCATATTATTTATACTGTGGTTGGGCCAATAGGAACACTCATAGGACAAAAACTACACCTGCATTATTAAGAAGTATATGGCGTCTGCCATATATGGTTACATACCCGCCTTGGACCCCGTCATAATCTCGCGTCTAACGTGGCGACCAGATATGTGTAACAGGGGGCGCTTCCGCCTCCTTCACTGAATGCCGTTAATGACTTGTCACATGACCGGTGGAACGCAGGAGGCACGTCATGTCGTTCCAGTCATGTGATAAGTCACATGATCAGAGCACAACGTCCGCACATCTATTGCCACCGTCAATGCTATGGTACCCATGGACGAAGATGCCGGAGTTGTATAATTTACTCGCATGCGCAATAAACTAGAGAACATGACACAGGTAAGTAAAGAGAATAAGAAAGAAAGAAACCACAGTGTAGTGCGAAAGTGGCAAGGAAAGAAAGAAAAACAAATAGGTGAATTGTGAAAACACACTTACCATCACCAATGAAAGAACCATCACCGTAATTGTCTGAAAAATTATAATGATAAAAAAGGTTAGTGAAATCAAGCCTAATCAACAGATGTGATGGTGTACTCTATAATACATAATGATGTGGGCAATATGTGTAAAAGATGATTATAAAAAAATGATACATGGATAATGAATGTGACAAAATTAGGGTGAATGGTGTGATACATAACAAAACATAGTTTACATATCATAATATCATTAAAGTGCTATTCTTAGTGTAAACTTATACTATATACGTGTATAAATATAAAGTGTCATGTGCAAACCACTGTCAAAGACAGTGTACCTAATAAATCCCTAATTTATGTGCAAATATAGAATTTATGGTTAAAAAAGTTATTATTAGAAAAAACGTGATTAGAAAAAATTTTTTTTTATATGTACTAAAAGACTCTATAAAGCCAAAACAATTCATTTTTAAAATAGGAGGGTCTCAGGCAGAGTGCTTACACAAAGACAAGACGAGATTCAGATGACTTGACAGATGTTGCGAGGCCTAGAAGATACAAGCAGACAAAGAGAACATTCAGACAAGGGACCACTGTTAAAATGTCATAAAAAAATGCACTAACTAAAAAGAAGTGGAATCCCTAAGAATACCACATGACAAACTGACCTTACACTACTCTATTATGTTATATCTATAAAAATGGAACAAAACTAATATGTTCATTAAGGCCCTTCAGATGAAGAGTCTTCAATCTGTGGATCCATCTTGTCTCCAACTGTGGCAACTTAATTTTCCACTCTCCCCCTCTGATTACCACTATCACTTGGTCAATACCCCTCACCTTGAAACCCGTGGGCTTTGAATCATGATGTATCTTGAAGTGACGTGGTATCGTTGTCACTAGGTTGAGGTCATCTTCATTCTTTGCGGACAGGATACCCAATACATGTTCCCTGGTGCGTCTCCTAAGTTCCCTCGTAGTCAATCAAATATACACCAGTCCACAGGGACACGTGGCGTAATAGATAACTCCTGTGGATTGACAAGATATCGTATGAGTAATAACAAAAGTGCGTGTCCCTTAACTGTTCATAAATGTATCCTCTATTGAGATGTCCGGGCATGCCACACACTTGCCACAAGGTTTACATCCCCACTTAGGTTTGTCGCACCCAAATAGCCCAGGTTGTTTGACTCCTCTATAGTGGCTTCGAACAAGTTTATCTTTTAGGTTGGGAGCCCGTCTGAATGTTATAGAAGGTGTTGCAGGCAAGTGTAACTTCAATACAGGATCAACCAGTAAAATCTTCCAATATTTAGACAGTATGTTCCAAACTTGTGGTATTTGACTGTGAAAGGAAGAAATGAGTCTCACCTGGTTGTCACTCATAGTTTTGGTCTTTGGTTGTAGGAGTGTCTCTCTCTTAGAGTGTTTGGCTCGATGGTAGGCCACTGTTCCTTATATCCACGTTCACGAAATCTCTCGAATAGTTCCTCAGCTCGTGCTTCAATTAATTGATCTGTGGAGCAGATACACCTCAATCTTAAAAACTGCCCCATAGGTATCCCTTTAACCCCTTAAGGACCACGGACGTATGAGTACGTCCATGCGCCCTGGGTCTTAAGAACCAGGGACATACTCATACATCCGTGGGAATTACGGCCCCTGCCGCGCGCCGGGCAGGGACTGGACCGGGGTGACTGCTGATATCGATCAGCAGTCACCCTGCGCAAATGCTCAGGGGGGTCTTCAGACCCCCCCCCATGTCAGCAATCGGCGCAAATCGCAAGTGAATTCACACTTGCGATTTGCGCGGTTCCGGGTCATTACGGGTCTCTAGTGACCCGGTGACCCGGATTGTAAGGGGGATCGTGGGTGCGACACGCAGGATCCCCCTGAAGCGATAGGAGTGAGGCGGCAGGGGTGCCACCCCTCCTATCCCTGCTATTGGTGGTCTAGACGCAACCACCAATAGCAGATCGGGGTGGGGGGGGTTAACTTTTGTTTTCCCCGTCCTGCCCACCCACAATAGGCGGGGCAGGACGGGGAAACGACGTGGGACCGGTGCCGAAGATCCACTTACCGATCCAGGCGGGCGACGGAGGCTGCGGGCGACGGAGATCGGCGGGCGGCGGTGACGTGCGGCTGGATCCGACGGAAGCCGGTAAGTTGCCTAGCAACATTTGGAGGGCTGCAGTCCGAGACCATTATACAGTGGTTTCTAACTGTAGCCCTCCAGATGTTGCAAAACTGCAACTCCCAGCATGACCAGACAGCTGTTTGGGCATGCTGGGAGTTGTAGTTTTGCAACAGCTGGAGGGCTACCGTTTGAGACCACTATATGGTAGTCTCTGAACTATAGCCCTCCAGATCTTGCAAAACTACAATTCTAGCATGCCCACAAAACTGTTTGCTGTCTGGGCCTGCTGGGATTTGTAGTTTTGCAGCATCTGGAGGGCCACAGTTTGCAGTGGTCTCTATACTGTAGCTCTCCAGATGTTGCAAACCTGCAAATCCCAGCATGCTGGGAGTTGTAGTTGCGATCCCTCCAGATGTTGCATAACTTCATCTCCCAGCATGCCCTTCAGTGATCAGTACATGCTGGGAGTTGTAGTTTTGCAACAGCTGGAGGCACACTGGTTGGAAAATATTAAGTTAGATAACATAACCTAACTGAAGGTTTTCCAACCAGTGTGCCTCCAGCTGTTGCAAAAGTACAACTCCCAGCCTGCATGGTCTGTCAGTACAAGCTGGGAGTTGTAGTTTTGAAACAGCTGGAGGTTTGCCCCCGCATGTGAACGTACAGGGTACATTCACACGGGCAGGCTTACAGTAAGTTTTCTGCTTCAAGTATGAGCTGCGGCAAATTTTTCGTCGCAGCGCAAACTCCTAGCAGGGAACTCACTGTAAACCTCCGCCAGTGTGAATGTACCCTAAAAACACTACACTAACACATAATAAAGGGTAAAACACTACATATACACGCCCTTACACTGCCCCCTCCCCCCCCAATAAAAATTAAAAACATATTGTACGGCAGTGTTTCCAAAACGGAGCCTCCAGCGGTTGCAAAACAACAACTCTCAGCATTTCTGGACAGCCACTGACTGTCCAGGCATGCTGGGAGTTTAGCAACAGCTGGAGGCACCCTGTTTGGGAATCACTGGCGTACAATACCCCTATGTCCACCCCTATGCAATCCCTAATTTAGTCCTCAAATGCGCATGGCGCTCTCACTTTGGAGCCCTGTCGTATTTCAAGGTAACCGTTTAGGGCCATATATGGGGTATCGCCGTACTCGGGAGAAATTGCCTAACAAATTTTAGGGGCTTTTTCTCCTTTTACCCCTTATGAAAAGGTGAAGTTGGGGTCTACACCAGCATGTTAGTGTAAAGAAATAATTTTTTTACACTAACATGGTGGTGTTGCCCTATACTTTTCATTTTGACAAGAGGTAAAAGGAAAAAAAGCCCCTCAAAATTTGTAATGAAATTTCTCCCGACTACGGAGATACCCCATATGTGGGCGCAAAGTGCTCTGGGGGCGCACAACAAGGCCCAGAAGGGAGAGTGCGCCATGTACATTTGAGGTGATTTGCACAGGGGTGGCTAATTTTTACAGCGGTTTTGACAAACGCAAAAAAAGCAGAACCCCACATGTGACCCCATTTCGGAAACTACACCCCTCACGGAATGTAATGAGGGGTGCAGGGAGAATTTACACCCCACTGGTGTCTGACAGATCTTTGGAACAGTGGGCTGTGCAAATTAAAAATTTTGTACAGCCCATTGTTCCAAAGATCTGACAGACACCAGTGGGGGGTAAATGCTCACTGTACCCCTTGTTACGTTCCTCAAGGGGTCTAGTTTCCAAAATGGTATGCCATGTGGGGGTTATTTTTCTGTCCTGGCACCAGAGGGGCTTCCTAAATGCGACATGCCCCCCTGAGCAAAATTTGCTCTCCAAAAGCTAAATGTGACTCCTTCTCTTCTGAGCATTGTAGTTCGCCCATAGTGCACTTCAGGTCCACTTATGGGGTACCTTCATACTCAGAAGACATGGGGTTACAAATTTTGGGGGGTATTTTCTGCTATTAACCCTTGCAAAAAATGGGAAATTTGGGGGGAAACATACATTTTAGTGAAAATTTTTTTTTTTTTTACATATGCAAAAGTCGTGAAACCCCTGTGGGGTATTAAGGCTCACTTTATTCCTTGTTACATTCCTCAAGGGGTCTAGTTTCCAAAATGGTATGACATGTGTGTTTTTTTTGCTGTCCTGGCACCATAGGGGCTTCCTAAATGCAACATGCCCCCCGAGCAAAATTTGCTCTCAAAAAGCCAAATATGACTCCATCTCTTCTGAGCATTCTCTTCTGAGCATTGTAGTTTGCCCGTAGTGCACTTCAGGTCAACTTATGGGGTACCTCCATACTCAGAAGAGATGGGGTTACAAATCTTGGGGGGTATTTTCTGCTATCAACCCTTGCAAAAATGTGAAATTTTGAGGGGTCTAGTTTCCAAAATGGTATGGCATGTGTTTTTTTTTTTTGCTGTTCTGGCACCATAGGGGCTTCCTAAATGCAACATGCCCCCCCATAAACCATTTCAGAAAAACGTACTCTCCAAAATCCCCTTGTCGCTCCTTCGCTTCTGAGCCCTCTACTGCGCCCGCCGAACACTTTACATAGACATATGAGGTATGTGCTTACTCGTGAGAAATTGGGCTACAAACATAAGTATACATTTTCTCCTTTTACCCCTTGTAAAAATTCAAAAATTGGGTCTACAAAACATGCGAGTGTAAAAGTTGAAGATTGTGAATTTTCTCCTTCATTTTGCTGTTATTCCTGTGAAACACCTAAAGGGTTAAAACGCTGACTGAATGTCATTTTGAATACTTTGAGGGATGCAGTTTTTATAATGGGGTCATTTGTGGGGAATTTCTAAGATGAAGACCCTTCAAATCCATTTCAAACCTGAACAGGTCCCTGAAAAATAGTGAGTTTGAAAATTTTGTGAAAAATGTGAAAATTGCTGCTGATCTTTGAAGCCCTCTGGTGACTTCCAAAACTAAAAACACGTCAATTTTATGATGCAAACATAAAGTAGACATATTGTATATGTGAATAATTTTTTTTTTATTTGGAATATCCATCTTCCTTACAAGCAGAGAGCTTCAAAGTTAGAAAAATTCTAAATTTTCAAATTTTTCATCAAATTTGGGGATTTTTCCCCAAGAAATGATGCAAGTTACCACAATATGTTACTACTATGTTAAAGTAGAATATGTCACAAAAAAGCAATCTCAGAATCAGAATGATAACTAAAAGCATTCCAGAGTTATTAATGTTTAAAGTGACAGTGGTCAGATGTGCAAAAAACGCTCTGGTCCTAAGGTTGTAAAATGGACTGGTCCTTAAGGGGTTAATGAGGCTTTGTGGGTGTGCTGAACTAGCATGTAAGAGACAATTTGTTGAATGGGTTTTCTTTAAAGATCTGATTGAATATAACC
Organism: Hyla sarda; assembly: GCF_029499605.1. NCBI lineage: Eukaryota > Metazoa > Chordata > Amphibia > Anura > Hylidae > Hyla > Hyla sarda. The sequence goes on from NC_079198.1 coordinate 93,824,706, forward strand.
CTCTTTGTCTACGGTAAATGATACATCCAAGAAATCCATGCTTACCCTACCCACCTTATTGGTTAATTTGATGCTTAATTGATTGGTGTTCAGGTCTTCCATGAAATCTTGGAGTTCCGAAGTTGTTCCTTTGCAGATGAAGATGATGTCATCGATAAATGACAGCGTAGTGCAGAAGTGGAGCCAAACGTACACGGGGGAGACCACCTGCTTTGCGGCAGCCTACCTTGGAAGGAGGTAGTGGAACAGGGGTTCCTGGAGACGCGGCAGTAGCAGTCACTTAGTGCTGTTGGTGGGAAAATCAGCCACTCGGTGACATGGCAGTTTTTCATCAAGCATCTTGAGGAGGTTCACATAGCCACATGCAAGATATGTTGGCAGAAGGTGAAGTGTGGCCAGGGTCCCAATGTTGGCACCTTGGCCCTGCGTCAACATATGCTTCACCACCATAAAGTGGCATGGGAGAACCGTGGCTCCGATGTAGTGGTCCAGCCTGCTGCATCACCCAGTGGCACATCGCTCCCTCTTTCAGCCAGCCAAGGCTCCACCACCTCAGCCGGAGGGAGCTGTGTGTCATATCCTCCTTCTATTGCTCCAGATGCACTGGCTTCTCCCATTTTTGTCAGCCATTCCGCCAACAATGCATCCACGAAGCCATGTCCAAGAGACAACAGTATGCGCCCACTCATCTAACGGCACAGAAGCTTAATGTGCTCCTGTCTAAGTTGCTGGTGCTGCAGTCCCTCCCTTTTCAAACAGTGAACCTTTCAGAGAACTAATGGCTTTTGCCGAGCCGAGGTGGAGAGTGCCAAGCCGTCATTTATTTGCGAAGAAGGCAGTACCAGCCGTGCACAATTTTGTGGAAGAGAAGGTGGTCCAGTGCTGGAGCCTGTCGGTGTGTACAAAAGTACACGTCAGCGCCGACGTCTGGAGCTGTAAATACGGTCAGGGACAATACATGTCCTTTACTGCTCAATGGGTGAATGTGGTTCCTGCACAGCCACAACCCAAACTTGGACAGGTCACGCCGCTTCCTCCTCCATGCTGTCAGCCTATTGGTCCTGTGACACTATGCGCCTCCACCTCCTCATCCTCCACTGTGTCCTCAGCCTTCACTGCCCAGACAGGTCTCAGCGGCCTCATGTGTGCAGGGCACGGCGGTGTAACGCTGTTCTTTACATGGTTTGCCTTGGCGAAAAGAGTCACACAGGGGAGGAACATCTAAAAGTAATTCGTAAAGAAATCTGAGCATGGCTTACTCCACAAAAACTGGAAATGGGAACCATGGTGATCAACAACGGGAAGAACATCTTGGCCGTGCTGCGACAAGGAAGGGTGAGCCATGCGCCCTGCATGGCACATGTATTAAATCTGGTTGTCAAGCAGCTCTTGAAGTTTTCCCCTCATTTGCAAGACAATAAGAAGGAAACTTTGCATGCACTTCAGCCACTCGCATACCGCAAAGCACACCCTCCTTGAGCTGCAGCGTCAGAATGGTCTCCCCCAACATAGTCTGATTTGTGATGTTGCCATACGTTGGAATTCCACCCTCCATATGTTGGACCGACTGTACGAACAGAGAAAAGCCATCACCGTTTACTTGATGATCCAAGTGGATCCTGTGTAACTGCAATGTGAACCAGTGGCAACTCATATGTGACACCTGCCGTTTGCTTAGGCCCTTTGAGGATGCCACATTATTAGTAAGTCGCCAGGAACGACGTAATTCCACCGCTTCATTTCCTACAACAAGTGTTGGAAATTATTGCTGGTAAGGGCAATGGAGACGTTTCGCCTATATCTCACAGCCACATGAGCCCGGGGCTGAACTGGAGGAGGAGGAGGAGGGGCACAATGGAGCACAGCTTAGGTTTCATGAGGTGGGCTGTGTTTCTAGTCATCTGACAGGAGAGAAGGAGCATGATCAACTAGAGGAGCTAGAGGGTTATGAGGAAGGCGAGACAGAGGACCCAGACACACCATGGCAGTATGCAATGGAGATGGAGGTAGGGAGTCCCTCCGAGTCACTTGCACAAATTACACAATGCATGCTCATTTGCTTGCGTAGTGACAGTCGAATTGTCAACATTCGGCAGCGGGATGACTTCTGGCTCTCCCTCTTATTGGACCCTCGCTATCGGCACAAAATGGGGGCCTTTTTTACACCCACTTAGAGGGAGGACAAACTGACCTACTACAGAGAGATCCTATGTAGTCAGATGGCCGATGCCTATCGGTGCCATCGTCCATCCACTAGCAGGTCTTACTTGGGGGGCCCTCTGCTCTCACCTTCCACTGCCATGGCTGCTTGGGAGGGGAGGGGTGGAAGGAGCAGTACCAGATCTATCAGCAGCAGCCTGAGTCTACAGTCGCTGATGAGTGCCTTTCTTTACCCACATAGTGAAGCAACTCAGCAGCAGCAGGTAGACATGGAGCAGGACCTGAACCAGCAGGTGGTGGCATACCTTCAAATGGCCATGCCAACAAACCTTGAAGATATGCTGGACTTCTGGGCATCCAAACTTGATCTATGGCAGCAACTAGCAGAGTTTGCCCTGGAAAAGAGTTTCTGCCCGGCCAGTAGTGTGCCATCAGAGCGGGGGTTTAGTGCGGCTGGGGCCATAGTCACTCCAAGGAGAACTTGTCTGTCCACGAAAAATGTGGAGAGACTGACCTTTGTGAAGATGAATCAGGCATGGATCAGCCAGGATTTCCACCCACCAATGCCAGATGCATCAGATTAGATTGACCATGATGCTACACCAACACTTCACAAATAGGGATAGTGCAAAACAGATTTAAAGCACTGCTCCCAATCTACAAACATTCCAGCCACCTTCATCACCGGGCACTGGTATTGCCACACACCGCACCACTTACTTTCAGGACTCCTGATGCTGCTGCTGCCACCTCCAGGCTTTTTCATTTAGCCACTATTTTGTCTCCTTATGCTTCTGTCAACTCCAGGCTGTGCCATTCAGCCACTATATGGTCTCCTCATGCTTCGGCCACCTCCAGGCTGTACCATTCAGACACTATATGGGCTCCTTATGCTTTCCCCACCTCCAGGCTGTGTCATTCAGCCAATATATGGTTTTCTGATGCTGCTGAGACTGTCTTGGATATTACCTACAATTTTTATTTTATGGTGGCACTAGCAAACATACATGCTCAATAGAGATTTCAACATTGATCTTTTAATGTTAGGGGTTGTGAAGCCCTCTTATGTATGCATCCTGCCGCCTGATCCAGGCTGTGTGTTTCAGGAACTACTTGGCTTACTGTTGCTGCTGGGCCTGTGCCTACATTTTTATGATGTTAGCACTAGCTAACATAAATCTTCTACACAGATTTCAATATTCACCTTTTCATGTTAGAGGTTATTAGGCCCCTTGTGTACTTCTGCTGCTGCCTGATCCAGGCTGTGTGTTTTTTTTTAGCAACTATATGGTTTAGTGATGCTGCTGGGCCTGTGGCTAAACATTTTTGATGTTAGCACTAGCTAACATACATCTTCTATACAGATTTCAACATGAACATGTTAATGTTAGGGGTTGTGAAGCCCTCTTGTAAACTCATGCTGGTGCTTGCTCCAGGTTACAAGGTAACATACCTCTTTAATAGAGATTTCAACATTGATCTTTCAATCTTAGGGTTTATGAAACCCTTACTGATGCTGCTGGGCTTGGGCCTTAAATATTTGGATGTTAGCACTAGCTTGCATACATGATTAATTGAGATTTCAACATTGTTCTTTCAATGTAAGGGGTCATGAAACCCTCTTGTGTACTGCTGATGTCTGTTCCTGACTGTGTGTTTCAGGAACTACTTAGCTTACTGATGCTGCTGGGCTTGGGCCTTAAATTTTTGCATGTTAGCACTAGCAAACATACATGCTTCATTGAGATTTCAACGTTTCTCTATCAATCTTAGGGGCTATAAAAACCGTGTTGTGTACTCCTGCTGCTGACTGGTCCTGTCTGTGTCATTCAGCAACTACATGGTTTAGTGAGGCTGCTGGGCTTGGGCCTTACATTTTTGGATGGTAGCACTAGCTGACATGCATCTTCAATAGAGATTTCAACATACACATTTTAATGTTAGGAGTTGTTAACCCCTCTTTTGTACTCATGCTGCTGCCTGCTTCTGTATGTGTCATATAGCAACTTAATGGTTTAATGATGCTGCTGGGCTTGGACATTACCTATACATGTTTATGGTAGCACTAGGTACCATACATCTTCAATTGAAATTTCAAAATGCATTTTTTATTATTAGAGATTGTGAGGCCCTATTGTCTCCTCATCTGCCACCAACTCCAGGCTGTGCCATTCAGACACTATATGGTCTCCTCATGCTTAAGCCAACTCCAGGCTGTGTCATTCAGCCACTATATGGTCTCCATATATTGACTGTGTATTGTAGGAAACATGTGGCTATCCTTGAGTTACTCTCCCAGCATTATTGCCATGTTGATACCAGACCAGTAATAAAAGGAATATTGCCAAGGACTAGCAGAAACAGTAAACTGTGGATACTGACCACCGGCTGTTGGAATTGACTGACTATCCCAGGTGGTAGATTTACCATTTTGAAGTTCCTCAGTTCCAGTAGGCTTTAAGTTGTTCATTCTTTGTTGTGGTTCTTCAGTTGCAGAATTAAGTTGTATCATGTTTTCCTGTTCCTCCGATGAGCTAATGTCACTGGAACACACAATACTCATATTGTCATCTAATGAAGGATACTTTTCTTCAGAGAATGTACATATCATTTTATTGTTTTGAATGTCAGGTGGTATTCTGACAATTTCTGATTCTAAAGGAATTTTGTAATCCTGGACACAGGTAAAAATAAGTATTTTTAAGCGTACTGTAGCATATTTTTCTGCCCTCATTAGTGCGTACCACATACATACATCTAAGTAGTTTACTATTTTGTACCTGTTAATCTGTCAAGGGTCTATATACTGTGAAAGGAGAGCTAATAGTACAACCCTACAGATGTTCTAGATAAATATTGTTTTATGCAAAGTGAATCGTATTGTACTCCCCTCATATATGCAATAAGTATGTCAGGCAGAGTAGTGAAAGTTCAATTCCAAAATCCATAATATCAATTTCAAAATCTTAAATTTAAAAATCATTAATTTCAATGGTCTTGTCATGATGCTGCCCACTACAGGCTGTGCCATTCAGGCAATATATGGTTTACTGATCCTGCTGGGCCTGGTAATAAAAACTTTTGTTATGGTAGTACTAGCTACCTAAAATCTTCACTTTAAATTTCAAGCTTCGTCTTTTTTTCTTAGGGATTGTAAAGCCCTGGGGTCTCCTCCTGCTTCAGCCAACTCCAGGCTGTGCCATTCAGACACTATATGGTTTCCCCCTACTGATGCCACCTCAGGGCTCTGTCATTGTGCTGCCATGTGACATGTAACACCTTGTTAGATTAGGTCCTTTGTACCCACACGCCGGGGCCCGGGACACTAAAACTTGGGAGTAAAAAGTTCAATTTCAAAATCCTCAATTTCAAAATTTTTAATTTCTATTTCAAATTCTTATATTTCAAGGGTCTCCTCATGCTTTTGCCAACTCTAGCCTGTGTCATTCAGGCAATATATTGTTTACTGATGCTGCTGGGCATGGGTCTGGGAGTAAAACTTTTTTTATGGTAGCATTAGCTACCATAATCTTCGGTTTAAATTTCAAAATTCATTTTATAATCTTGGGGATTGTGAAGGCCTAGTGTCTACTCATGCTGCAGCCAACTCCTGACTGTGTCATTCAGCCATTGTATGGTCTCCTCACGCTGCCAACACCTCCACACTGTGTCATTCAGCCACTATATGGTCTCCTCATGCTGCCAACACCTCCACACTGTGTCATTCAGCCACTGTATGGTGTCCTCATGCTGCCAACACCTCCACGCTGTGTCATTAAGCCACTATATGGTCTCCTCATGCTGTCAACACCTCCACGCAGTGTCATTCAGCCACTATATGGTCTCCTCATGCTGCCAACACCACCACGCTGTGTCATTCAGTGACTATATGGTCTCCTCATGCTGCCAAAAGCTCCATGCAGTGTCATTCAGCCACTATATGGTCTCCTCATGCTGCTAACACACCACGCTGTGTCATTCAGCCACTAAATGGTCTCCTCATGCTGCCAACACCTGCACACTGTGCCATTCAGCCACTATATGGTCTCCTCATGCTGCCAAAAGCTCCACGCAGTGTCATTCAGCCACTATATGGTCTCCTCATGCTGCTGCCACCTAAACGCTGTGTCATTCAGCCACTATATGGTCTCCACATGCTGCCAACACCTCCACGCTGTGTCATTCAGACATTGTATGTTCTCCTCATGCTGCCAACACCTCCACGCTGTGTCATTCAGCTACTATATGGACTCCTCATGCTGCAAAACCTCCACGCTGTTTCATTCAGCCACCATATGGTGTCCTCATGCTGCCAACACCTCCACGCTGTGTCATTTAGCCACTATATGGTCTCCTCATGCTACCAACACCTCCATGCTGTGTCATTCAGACACTATATGGTCTCCTCATGCTGCCAACACTTCCATGCTGTGTCATTCAGCCACTATATGGTCTCCTTGTTAGGATTCGGCAGGCTGGAGGTGGATCCTCTGTGTCAGCGAGGGATTGGCGTGGACCTTGTCGGTGGACCGGTTCTAGGGTTGCTACTGGTTTTCACCAGAGCCCGCCGCAAAGCGGGATGGTCTTGCTGCGGCGGTAGCAACCAGGTCGTATCCACCGGCAACGGCTCAACCTCGCTGACTGCTGAGAAGGCGTGGGACAGAAGGACTAGGCAGAGGCAAGGTCAGACGTAGCAGAAGGTTGGGGCAGGCGGAAAGGTTCGTAGTCAATGAGGATAGCAGGAGATCTGGAACACAGGCTTTGGACAACACTAAATGCTTTCACTAGCACAAGGCAACAAGATCCGGCAAGGAAGTGCAGGGGAAGTGAGGTAATATGGACAGGGAGCAGGTGGAAGCTAATTAGGCTGATTGGGCCAGGCACCAATCACTGGTGCACTGGCCCTTTAAATTTTAGAGAGCTGGCGCACGCGCGCCCTAGAGAGCAGAGCCGCGCGCGCCAGAACATGACAGCCGGGGATCGGGATGGGTAAGTGACTTGGGATGCGATTCGCGAGCGGGCACGTCCCGCTATGCGAATCGCATCCCCGCCGGCAATGTCAGTGCAGCGCTCCCGGTCAGCGGGTCTGACCGGGGCGCTGCAGAGAGAGAGACGCCGCGAGCGCTCCGGGGAGGAGCAGGGACCCGGAGCGCTCGGCGTAACACTCCTCATGCTGCCAACACCTCCACGCTGTGTCATTCATCCACTTCATGGTCTCCTCATGCTGCCAACACCTCCACGCTGTATCATTCAGCCACTATATGGCATCCTCATGTTGCCAAGACCTCCACTCTGTGTCATTCAGCCACTACATGGTCTCCTCATGCTGCCAACACCTTCACGCTGTGTAATTCAGCCACTATATGGTCTCCTCATGCTGCCAAAACCTCCACGCTGTGTCATTCAGCCACTATATGGTCTCCTCATGTTTCAGCCTTATCCAAGCTGTGTCATCCAGTCACTATATGGTCTCCTCATGCTGCTGCCACCTCCACGCTGTGTCATTCAGCCACTCTATGGTCTCCTCCTGCTGCCAAAACCTACACGCTGTGTCATTCAGCCACTCTATGGTCTCCTCATGCTGCCAAAACCTACACGCTGTGTCATTCAGCCAATATATGGTCTCCTCATGCTGCCAAAACCTCCATGCGGTGTCATTCAGCCATTATATGTTCTCCTCATGCTGCCAACATTTCCACGCTGTGTCATTCAGCCACTATATGGTCTCCTCATGCTGCCAACACCTCCACACTGTGTCATTCAGCCACTACATGGTCTCCTCATGCTGCCAACACCTTCATGCTGTTTCATTTAGCCCCTATATGGTCTCCTCATGCTTCAGCCTCCTCCAAGCTGTGTTATCCAGCCACTAAATGGTCTCCTCATGCTGCCAAAACCTCCACGCTGTGTCATTCAGCCACTATATGGTCTCCTCATGTTTCAGCCTTATCCAAGCTGTGTCATCCAGCCACTCTATGGTCTCCTCATGCTGCCAAAACCTTCACACTGTGTCATTCAGCCACTGTATGGTCTCCTTATACTGCCAAAACCTACACGCTGTGTCATTCAGCCACTATATGGTCTCCTCATGCTGCCAGCACCTCCACGCTGTTTCATTTAGCCACTTTATGGTCTCCTCATGCTTCAGCCTCATCCAAGCTGTGTTATCCAGCCATTAAATGGTCTCCTCATGCTGCCGCCACCTCCACGCTGTTTCATTTAGCCACTATATGGTCTCCTCATGCTTCAGCCTCATCCAAGCTGTGTTATTCAGCCATTAAATGGTCTCCTCATGCTGCCAACACCTCCATGCTGTGTCATTCAGCCAATTTATGGTCTCCTCATGCTGTCAAAACCTCCACGCTGTGTCATTCAGCCACTATATGGTCTCCTCATGATGCCAACAACTCCATGCTGTGTCATTCAGCGACAATATGGTCTCCTCATGGTGCCAAAAACTCCACACTGAGTCATTCAGCCACTATATGGTCTCCTCATGCTTCAGCCTTATACAAACTGTGTCATTCAGCCACTTTATGGTCTCCTCATGCTGCCAAAACCTCCGCACTGTGTCATTCATCCACCATATGGTCTCCTCAGGCTGCCAACACCGCCACGCTGTGTCATTCAGCCACTATATGGTCTCCTCATGCTGCCAACACCTCCACACTGTGTCATTCAGCCACTATATGGTCTCCTCATGCTGCCAAAACCTCCACGCTGGGTCATTTAGCCATTATATGGTCTCCCCATGCTGCCAACACCTCCACGCTATGTCATTCAGCCACTGTATGGTCTCATGCTGCCACCACCTCCATGCTGTGTCATTCAGCCACTATATGGTCTCCTCATGCTGTCAACACCTCCACACTGTGTCATTCAGCCACTATATAGTCTCCTCATGCTTCCAACACCTCCACGCTGTTTCATTTAGCCACTATACGGTCTTCTCATGCTTCAGCCTCATCCAAGCTGTGTTATCCAGCCACTAAATGGTCTCCTCATGCTGCCAACACCTCCACAATGTGTCATTCAGCCACTTTATGGTCTCCTCATGCTGCCAAAACCTACAGATTTCTGCTAATTTTGAGTTGCAATCCACTTATTTTGGCAATACACATGATGTGGAAGGGTTTTATAAACTGCAACTTTTTGTGAAAAGGCGCAAAAAAGGTGCAAAGCCGCTGAAAAGTCTATAAAACTACATGTGTACTATGGTGTATGTGAAGAGAGAAATTTCAGAAAATTTCAGAAAATGTTCTGCGACCATTTAATAAATTTGGTGCTCCTACACATTACCAGCACACAAGAAAAAGGTGTAGAAAAATACTTCACTTACACCTACAATGATAAATGTCGGCCAATGTGTATTCAATGTGTATTAGAAAAAAATATTGCAAATGAAAGGCTAATATTCTATATAGAAACTCAACACTTCATGGTCTTAGGAAAACAGTATGTAAGAATACATTTTCATTTTGTTTGCTCAAAGATTAAATCTGAGAATTAAAGTTATATTTAAAACATTATTACAAATTCTAACCCCCATTAATGCTAATATATTTATATGGCTAATCTTATGACATTTCATAATGACATGTTAGACATTTTGTATGGTGAGGGTCCTGGTGGTGAGACCATCATTGACTGCTTAAACAAAAGAGTACAAGCATTCTAAACCCCTTTCTTTCTGCTTAGTTTTCCTTGGAAAGTAATGTTTGCTTGTTTGGATTCATAGAAATTCCCACATTAGCATCTAATAGTGTATTCTGACAATGTTGTATGGACTTTGTCACAGGAAGATCCCCTGGTTGTGATCCCCATTATTGTCACCAGTTGGCAACCTGATGAATTAGCAATCATGGAATTAGAGTATAGTTAGTGACAGAGCCTGAGGGCCGGAGAAAAACCAAGTATGGAATAAAGTATTATCCTAAAAAGGATAAGATTGAAGCTAATAAAACAATAAAATTGGAAATATCATCCCAGGAGGCTCAGACTGGTGCGAGGTCAGAGTCAGGATGAGCGGCCTAAAGTGCAGAATTTTGGAAGCAAAGCATTGGTAGTATTCAGTAGCATATTGGGTTAAAACCAGGAAGTGAGGCAAAATAGAGTCTAGAAGGTTCGGTAAGAACCAGAATCACAGTGAGAAACCAATAGTCCACGAACAAGAAATCAAAGAAACCAGAGTCCAGGAACCAGCGTCAAGAACCAGGCATGGTCAGAACTAAGAACAAGGCAGACTGAAGTACTGTAGATATCATAGGAGCAGTAGACAGATGGAACCAGAACAAGGACACCACTGTGCTGACATTCAGGTAAGGGACAAGACATTCTTGTCCAAAAACAACATTGGTGCATGCCAGTTGCCTTTCTATGAGCCACAACCATTGAGTAGACCCAAGTGGATGGCAGAGCAGAGAGCAGTAAGTGCTCTGTATAACAATTACCTTTAATCTTGTATTATGTTTTTAGTACCTTCATGGGCAATAAGAGCCTGCAGGAGATATTTAAAATATCCATGGCTATCTCTGTTCATTGTAATCACAAGGATTGCTTTTAGAACATTCCATAATAAAGCAATAAAATGCTAAATACAGAAACAGTTTATTACTTAATAAGACATTATCACATGGGTACTTTGTGGGTGTCAAAAAGATCAAACAAAGGCAGCTTAATGGCTATATTACTAATGCATGATATTCTTTTTACTATGAAGATCTTAAGTAAATGTATGACAAATGAATGTAAACAGAAACAAAGGGAGAAAGGAAGATAAGAAGACTGATCTATCAACTTATAGAGCGTCAAAAGTATCAAAGCTTAATGTCAAATAAAACAGCATTGTTTATCTAGAGGTAGAGCAAAATTGTCTACAGGTGCCCCCTACAGCTGTCTACTGTGTGGCATAACTAAGCTGGCCATACACTTTACATTATATTATGCTGGAAATTGTACAAAAAAAATAAGAAAAAGAAAAAGGAAAAAAAGAAAACACTTACCTACCCAGGTGCCCCACAGGTGCAGCTACAGCTTCTTCAGGTCCTTCATAAGAAGATGCATTGAAGCAGGACCTATCCTGTCAGTCATTCATGGTCAAAATAGGGTTCTGCTCTGATGCATCACTTCAGAATGAGATGACCAGGAGACCAGGAAGAAGAAGAGATGACCAGGAGACCAGGATGAGATGCAGCTGGAGGGGACCAAGGTAGGTGAGTATCATTTTTTCCCCTTTTCACAGCTAGATGTTATTAGATAAAATTAATTTCTACATCCAGGATCAACCCTTCTATTAAATGGGGTATTCCAATGGCCAGCATGCAGAACTAAATGTTCCAGATGCTTTTTTTTCGCACTGTGGGGGTCAGCCATGCCATGATGTCACGAGGGGGCGTGGCCGACCCCTGCAGCGTGAAAACAGCATTCAGAACATTTAGTTCTGAATGCTGGCCAGTGGGGTACCCCTTTAATGGCAAATGTCAAGGGAAAGAAGTTTTAGTCATGTTGAATTTCAACAGGCCCGATCCTTTTTTCCTGCAGAAGATATGCTGTTCTCTACACACGGAACAATCATGGATACATTTTTAGGGTACGTATACACGTACAATATCCACTACATATTTTTGCTGCATAATTTGTGTAGCTGATTTTGCTACCCATTAATTTTTAATGGGTGGCAAAATCAGCTGCAGAAAATATGCAGCAAAAATATGCAGCTGATCCTGTACGTGTGAACATACCCTTATGGTGTATTCAGGTAAAATGACAGTCAATAAAATAAGAGCTGAGCTTTGGAAAAACAGTATAAAAGAGGACACCGCAAAATACATTTTCAGCGTAACTCTATAGGTTGAGAACTGATTTACACAATTTCCACGAAACAAAAATGTTCCTTGTAAAAATGTTATAGTTCATAATTCAAGGTAATAAAGCTAGTTACATCACAAATTGTGAATCATGTGCATTATGTTAAACGTTCATATTGTGAAATACAGATACTGCCGGTACCAACCCACATACCTACTGTAGTCGTCTCTACATCAAAGGTAGTTATTGTGACGTATTTATGTACGTAGGATAGATAAGAAGGCTAAAAAGATATATCTTAACTACTGAACTTTGCTGGAAAGTTCAGTATGATGCAATTTGCAATCAATTGAACTAAAAAAAAAAAAAAAATCAACCAGTCAACCATTTTTACTTTGTAGATACTTTATGCGTTTCTAAAAAGAAAATTTAAAAAAAATCAAATTCATTAAAAAAACTTTTTTTTAATTGACTATAACTAGAGAGAGGCAAATTTTTCAAAAATGTGATTTGGCCGATTCTACGGATTTTCTGAAAAAAATTACGTTCGATCGGAATATATTTGCAGCAGATCGCTATTAAAAACAGCTATTTCTGGGCTACAGAGAGCTTTTACTATTACTGCCCCCTGTTAGCTTTAACCAGAAAAAAACGTATAACTGTAAAGTGCGTATATTTTTCCCTCTATTTTTGAGTAACACACCCCAGTACAGTTGCAATAGAAGAAAGAATACTCTCTCTCTCTGTCTCTGAACTGTCCCTGCCTGCACTATGGTTACTTGCAGTCTTTGAATGGGGAGTGCTTCCTGTGATGATCTCAATAGGCATACTATAAAACGACTTCTAAACTCTCCCTGCCTGCCTGCAGTGATGCAGGCTTGAGTTTAATGGATTTCCTCTGTGCTGATCTGTATTGTTAGTAATGCTGATTAGTGACCACACACTGTCTGCTCTCTCTCTAGACAGAACTAATGCAGGCTTGAGGTGAATGGATTTGCCGCTGTAAAGATCTGTATTGTCAGTAACGGTGATTAGTGCACACACACAGCCTCTGCTCTCGGAAATGCCTGTCTTCAGCAATGGCTGCAAATATATAGGGCTGTGACATCACAGGGCTGGCTGGCTGCTGATAGGCTGCATGCTGCCATGTGATTAAGGGTGATCCCACCTTCCCAGACTTCCTTGCACCATGTCCTCACAAGTGTAGCCGCCATTTTAGCCCCCCAGTCCGCACATAATGTAGTGAAGCGACTCATTACCACAAAGCATGAGAAAAGTCAGATTTGTTCAGAATCTAATTGTTCTTGAAATTCTGAACAAATTCGACTTTGTCAGCTTCGATTCGCCCATCGCTCTATCTATAACCACTGTTGAAGTTAATATTTGTACACAGATAACAAAAAGTTATATGAGACATGAAAAGACCACAAATAATAATGATTGCCTGACACTATGAATTTTGTGTGAGGAGCTCAGCCCAGATTGAGTTTTTAGCCAGAACTTTTGAACTTTTACACTAACATGTGAAAATCTGTAATCACCAGAACATATTATTGAATTGTTTTTTTTCTTTGTAATTTGTTTCTTTATTAATTCAGAGAACTGTTCTCTCCAGAAACCACAGGGTGCTGTTTTTGCACATACAGAGTGTTTCCACCCCATTTATTTTTCCTGCAACACCATATATAAGCATACCATATGTCCTGAAACATGGAATCCATGAAGAAAAATTATTTCCTGTTTCATCAGATATAGTAGAGTGTTAAAGGGGAACTTTGGTGGAAAACTATTTTTTTCAACTCAACAGGTTAAAGAAAGTTATACAGATTTGTAAATTACTTCTATTAAAAAATCTTAATCCTTCCACTACTAATCAGCTGTTTATGCTACACAGTAAGTTGAGTTGTTCTTTTCAAGTCAGGATCTGTCAAGAGAAGGAGCAAATCCCCATAGCAAACCTTTCCTGCACTGGAAAGTTTCTGACACAGACAGAGGTGTCAGCAGAGAGCACTTTGGTGAGACTGAAAATACTTCCTCTGTATTATACTCAGTTATTATACTTATTAGGGATATAGGTTGAACTAGATGGTGTAACACTCACGTTTCTGAAGACCCCGGTGGATGTGGATCCGCTGGACCTGTGTGGCAGATGACTCGGACCGTACCAGGGAGCAGAGTCTAAGGTGCTGCTGGTTTTCACCAAAGCCTGCCGCAGAGCGGGATGGACTTGCTGCTGCAGGCAACCCCCAGATTGCTACTCCTGGCACAGCTCGACCACACAGGTGGCTGAGGAGATGCGAGGCACAGGAGGGACAAGGCAGCTCGTAGTCTGGATAGCAGAAGGTCAGGGCAGGCAGCACAGTAGCATAGTCTAGATGAAGCAGGAGGTCAGTAGGCAGGCAGCAGAGGAGCAAGGTCGAGTCACAAAGCAAGTGATCAGATACACGGCAAGGCAATAACAGGAATGCTTTCTCTCAGGCTTAAGACAACAAACATCCGGCAGGAAACTGAGGAGGATGGAGGAATTTATAAATGAGCCACAGGTGGATTACACTAATGAGCGTACTGGCCCTTTAAATCTTAAAGCATCCGGCACGCGCGCGCCCTAGGGGATGGAGACATGTGCGCCGGAACAGAGAAGCAGAGGCGGAGGCAGGAGAAACACCCAGAGAGTGACAGACTGGGGCTACAGTAGGTAAGGGGGCCATGCGCTCACGGCCAGCGTGTGCGGCTGCGCATTACGTAACAGTACCCCCCCTTTGGTCTCCTCCTCTTTTACAAGAGAGAAAACTCCTGAGAAGGTCACGGTCCAGGATATTCTCTTCAGGCTTCCAAGATCTCTCCTTAGGACTGTAACCCTCCCAGTCGACCAAAAAAAATTGTTTACCTCTCACAGTTTTTGTAGCAATAATCTGTTTAACTTAGTAGATGTCAGAAGAGCCGGAGACAGGTGTGGGGACAAGATTCTTCTGAGAGAACTGGTTTATGACAAGAGGCTTGAGGAGAGAGACGTGGAAGGAATTGGGAATACGTAATGTAGCAGGTAGACGGAGTTTGTAGGACCAAGGTAGCGGGGACTGAGCTTGTAACAGGGGATCTTGAAGCGGATGTACTTGGATGAAAGCCATACCATGTCACAAGGAGAGAAGGACGGAGGAGGTCTTTTACTTTTATTTGCTTGCGCAATCATGCTTGAAGAAGCCTGGGATAATGACTGTCAGGTCTGTTGCCATATGGTGGAGAAGTCATGGACCAGCTCATCAACAGCAGGCACACCGGAGAAGACTGGAAGAGGAAGAGGAGAACGGAGATGGAGTCCGTAGACAACAAAAAAGGGGGACGACCTTGTGGATTCGGAATCCTTATGATTACATGAGAATTCAGCCCAGGGAAGAAGGTCAACCCAATCATCTTGGGGAGCTGAAACGAAATGTCGAAGATGAGCCTCAATGATTTGATTAACCCTCTCCACCTGACCGTTGGACTGAGGCTGGTAGGCCGAGGAGAAGTCCAGATTGATGTCCAGACAGTTACAAAAGGCTCGCCAGAACTTAGAGACTAACTGCACACATCGATCTGAAACGATATGCTGAGGAAGACCATGTAAACAAAAGACATGCAACAAATAAGTACTTCACCAGCTGCAGGGCAGAAGGAAGACCTGGTAGAGGAATGAAATGAGCCATTTTGGAAAACCAACCTACAACGACCCAGATGACAGTGTTATTATGAGATGGTGGCAAATCAGTCATGAAATCCATGGCGATATGGGACCAGGGAGTCTCTGGAATGGGTAAAGGCTGTAAGAGTCCTCCAGGTCTCTGTCAAGGACTTTTTTTTCACGGGCACATGTTTCACAGGACCGAACAAAATCAGAAACATCACATTCAAGATGGGGCCACCAGTAATGCAGGGAAATAAGAAGTAGTGTCTTCCGTATTCCGGGATGTCCTGCTGTGAAGGAAGAATTACCCCATTTCAGGACCTTGCGTCTCAATCTGGATTTTCCCGGAGGAACTTGCTGAATCTCGGCAGGATCAGCAGGAATCAAACGGTCAGGAGGAATAAAATGCCTAGGTGTGGAGTCCAAACCAATGATGTCAGAGGACCTGGAGAGAGCATCAGCCCTGATGTTCTTGTCTGCTGTATGGAAGTGAATAAAGAAGTTGAATCTAGAAAAGAATAGTGACCATCTTGCCTGGTGGGGGTTCAAACGCTGAGCAGACTGAAGGTATAGAAGATCCTTATGGTCGGAGTAGATGCTGACTGGATGAGAGGAACCTTCCAATAAATGTTGCCATTCCTACAAAGCTAGCTTGATAGCGAGGAGTTCACGATCTTCAATGGAGTAATTCCTCTCAGCAGGAGAGAATGTCTTGGAGAAGAACACCCAAGTTACACTCTTGCCCTTGGCGTTTTTCTGAGTGAGAACGGCACCCGCTCCAATAGATGAGGCATTAACCTCCAAAGCAGAGGGCCTCTCCGGATCAGGTCATGTAAGCAAGGGAGCAGAGGCGAACACAGACTTTAAACGGGAGAAGGCCTCTTCAGCCTCTTGAGACCAAGATTTAGGATTAGATGCTTTCTTAGAGCCACAATAGGAACAACCAAGGAGGAAAAATGTGGGATAAACTGACGATAATAGTTAGCGAAACCCAGAAAGCGTTGAATAGCACGTAGGCCCGAAAGGAGGTGGCCAATCCAATACTGCAGACAACTTATCTGGATCCATCTGCAGGCCCTGATGAGAGACAATGTAGCCAAGAAACGGAAGACTAGATTTCTCGAACAGGCATTTCTCCAGTTTGGCATACAGATGATTCTTCCGTAGTTGCTGAAGAACCAGACGAACATGAGTACGATGCTCCTCTAGATTGGAAAAGAAGATCAGGATGTCATCTAGGTATATGACAACACAGGTGTAGAGAAGATCACGGAATATGTCATTGACAAACTCTTGAAAAACAGCTGGAGTCTTGCAGAGACCAAAAGGCATTACAAGATACATAAAATGTCCGTCACGAGTATTGAAGGCCGTTTTCCATTAATCTCCCTTGCGGATACGAATGAGGTTATACGCACCGTGTAAGCCCAACTTGGAGAAAACCTTGGCACCATGTAGACGGTCAAAAAGTTCTCAGATAAGAGGTAGAGGGTAACGGTTCTTGACCGTAATTTTGTTAAGTCCCCTGTAGTCGATGCATGGACGGAGTGAGCCATCCTTCTTCCCTACAAAGAAGAAAGCTGCTCCAACAGGAGAAGAGGACTTACGAATAAATCCCTTTTGGAGATTCTCCTGCATATACTCAGCCATAGCATTCGTCTCAGGAATGGATAGAGGATATATCCTTCCATGAGGAGGAGAAGTACCAGGCAGAAGATCAATAGGGCAGTCATAAGGACGATGTGGAGGCAGAGACAGCCTGTTTCTTGCAGAAAACATCAGAGAAATCTTGGTAAGGTGGTGGCAGGCCAGGAAAAGTAAGAAGACGAGGAACAACTTTATGCAGAGCAGGTTGGAGGCAAAAATTTTGACAGGATTGTCCCCAGCAAATTATTTCTCCAGTTCTCCAATCCAGTTGCGGGACATGGCACTGCAACCAAGGAAGACCAAGAAGAATCTCAGAAGTACAGTGTGGCAGAACATAGAATTCAATCTTTTCGTTATGCGATACTCCCACTTGCATGACGAGAGATTCAGTACGGAAGTGAACCTTACAGTCCAGATTTTGTCCATTAGCAGAGGAGATGAACAAGCGCTTGGCAAGCTGAGTAAGGGGAGGATGATACTTGTGGACTAAAGCCGCATCAATAAAGTTACCTGCTGATCCAGAATCCAAAAATGCTGTAGCGCTGAAGGAAGACTTGGCTGAAGCGAAGACTTGTACAGGAATAGTTAAGCATGGAGAGGTAGTATTCACAACCAGGGACGCCTCTCCCACGTGCCTTAGGTGCGGGCAAACTGTATGGTCCTTGAGAAAGTGCTCCGGGCTAACACAATACAAGCACAAATTCTCCTTGCGTTGTCGTGATCTCTCCTGTTGCGTAAGACTAGACCAATCTCCTTGTATAACCTCTTCGGCTAGAATGCAGAATTGAACCGCATAGTCACCAACAGTAGAATTCCCTTGACAGAGGTTCAGCAACGCCGTCTCAGCTTAAGCGGCACGTGCGGGTTCCTCAAAGACACTGCAAAATTCTGCCAAGAAAGCCGACAAATTGGAGGATACTGGATCACCACGGTCCCAAAGGGGTGTAGCCCAAGCCAGGGCTTTTCCGTACAGTAGACTAATGACAAAGGCAACCTTATTAGGTTCCGTCGGAAACAGATCAGACATGAGCTCCAAGTGCATGGAGCACTGTGTAACAAAGCCTCTGCATGACTTGGAATCCCCATCATACGTTGTAGGCAAAGGCAGGCGCAGCTGGGAGCCAGAAGACACTGCAGGAGCTGGAGGTGGGAATGGGCCAGAATGTGGTACCTGCTGCTGTTGCAAGGCCAAAAGCTGCGGCATCATGGCTGAAAGTTGAGCAAATTGCTGCGCCTGTTGGGCCAACTGCTGCGACTGGACTTGCTGCTGCAGGCGACACCCAGGTCGCTACCCCTGGCACGGTTCGACCACACAGGCGGCTAAGGAGATACGAGGCACAGGAGGGATAAGGCAGCTCGTAGTCTGGATAGCAGAAGGTCAGGGCAGGCGGCACAGTAGCGTAGTATATACGTAGCAGGAGGTCAGTAGGCAGGCGGTAGAGGAGCAAGGTCGAGTCACAAAGCAAGAGATCAGATACACGGCAAGGCAATAACAGGAATGCTTTCTCTCAGGCTTAAGGCAACAAACATCCGTCAGGAAACTGAGGAGGGTGGAGGAATTTATAAATGAGCCACAGGTGGATTACACTAATGAGCGTACTGGCACTTTAAATCTTAAAGCTGCGGCGCGCGTGCACCCTAAGGGACGGGGACGCGCGCACCAGAGCAGAGAAGCAGAGGCGGAGGCAGGAGAAACACCCGGAGAGTGACAGACTAGGGCTACAGCAGGTAAGGGGACCATGCGCTCACGGCCAGCGTGTGCGGCCAGAGCGCATAACGTAACAGATGGACTCTGGTCTTTTTTCAACCTTATGAACTATGTTACTATGTTACTAACTATGTTATACAACAGCTGACAAGTCTTGAAAGGGTTAAGATTTTTTAATAGAAGTAACTTACAAATCTGTTTAACTTTCTTGCACCAATTGATTTAAAAAAATAAAAATAAAAAATGTTTTTCCCCGGATAATTTTAACTGCTTATTAATATGTCATACGAAATAGAAGTGACTGTAGAAAAGAAAAAAATCTTAATCTCCCATAGTTGCTCCAAAAAGAGCCAGGTCAGGTTAATGTTGTCATCGAGCTCTGTTCAGGGAGCCCCATTTGCTGGGTTTGTTCAGATGAGCGAAGAAAAAATTACTGCTGGTCCAATTTTTTTTCTTTCCTCAACACCTGAAAAACAAAGGACACCAGAAGGTTACCCGATGGGCACAATTCAATGGGACCCGTCCAAGACCATTGTGTAACAGAACATCAAGGTCAATTGTTTTACACAGTGACAGACTCTGCGTTGGAGCTCCTGAACTTAAAAGCCTAGTCACTTCTGAACAGAGCCCTGCACGGAACAGTTTTTTCAATCCCCCGCCCGGTGATTTTTTTTACCAATCCTGCTCCCTAATGTGCTTCACCTCAGTCCTCTCCCGCAAGATTTGTGTCCAATCCCACCCGCTCCCGCTAACATAGGAATGTACAGACACTAGGGTGCAATGCTCTGTGTTTAGCAGTGTGTGTACACATTCCTATACAGGTGGTGTATGTGCAGAGCATTGCACTCTAGTCTGTACACTGTTATGCACAAGGGGGTATGTGCACTGCAGAGAATTGCACCCTAATGTCTGTAGTTCAGAGACTAGGGTGCAGTGCTCTGCACATACCCCCATGTGTATATTGTAGCAGTGCGTGTGCAGTTGCACTGCAGAGTCCTGCTATACACATGGGGGTATGTGCAGAGCATTGCACCCCAGTGTCTGTAGAAGACACTAGGGTGCAATGCTCTAAAGTGCACTTACCGCCATGTGAATAGCAGTGCAGAGGCCCTGGGAGGATCACCAACCGATGCAGTCAGTCTACTCTGAACTCACATACACGGCCGGTCCCGCAGCACAGCACACTGTGAATTTGCATTAACTTTAGTGGCAGTGTGCTGTGTGCATGCATTACTTAAGCACAAGCTTGCTCTGACTTACCGGGCCTGGGAAGATGGAGGCTGGGACGGGTGGCGACAAACAGACGATCCTACACGGCAGGCTGCATGGGGGGGGGGGGGCATGACTGGGAGGAGCAGCATGATCATCCTCTAGAGCTCTGTCATTGGAAGTTGGGGTTAACGGGGAGTCACTCCAGAGTCTAGACTTATTTTATTGAGGCTGCTGGGCGGTGAGGGATTTTGCAGGATTTGGCATAGTGCATGCCCGCAGCAGCCTCCTGACCGCCTGTGTTCGTACATTTTGGGTTGGATCCCGTGGGACCCCAATCCCATTGCAGGGCTCTACTTCTGAAGGAGCCTCTTACAGATGTTATTGCTCCTGTGCATAATTTGCATGGACAATGGCAGGTAATCGGGGCACTTTCAAATCTAAAATAAATATGGAAGTCAGATTCACTAAATCTAGCTAAAAGCTAATTTTGGGAGAAGAGGTGGACGTGCAATGGATAAATGTTCACAGTTCTTTTGTATGGTTCATCAATATAGTTACACAAATTTACAGTGTCCACTTTTAGTTGTCTTTTTTCAAAACAACATTCCTATTTTTCACAGTATAGGTTTCCCATGTCCCTTATTAATTCTTTTGTAGCACTTTGCATCACAAAACTGTCCTCGATGATGGTGTAATACTTTGTGCAGTGCTACGATTAGGTCCCTGTGTTTTTAGTCCAAAACCTTTTTTTCATATAACACAGTGACCCTCATTTACTAAGAATGAAGTGCAGCTTTCCTTGTGTTTTTTTTTTTCCGACAGGTAATTTACTATTGAAACTTGTATTCGGCCATTTTTTCGAAATTTGTCTTTTTTACACATGCTCTTAGCTGTCTGGATTTCCGGAGCTCTAATTCAACACAATTTTCTGTGAGAACATGAGTAAGTTTGTATTTTTTTTTATTTTTTTTTGGGGGGGGGGGGCGGGGGGGAGTAGTTTTTTTAGGAGACACGCTCCTTTTTGCCCATGGACATGTCCCTTTTTCTGGTGGAAAAGTGGAGAGCTAATATGGTTTTGGGGGATTTTTTGTCAGAAATTCTGCCACACAACACATGGGACACAAAAAGCCTTTAAAAATCTACATGGAAAAACCATAGTAAGTGAGGCCCAATGTCTTGCTGGCTAGTGTTGCTCGTAAATATTCGCAATTCGAATTTTATTCTCGAATATCGCATATTTGCGAATTCGTGAATATTCGCTTTTTTTTCACAGTACCCATCACAGTGATCATCCCTCTCTGCTTCCAGCTTGTGTGGTCTAAAGAAGACTCTAATACTACTGTGTGAGACCGCCGGGCGAATATTCGCAAATGCGAATATTTGCGAATGTTGCTCCCTCCCTTCTGCTGCTTCTATCAAGTTACACTGGTATACTTGCTATAAAGTTTATAAATTTTCACATATGCGAATTTTCGTATATGCGAATTTCCGTATATGCGAATTTTTGCATATGGGGAAAAAAAAACATGAATATTACGAATATGCGAATTTAGCGAATATATGACGAATATTCGTCCATATATTCGCGAATATTCGCAAATTCGAATATGGCCTATGCCGCTCATCACTATTGCTGGCATTGGGCTGTTCCTTGATGGACATGTCAGAACAAATCGACAACTTGTTGCTACCATTTCCTTAACAAAATATGATGCCTCAGATTTTTTTGTGCAGAATTAAACTGTTAACTATCCTAGACATGTCAGGAAAGTTGACAAGTTTTATTTATTGATAATTCATTAAAAAAAAAAAAATATATTTTACAATACTGATTTTAAAGAATTCACAAATGTTGCTTGCAAATGTTCAAAGCCAGTATGCCTAGGTGTTCTACCTGCCTGATGTACTACTTATTGTTAGCTTGTAAGAAGTCACAGCTGCTGATAGTTCTCTTGCTGGGTATTGTTGGCAGCTCATGATCAGGTGGCAGGTATCCAAGGAACTGGGCAGAATAAGTAAACTGAATTCTGGCAACTTGAATTCTTATTTATACTTTTCCTGTCTATATATTTTTTCATACATTTTCATTTCTTAATTATTGTCTGTGGGGAATAACCTCTTTTCAGATAAGTGTCCTATTAAATGGCCAAACAGGTAATAAATAAATAAATAAATAAATAAATAACTTAAGTCAGTCAGAGCTCTCAACCTTGGGGTATCTTGCGTAATAAAATTCAAACTTCCTTCCTGTCATCGAACCATAGTAATAAATTACTAACTCTTCCCTGAAGACTGTGGTTACATTGAACTAGCGATGTCACCACTGTATAGTCTTGTGTCCACAAGTCCTACTCATGCCCTAGATGTGTACGTTCAGTTACTCAGCAGTCTTTTCAATACTTTTTATAATGGAAAAAAGAGTATAGAATATGCTGAAACGTACTATTTTTCTGTTGCTTCATTAACCGCATTACGCCAGACAGATGTTTACTATCATTTTATAGAAGGTATATAGTGCTGTAGGACTACAACATATATATTTTATGAGTAACAACCTAGAGCTACTGCATGTAGGTATAAAGAGTATGGTTACATAGATACATAATTATATAGTTTGTACGGTTGAAAAAAGATGGTGTAAAGGGTAGCTGAAGGGCGCAGATGTTGGAAACCACAATAATTAGGCATTAACGGGATACTCTGTTGGAAAAAAAAAATATTAAAATCAGCTGGTGCCAGAAAGTTAAACATTTATAAATTACTTCTATTTAAAAATCTTAATCCTTCCAGTACTTATCAGCTGTTGTATGCTCCAGAGGAAGTTGTATAATGTATACTGGGTGTTGTAAATTGCATGTAGCAATTTTGCATATCCTGTGGCCTTGAGGTCTCCATTGATGAAGAATGGCCCCACTATCTCTGTACCCCATATACCACACCATACCATCAATTTTGTGTTCCAACAGTCTTGGAGGGATCTATCCAATGTGAGTTAGTGTCAGACCAATGGCGGTGGTTTTGTTTGTTAACTTCACCATTCACATAAAAGTTTGCTTCATCACTGAACAAAATCTTCTGCGCAAACTGAGGGTCCTGTTCCAATTTTTGTTTTGCCCATTCTGCAGCACCTGAAACTACAGATCCTGGAAGCCTGTGCTAGCATTTCTCCTGCGGTGTATATAGTAGTATATATCAGTGTATACGGATACTGGAAGCCTGTGCTAGCATTTCTCCTGCGGTGTTGCTATCAGTGTGTGAAGAGTGGGAGAAGAGGGTTGCATTGACAATCCAACACAATGGGCAGCACATTGAACACATTTTATAAGTGTTCAGAAACTTGTAAATAACTCATAAAAGAATAAAGTTACGTTAAAACCAAGCACATCATTATTTTTCTTGTGAAATTCCCGATGAGTTTGGTGTGTCACATGACCCTCTTCCTATTGAAAACACAAAAGTTGGATTCAAAATGGCCGCCATGGTCACCACTCATCTTGAAAAGTTTCCCCCCTCACATATACTAATGTGCCACAAACAGGAAGTTAATATCACCAACCATTCCCATTTTATTAAGGTGTATCCATATAAATGGCCCACCCTGTACATCGCTGTGATACAATTGCAGGCAGGGGCTAGGGGCAGATGTGTGTGCCTGTGTGGGGCTGCCTGTTGGCCGCAAACTTTATTAAACTAAATTGAGGTTGACAGTCAGCCTTAAAGCAGCGGTGGCAATAGTGGCGGCCTGAAACCCAGGGATATGAGCACCAGACCCGAGGCTACAGGCCCCTTAGCCCCCCTAACGACGCCCCTGCCCAGTGGCTATTTTCAGTATCCAGGGGCACATCACTAATTCCTGAGGCTGCTATAGCTCTTCTATTAAGGAGGATATATGTCCTGCATTGATCTGTATGAGTCGTCTTAGGATAGCACACACACTAATAAAGTGTAAAAAAAAAAAAAAAACACAATAAAGGTTTTACACAATTGGAGTTGATTTTATCATACTTAAAGTTGAAATCACCCCCTCCCCCCTTTTTCCATTTTTCATATTAAAAAAACTAAATAAAAATGAACATTGCAACATATGCATAAGTGTCTGAACTATTAAAATATAATATTATTCATCCCGTATGGTGAATGTTGTAAGCAGAAAAAAATGCCAGAAATGCAGGTACACAGCCTTGTATAAATAAAAATAAAAAAGTTATAGGGATCAGAATTAGAACAATTGTAAGATATTTATTTTGTTAACAAAGGTTACATTTTTCTTATAACGTGTCTTTTTTTTACCATAAGATGCAATGTGTAAAAAAACAAAATCCCACAAGAGTTGCAAATGTTTTTTTTTTTTTTTGTTTCACCGTAAATCTTGTGGTAAGATTATGAATATATTTACAAAAGTACAATTGGTCCCACAGAAAACTGGCCCTCATATGGCCTTGTGGACGGAAAACTGACAGAGTTATGGATTTTAAAAAGGTGATGAGGATTTTTTTTTTACCGTATTTATCGGCGTATAACACACACTTTTTAGGCTAAAATTTTCAGCCTAAAGTCTATGTGCGTGTTATACGCCGATACACCCCAGGAAAGGCAGGGGGAGAGAGGCCGTCGCTTCCCGCTTCTCTCCCCCTGCCTTTCCTGGGGTCTAGAGCCCTGCTGCCGGCCCTTCTCACCCCCTGGCTATCGGCGCCGCTGCCCGTTCTGTCCCCCTGACTATCGGTACCAGCGCCGATAGCCAGGGGGAGAGAAGGGGCAGCGGCACCCATTGCCGGCACCGCTGCCCCGTTGCCTCCCCCATCCCCGGTGGCATAATTACCTGGGTCGGGTCTGCGCTGCTGCAGGCCTCCGGCGTGCGTCCCCTTCATCATTGCTATGCGCTGCACGGCACGGCGCATGACGTCAGAGCGCCGCGCCGTGCATAGCAACGACGCAGGGGACGCACGCCGGAGGCCTGTAGCAGCGCGGACCCGACTCAGGTAATTATGCCACCGGGAATGGGGGGAGGCAACGAGGCAGCGGCGCCGGCAATGGGTGCCGCTGCCCCTTCTCACCCCCTGGCTGTCGGCACCGCTTCTCTCCCCCAGGGGGTGAGAAGGGCCGACAGCAGGGCTCTAGACCCCAGGAAAGGCAGGGGGAGAGAAGCGGGCAGCGACGGCCTCTCTCCCCCTGCCTTTCCTGGGGGTATATCGGGGTATACACGCGCACACACGCACCCTCATTTTACCATGGATATTTGGGTAAAAAACTTTTTTTACCCAAATATCCTTGGTAAAATGAGGGTGCGTGTTATAGGCCGGTGCGGGGTATACCCCGATAAATACGGTAATTTGCAGCATTATCAAGGGGTTAGTCTAAAAAAATCTAATCTAACAGACGCAGAAATGCTGTCACAACCAACATGTTGTCTATTGCATGTGCATCTTGTATGCACTGCTATGTTGAGGTTAAGTATGTCAGACATTGCAAAAGGGGAATTTACAAGGAAGTTATTACTCTTTTTCTGTACTATATCTGTATTTTAAAAGTTGATTTATATAGTAGTTACTTTAGTGCACAGAAATGTTTATAGATAATTTTCCTCCGGGCTAGACCAATTGGGCGTAGACCAGGGCCCATCCTTTTTTCTAAATACCATAAACATTTACAGAGTTGGCCTCTGGGACCTTCTATGATTCCTGACATTATTGATCTTGACAAGCTCAGCTACTATGTGCATATGGCTACTGAAGCCATAGGCCATATTCAACACAGGATCAGGTTTCTTAGGACAGAAATTTTACTTTTAACATAAGGTAACTTTAGACAGAGTCCATCACTAGAGTATTTATATTTAGTTAAAAGGCAAATAATGGCCTGCTAGGGCTATAAAATAAAATACACCATACTCACCTCACCCTGGCCCACACTGTCGCTCCGGTCTGCCTGGTCGCTCTGTACATTTACTCTGATGACTCCCTGTCCCTGCCCTACTGACATTCTGAACACACTGCAGCCAATCACAATGTCTACAGTGTGTTTGGATTTTTATCCGCAGAATAAGGAAAGCCTGGCATCAGAGGAAGAAAACATAGGGACCAGTGCTTGATCGGGTGAGGTATTTTTAACTAAATCGGAATTCCCCCTTTTATCATTTCCTGAAACACATAGAACTGCAGATAGTTTAAGTATTTAAAATATAGTTCTACATGTTGAGATACTGTTTATATATTGTACTTGTATAAATGTATAGGAAATATTTATTTTTGTATTCTTTAGTACTGTATTAGTTTCTCTTAAAGCTACACTCCTGGCAGCAGATTAATACATATATTGATCTACAGAGTACGCCTCTCCAATGCCACAAACAATGTAATGTGAGTCTGTGGTGCAACATTACCATAAGGGATGAAAGCAACAATTTATTTCTCCTTTGGAAAAATAAATATTTTTTATGACAGTCTGTAGTCTATGCTCCATTCATATATTAACCTATACTATTAGTGATTAAGTTAATAAGACTAATGGGTCTCATTTACTAAGGCTTTTTCCAAGTAGACTTTGTAGGGTTTTCATGTTGCATGTATCGTTGGCCAGAATTAGCGATAAAAAAACAAAAATCCCAAAAAAGGGTAAGTCAGGGAATGTGGCCGTCAGGGAAAGGGGGCATGTTTCCAATAAGGGGTTTGTGGCGTGTTTTCTGACATTTTCGGGAAAATAAACTACAATTTTACTAATGTTTCCACATTAAGAGGGGCATTTACTAATCTGTTACTATGTAGTCTGGTTTTTACCCTGTTTTTTTCTACTTCATTTTTGACTATGTGCGACAAATTTACTAAATTGTTGCACGGCATTAATACATTTGGCACACATAGGCAAAAGTGGGAAATTTACTTCATGTAGTAGAAAAAATAGTCTGTTCCTTTTTCCTGCTGTCTGAATAGGTTTGGCTGCTGGTTTCCTTCTGGATCTTTTGTTTTTGAGTTTTTTTTTAGCTTTTTCACCACATCTAAATAATTCAATAACTACAGTGGTCCCTCAAGTTACAATATTAATTGGTTCCATGAAAACCATTGTAAGTTGAAACCATTGTATGTTGAGACCATAACTCTATGGAAACGTGGTAATTGGTTCTAAAGGCACCAAAATGTCATCCGAAAATAGGAAAAAGTGACAAAGAAAAATAAGTAGATAACTAATATAGATAAAGCAAATCCTTACATATAAAAGTAATAAAGATCTGCTGGGAGCTGTAAATTACTGTCCATGTCAGTGTTTCCCAAGCAGGGAGCCTCCAGCTGTTGCAAAACTATAACTCCCAGCATGCCTGGACAGCCAAAGGCTGTCCGGGCATGCTGGGAGTTGTAGTTTTGCAAAAGATGGGGCCACCCTGCTTGGGAAACACTGGTCTATGTAGAGGACAGGAGCATCTTCAGGGGTCCTGTACAGTACAGGCAATGTCCCAAACAAGTAATGGAGTCGCCCTCACCTGGTGTCCAAAAGAGCAGCTAACCCTGATACAGGTAAAGTGTACAGAACATGTAATACCAGACACCAGTCAGTGCATACACTTCAGTAATACAGGGGTTTTACCAGTGAATGCCCATTTTGATTGGTTGGTTCTTCCAGCCATTGACACGTTTTACATATCTGGACTGTCTGTAGCATTGTATGTTGAGTCTGGTTTCAACTTACGATGGTCCAGAAAAGACCATTGTATGTTGAAACTATTGTATGTTGAGGCCATTGTAAGTTGAGGGATCACTGTAAATTGTAGTCATGGCTCAGAAGTG
Organism: Hyla sarda; assembly: GCF_029499605.1. NCBI lineage: Eukaryota > Metazoa > Chordata > Amphibia > Anura > Hylidae > Hyla > Hyla sarda. Next base: position 93,852,679 of record NC_079198.1, read on the forward strand.
GTAAACGGCGTTTAGTGTGTGTGTGTGTGTGTTTATTACATTTTTTTAACACAGTTTTTTTCTCCCTAAATGTACTTACACTTTTTTTTTTTTTGGTTACTTCTTCTACAGATCTGTGTATCCTGTGGACTCCTTCGGATTCGGTGGACTACTTCGATGACCAGCGTTTTTCTTTGTTTGATTTTAATAAAATGGTTAACGAGGGCTTGTGGGGGAGTGTTTTTTGTAATAAATTTTTTTTAAAACCTGTTGTGTTTTTTTCTTACTTTACTAGACAGGCTTAGTAGTGGAAGCTGTCTTATAGACAGAGTCCATTACTAACCTGGGCTTAGCGCTAGCCACAAAAACAGCTAGCGCTAACCCCCTATTATTACCCCGGTACCCAACGCCACAGGGGTGCCGGGAAGAGCCGTTACCAACAGGCCAGGAGCGTCAAAAATGGCGCTCCTGGGCCTAGGCGGTAACAGGCTGGCGTTATTTAGGTTGGGGAGGGCCAGTAACAATGGTCCTCGCCCACCCTGGTAACGTCAGGCTGTTACTGTTTGGTTGGTATTTGGTTGAGAATAAAAAAACCCTATGCGTTTTTTTAATATATTTAATTATTTATTTTAAAAAAAAACGCATAGGTTCCCCCCTATTTTCATTCTCAGCCAAATACCAACCAAACAGTAACAGCCTGAAGTTCCCAGGGTGGGCGAGGACCATTGTTACTGGCCCTCCCCAGCCTAAATAACGCCAACCTGTTACTGCTTAGGCCCAGGAGCGCCATTTTTGACGCTCCAGGCCTGTTGGTACCGGCTCTTCCCGGCACCCCTGTGGCGTTGGGTACCGGGGTAATAATAGGGGGTTAGCGCTAGCTGTTTTTGTGGCTAGCGCTAAGCCCAGGTTAGTAATGGACTCTGTCTATAAGACAGCTTCCACTACTAAGCCTGTCTAGTAAAGTAAGAAAAAAACACAACAGGTTTTAAAAAAAATTTATTACAAAAAACACTCCCCCACAAGCCCTCGTTAACCATTTTATTAAAATCAAACAAAGAAAAACGCTGGTCATCGAAGTAGTCCACCGAATCCGAAGGAGTCCACAGGATACACGGATCTGAAATGAGAAGAAAACAAAAAAAATGGGTTAGTACATTTATTATCACCTGCTCACACATCTCCCGCCCCGCACGACTACAACTGCCAGCATGCCCTTACAGTAAGGACATGCTGGGAGTTGTAGTTGTGTGGTGCAGGAGATGTGTGGGCAAGTGACAAGCTTGTCCCCTGCCCCCAGCTGCAGGACTACAACTCCCAGCATGCCCTTACAGTAAGGTGGGGCGGAGGCCGGGCACAGTGTTTCCCAACCTGGGACTTGTAGTTTTGCAACATCTGGAGGCACCCTGGTTGGGAAACACTGTTTTAGGCCAGTGTTTCCCAACCAGGGTGCCTCCAGATGTTGCAAAACTACAAGCCCCAGCATGCCTGGACAGTCAAAGGCTGTCTAGGCATGCTGGGAGTTGTAGTTTTGCAACATCTGGAGGCAACCTGGCTGGGAAACACTGGCTTAAAACAGTGTTTCCCAACCAAGGTGCCTCCAGATGTTGCAAAACTACAAGTCCCAGCATGCCTGGACAGTCAAAGGCTGTCTAAGTATGCTGGGAGTTGTAGTTTTGCAATATCTGGAGGCAACCTGGCTGGGAAACACTGGCCTAAAACAGTGTTTCCCAACCAAGGTGCCTCCAGATGTTGCAAAACTACAAGTCCCAGCATGCCTGGACAGTCAAAGGCTGTTTAGGCATGCTGGGAGTTGTAGTTTTGCAACATCTGGAGGCAACCTGGCTGGGAAACACTGGCCTAAAACAGTGTTTCCCAACCAGGGTGCCTCCAGATGTTGCAAAACTACAAGTCCCAGCATGCCTGGACAGTCAAAGGCTGTCTAGGCATGCTGGGAGTTGTAGTTTTGCAACATCTGGAGGCAACCTGGTTGGGAAATACTGGCCTAAAACAGTGTTTCCCAACCAGGGTGCCTCCAGATGTTGCAAGACTACAACTCCCAGCATGCCTAGACAGCCTTTGGCTGTTTTAGGCCAGTGTTTCCCAACTGTTTTAGGCCAGTGTTTCCCAACCAGGGTGCCTCCAGCTGTTGCTAAACTACAACTCCCAGCATGCCCGGACGGTCAAAGGCTGTCCAGGCATGCTGGGAGTTGTAGTCTTGCAACAACTGGAGGCACCCTGGTTGGGAAGCTTGCGCAACTTACCGGCTTCCGTAGGATCCAGCGCTGCACGACACTGCCGCGCGACACTGCCGCGCGACGATCTCCGTCAGCGATCGTCGCTGGAGCCTCGGAAGGGTAAGTGAACTTCTTCGCCGGTCCCCTTCAGCTGTTTAGTTTTGCAACAGCTGGAGGACTACAGTTTACAGACCACACACCAGTGGTCTGCAAACTGTGGCCCTCCAGCTGTTGCAAAACTACAACACCCAGCATGCCCTGACAGCCAAAGCCTATGGCTCTCAGGGCAGGAGCCCGGGCTGACATTACAGTGCAGCCGCCCGGGCTCCTCATACGGTCTCCCCGCTACCCCCCCCCCCCCTTGTCTCCCGCCCGGGCTCCTCATACGGCCTCCCCGCTACCCCCCCCCTTGTCTTCCGCCCGCGCCGCTCAGCTCCCGCTGCTACAAGACTACAACTCCCAGCGTGTCCTCACTGTAAGGCCATGCTGGGACTTGTAGTCTTGCAACAGCAGACAGATGGGAGTTGTGTGGCGCTGGCAGGTGAGAGGGGGGGATATAAATCACTGCAGTGTCCCGGTAGCGCAGTGAGGGTAGCGGGGAGAAGGTATGTCGGAGCCCGGGCGGCAGTAGCTTTTCCTGCTCCATGTTGGAGCTGGAGTAAATTTTGTCAATTTTTATGGCCGTTGCGACAGTTTATTGCGCAACTGCGACTGTCTCAGTTAATAAATTCCTGACCACTGCAAGTCAAAACTGAAAACTTGCGTAAATTAAGCGGGAATTTTTTTTTTTACTTTCTAGCTCTTGCTAGGGAAAGTCGCACAATTTATAGGGTAGGCGCAATTGCGACAATTTTGCGCCAAAAATAGTCAGAAAAAAATGACTAAACCCCTTAGTAAATGCCCCTCAAAATGTGTTGGATTTGAGAGCAGTTGTAAAAAATCAAAATCAAAATGAAAACATAGGTAAAACACAACATAAGTAAATAAACCAACAAATAAAAGTATACTTCTTTCTTAGTAAATTGTGGTGTCGGGGCACGATGAGAGAACTATACTGTTCATGGCACCAACAACGGTTGTGGCGGCCACTGGGTGTTAGTAGGACGTACCTTGAATATTTTCAAAGTGCAATGTCGGATTTGTCGGATTTGCCAGGCGCACACTGTCGCACACTGGCGCAGACATGTCTCAGACACTCTGCACCAAGATAACCAGACAAAAACTGGTCGGTTTGAGCTTAGTAAATGAGGCCCAATGAGTCAATAAAAATACCAACGTCAGGTTATGGTTAACTGCTTTTACTGGGCTTGTGAAGTTAGTAAAACACAAACAGTTGGCCTTAGTGTGAGAGTGCAGTGTACCCCTTGCGAGCCTTGTTGCCGTTCTGAGACTTGTGATGCTTTTCACTGGATGGAATTGTAGAATTTGAGGTTCTAGTAGATAGGGTCCTTCCAAGGCACTGAAATTGATTTCAGCAGGGATCCGTAGTTCTCCCCGTGAGTGACACTTGTAGGATGACCAGGAATAAACTGAAGTAGGCCTTTGCTTAGGACACACAACACAGCACATCTGAGCTTAGCTGTAGCTCAGGAGTCTTGCTGGAACTAGACTCTAGAGTTAACTCCCTGACTTCTCCCCTGTACCTCACTATACAGAGGGAGCTTTTGGGGTCTCATTGGCTCACATGGTCACATGGGGGTTGCTGCTCACAATTTTTAAAGGCACAGTAATACATTGAACTTACATACACAGAACAATACCCAAATTAATTTAGGAAAAATATATTCTTTTATATTACAATACATACATAATTTATAATACTAAGGAACTCCTGATGGCCCAACACTATGTGCTGCCAGGCTGACCGAGTCAGTCCTCAACCAGGCGACAGTCACTTGTGCTGGGACATCACAAAATGATGCCCAATGTGTACATTATATATGCATTTTTTGTATAGCAGTATTGCAGCACCCGATGCCTGGAAAAGAATGGTACTGTCGATAAAATCTGAGAAATCCTTTCCCATTCATTTCAATGGGTCTGCCGGAAATCTGCAAATTCCCAACTATTGTAGATTTTCTGCAGACCTCTTAAAGTAAATGATAGCAAAACTCGAAGCAGATTTGCCAGATTTTAACATGTGAAAAAAAGAATATGTCAGATTGTTATGTTTTATGAACATGCTGAGCACACATTTATCACTACATTTAAAGCAAAACTATTAATGGGATTTGGAGAATCACATGGATAACAAAATTAATATGTGATATTGTTCCCTACTGTGCAAACTGAGATCACGGTGAAAAACGCAGTACTTTTAAGACAAGGAACCACTGTGTTAGCTGCAGACCAACAATCCTTGAATGTGCCTCCACCTTGTGGTTTTGCAGCAAGTGACAATTACAGCTCAGCAGATTTTCAAGTTCAGCAGCAGTTAAAGGGGTACTCCGGTGAAATCCTTTTTTCTTTTAAATCAACTGGTGGCAGAAAGTTAAAGATATTTGTAAATGACTTATATTAAAAAATCTTAATCCTTCCAGTATTTATTAGCTGCTGAATGCTACAGAGGAAAATCCTTTCTTTTTGGAACACTGATGACATCACGAGCACAGTGCTCTCTGCTGACATCTCTGTCCATTTCAGCAACCATTCATAGCAGATGTATGCTAAGGGCAGCATGGTGGCTCAGTGGTTAGCACTGCTGCCTTGCAGTGCTGGGGACTTGGGTTCAAATCCCACTAAGGACAGCAATAAATAAATAAAGCGTTATTATTATAATAACGTCAGCAGAGAGAACTCTGCTCGTGATCTCATCAGAGAGCATTCCAAAAAGAAAATAATTTCCTCTGTAGTATTCAGCAGCTAATAAGTACAGGAAGGATTAAGATTTTTTAATAGAAGTAATTTACAAATATGTTTAACTTTTTGCCACCAGTTGATTTAAAAGAAAAAAGGTTTTCACCGAGTACCCCTTTAAATCTCATCATTCAGAGTGACGGTCTATTCACATGGCAGAATTTCCGCTTGTAGAATTCTGCCTCAAATTAAAGCCCATAAACTTCTATGGGATTCTGCACTCCCATTCACACTTCTGAATTTCTGCTTGCAGAATTCCGCTAATGGAACAAGTACAAAAAAATGTGCAGTAAAGAGATACAGAGGCAAAGGGGAATATACTGTGGGTAGCTATCCTGGCTATACACAAATCACTAATGTGTCTCCTGGAGTACTTAAAATGGCAAATAAATAAATAAAGAATACAATATTTTGAGAGTAGAATAAACCCTGCATACAAAAAGATTTACAGATTCAAGTGGGAAGCCAATTGAAGGAAAAAAAAAAACATGAATTGGGAATGACACCCACAGAAAGACCCCCTGGAAAAGGGTAGCACAAGTGGCAGGCCCAATGAGTATCAGAGAATCCTACAGATAATCTTAGCATGATCAGAATTAGAGATGGGTGAATCGAAGCTGACGAAGTCTGGGAAGTCAGATAGGCGGGATCACAATGAATCACATGGCAGCATGCAGCCTATCAGCAGCAAGCCAGCCTTGTGATGTCACAGATAAAGACATCGAGTATGACAAATCCGAATTAGTTATACATTTCATAATTTTTTTTATTTGTAACGAATCTGAATATGGCTGTGATTCGTTTTAACGAATTGCTTCATGGGCTTTATTCTCTGCAGACTGGGGGGCTGAAATGGCAGATCCACATGTGATGACATGGGGCAAGGAATTCTGGGAAAGTGGGACAGAGGGATGACCCTGAGTAACATGGTGGCATGCAGCCTATCAGCAGCCAGCCAGCCCCTGTAATGTCACAAAACTGCAGGCAGGCAATTCAGCGTTTTATTGCAGAGAGCAGACTATGTGTGTTCCACAGGAAAAAAAAAGCTTTACAGCAGCGATTCACCACAAGCCAAAATCACGGCAAACAAGCAGGGAGAGAGAGGGAGAGAGGGAGAGAGGGAGAGAGAGGGAGAGAGGGAGAGAGAGAGAGAGAGAGAGAGAGAGAGAGAGAGAGAGAGAGAGAGAGAGAGAGAGAGAGAGAGAGAGAGAGAACTACACTTTTGGGTATTACTACACAGTGACTCTGTATCGGTGCACTGGGGTGTGAGGCTAATAGGGGCCTGTAAGGGTTAGCACTAAAAGCCATAGTCACCTGCTTTTAGTGCCTAATACAGGTTGTAAGCGTAGTGGAGTGTATTGTCCTCTCATAAGTGTAACCTGTACGTACATAGGTGGTGTACGATTTTTTTTCCTGTTAAACTCATTTGGGCTAGTTACTCTGAAAGGCCAGTCAAAACTACAAACCTGGTTTTGTAGCCTAATACAGTTGTAAGCATAGTGGAGCATATTGTCCTCTTCTCATATGTGTAACCTGTACGTACACCTACGTGGTGTATGATTTTGTTCCTGTTAAAGTCATAAGGGCTTAGTTACACTGAAAGGCCAGCCAAAACTACACACCTGCTTTTATAGCCTAATCCAGTTGTAAGCGTAGTGGAGCGAATCGTCCTCTCATAAGTGTAACATACTCAGCTGGTGTATAAGTGTGTAAATCAGAGAAGTGCCGGGATGTGCACGGAGGAGTGGCAGAGGCCTAAATTCATCAGGCGCAGGCAGAGGTCACAGCAGACTAGGGGCACGTGGCAGCAGGAGTTGCAGCGAGATGCCTGAGCTACCGGTATCAGCAAGCGGTCGTATTTCAACCAGCCATCCATCTGCCATCATTGATTGGTTAACTCGGTCATCCACTTCATCCCAAGTGACATCTAACACCCCCAGTCAGCAATCGGTGGGTTCCTCAGACACAACCCTCAGTTGGCATGGCCTGGGAGCAATCCCTGTCCTCCCATTGCGTTTGTCCTATGCTGTTCCCTCCCCACAAAGGTAGCATATGCTGTGGGTTCAGCTCCACTATTCAGTGAGGACGATCTACAAGAGGACAGTCAGCAGCTACTGCCCAGCCAAGAAGTGGAGGAGGCATATGCCTCTTCCTCCGCTAGGCAGGCAAGCAGTGTTGAGAATGGTGGCGTGGGAGGTGATGTTGCAAGTGTTCAGGCTCCTGGAACAGACACTGTTGAGGAACCTGAGGAGGACATCATTGATGTGCAGACACCTGTTGATGATGATGAAGCCGATCGTACTTGGGAGCTGAGTGCAGAAGGAGATTCATTATCATCAGGAGAAGAGGGTTGCAGGTTGCCTGTGAGGCAGCCTCTGAGCCAGCAAGGTGGTAGTATGGTTGAGAGTCAGCATGGTGGCAGCAGTGGGAAGTCTTGAGACAAACGTGCCCGGGGTAGACCACCTGCTTTATGGCAGCCAACCTGCCCGGTAGGTAGTGGAACATGGGTTCCTGGAGCTGGCGGCAGCCAGTCAGTGCGGACTGTTCAGGGGGAAAACAACTACTCGGCGGTGTGGCATTTTTTCATTAAGCCTCCAGAGGATTTTAACATGGCCACATGCAAGATGTGTCGGCAGAAGGTGAAGCATGGCCAGGGTCCCAATGTTGGCACCACAGTCCTGCATCACCATAAAGTGGCCTGGGAGAACCGTAGCTCCGATGCAGTGGTCCAGCCTGCTGCATCAGACAGTGGCACACCACTCCCTGTTTCAGCCAGCCAAGACTCCACCATCTCAGCCCGAAGGGAGCTGTCTGTCATACACATCTTCTGTCGGTCCAGAGGCTCCTTCTCCTCCTTCTTCTCGTCAGGTATTCCGGCAGCAATCCATCAGCGAAGCGATGTCCAAGAGACAGCAGTTTTTCGCCCACTCATCCAACGACGCAGAAGCTGAATGTGCTTCTGTCCAAGTTGCTGGTGCTTCAGTTCCTCCCTTTTCAAGTGGTGGACTCTGCACCTTTCAGAGAACTGATGGCTTGTGCCGTGATGGATGGAGTAAAGCTATCAGCTACCCGCTGTGCTATTTAGTGCCATTACTCAACTGCTGGGACTCCCTCGGCTTTAGTCTATCTAATACCACTATTCTAATATTGGGTCTCCCTTGGCCACAGCTTATCTTTATATGGGTATCTGGTACCTGTCACGGTGTAATATCAATTATCAAGCGGCGGTCGTTCAGACACTAGGGTCCTATTGATTATTCACACGGTTACAAAAAAATTTTAAGATGCGCTGTACACATCTTCTTGTATATTATTAAGCCTGCATACTATATCTACAAGTTGGAGGTGTGATATAGAATTGCTTTTACCATCGTGCGCCTTTATGAAGCTTATTAACTCTGTTCGGCAAGGACTATGAATTTCATCAGAGCAGGTGTTTAGCGTGGCGGGGACCATAGTAACCCCAAGGAGAACTCACCTGTCCACCAAAAATATGGAGAGACTGACCATTGTGAAGATGAATCAGGCATGGATCAGCCAGGATTTCCACTCATCAATGCTTGATGCATCAGAGTAGATTAAGCATGGTGCAACACCAACACTAAAATGGATACTGCAAAAAATATTTAAGGTGCTGCTCCCCAGTTACTGAGATTCCCCTGCATCAGACCACAAGTAAATATTGAGGATATGCATTAGCTAAAACTTAAGTTTTAATAATATTCTTAGGATAAAATATATGGACCCAATTTTTTTTAAAAATCAAATTAAAGGAAAAGTGTGCAAAAAACACCATGTTTTTTCAGAAAAAATTTTCAGAAAATTTGGCAAATTGTCGGAAACAATAAAAAAAATGCACATCTCTAGTCACAGTCCTATGAATTCACCAGCCATTGCCAAAGACGGGCATTTCCTGGAGGTTTTCCTGAGAGATCAGAGACTGTGTGCGCGCACTAATCACTGTTACTGACAATACAGATCTTTACAGTGGCAAATCCATTCACCTCAAGCCCGCATTGGCTCTGGCAAGAGAGAGAAGACACTGTGTGGTTACTAATCAGCATTACTGACAATACAGATCAGCTTGCATCACTGCAGGCAGCCAGGGAGAGTTTAGAAGTCATTTCATAGTCTGCCAATTGAGTTCAGAACTGGGAGCAATCCCCATTGAAAGACTGCAAGCAACCATAGTCCAGGCAGGGACAAAGCTAATATAGTAACATAGTAACATAAAATAGTAACATAGTTCATAAGGTTGAAAAAAGACCAGAGTCCATCAAGTTCAACCTATAACCCTAATGAGTCCCTACTGAGTTGATCCAGAGGAAGGCAAAAAACCCTCATACTATAGGTGAAAATTCTTTCCCGACTCCAAATATGGCATCAAAATAAATCCCTGGATCAACGTTCGGTCCTTATAAATCTAGTATACATAACCAGTGATGTTATTACTCTCCAAAAATGCATCCATCCCCCTTTTAAATTATTTTACAGAGTTCACCATGACCACCTCCTCTGGCAGAGAATTCCACAGTCTCACTGCACTTACAGTAAAAAAATCCCCATCTGTGCTGGTGTAGAAACCTTTTTTCCTCAAGACGTAGAGGATGCCCCCTTGTTAGAGATATAGTCCTGAGTATAAATAGATCATGGGAGAGATCTCTGTACGGCCCCCTGATATATTTATACATAGTTATTAGGTCGCCCCTAAGCCTTCTTTTTTCTAAACTAATTAACCCTAATTCTGATAATCTTTCTTGGTACTGTAGTCCTCCCATTCCCCGTATAACTCTGGTTGCCCGTCTTTGAACCCTCTCCAGCTCCACTATATCTTTCTTGTACACTGGTGCCCAGTACTGTACACAGTATTCTATGTGTGGTCTGACCAGTACTGTACACAGTATTCTATGTGTGGTCTGACTAGTGATTTGTACAGCGGTAGAATTATTTCTTTGTCGAGGGCATCTATGCCCCTATTGATGCACCCTATGATTTTATTTGCCTTGGCAGCAGCTGCCTGACACTGGTCACTACAGATAAATTTACTGTTAAATGGGTATTCCAGGATTTTTTTTTACATTTGACTATGCTACAGGGGCTGAAAAGTTAGTGTAGTTCATAATATAGTGTCTTTTCCTGTATGTGACAGTTTTCTCACAATTTTTATGTGATGTTCACCCCAATATTTATTTTTAACAGCATACAAAATGGCTGTTGTCTCAGATTTTTCCCAGGTTGCAATGCGGCTGAGACCTGATCGCTTGGTGGGAGAGAGTACAATTTGTAACTAATGCAACAGCTGTAGGCACCCTGATTGAAAACCACAGGTATTTTCATTGGATGCAGCTCATTTATGTTTCATTGGGTGGGGTGGCTGATGTGTGGGAGGGAGAAAATGGAATTGCAGGATTTGTAGTCAAAAAAAGAAAAGACAAACAGGAAATACCAGTTCACAAAAAGTTAGCCACAGTATTATGGTAATCTCACAACATAGCCATTTAGCCCGAAGAGAAGTGCAGATCCTTCCTAAGCATGTCCATTACTGTCTGCCAGGTACGTACTACAATCACCTTATGGTGGATAACCCCTTTAACCCCTTAAGGACCATGGGTTTTTCCATTTTTGAACTTTCGTTTTTTCCTCCTCACCTTTTAAAAATCATAACCCTTTCAATTTTGCACCTAAAAATCCATATGATAGCTTATTATTTGCGCCACCAATTCTACTTTGCAGTGACATCAGTCATTTTACCGAAAAATCTATGGCAAAATGGAAAAAAAATCATTGTGCGGCGAAATTTAAGAAAAAACGCCGTTTTGTAACTTTTGGGGGCTTCCGTTTGTACGCAGCACATTTTTCGGTTAAAATTACACCTTATTTTATTCTGTAGGTCCATACGGTTAAAATGATACCCTACTTATATAGGTTTGATTTTGTCTTAATTCTGGAAAAAATCATAGCTACATGCAGAAAAATTGACACGTTTAAAATTGTCATCTTCCAACCCCTATAACTTTTTTATTTTTCCACATATGGGGCTATTTTTTTTATTGATCGGACTTTTTGATCGCTTTTTATTCATTTTTCCATGATATAAAAAGCGACCAAAAATACGTTATTTTGTACTTTGCAATTTTTTTGCGCGTACGCCATTGACCATGCGGTTTAATTAATGATATATTTTTATAGTTCGGACATTTACGCACTCGGCGATACCACATATGTTTATATTTATTTTTATTTACATGGTGGTTTTTTTTAATGGGAAAAGGGGTGTGATTTGAACTTTTATTAAGGAGAGGGTTAAATCACATTTATTAACTTTTTTTTACACTTTTTTTTGCAGGGACCTATAACACTGCACACACTGATTGCCAGCACTGTTCACTGCAAAGCCATAGCTTTGCAATGATCAGCGTTATCGGCGGTCGATTGCTCAAGCCTGCATCTCAGACTTGGAGCAATCAATCACCAAGAGGACACGCCGGAGGCAGGTAAGAGGACCTCCGCTCGTGTCCCAGCTGATCGGGACACTGCATTTTCACTGCGGTAGTCCCGATCAGCCCCGCTGAGCAGCCAGGCAGCTTTCACTTTCGGTTTAGATGTGGCGTACAACTTTGAACGCCGCGTCTAAAGGGTTAATAGCACGCGGCACCGCGATCGCTGCCGCACACTATTAGTCCCGGCATCAGATACCGGGACCGACCCAATATGACGCGGGGTCACCGAGCCGGCCAAGGGGTTAAGGGCTTCTCTGAGTTGATCAAACTTTGCCTTCCTTAAGTTCATTGGGGGATATTTATCAAAGGATTTAGACTGGTTTTTCCTGTCTAAATTTGTCGCACAGAAAAACGCAGTCTAAATATGTGCGACTTTATTGCGACTTTTGCTCTAGAGGATTTTTAGAACATGATGCATTCTAGTCAATTTTAGACGGAAATGCATTGGAAAATGCATTGGTGCTGAATTTATTAAAAGTGACTTTTCAGCGACAAGTCGCATCGGCTGAAAGTACGCTGAAATGTCAGACCATGTTGGAGAAGGTTTAAATACAGTCTAAAGCATAGATGACGAAGTCTGTGCGCAGAATTTATTAAGAGTCTTGCGCCTTTTGATAAATTAGGCGCACAATAGACCAGCCTAACCCTCTGTAGTTTGGTCTATATTGATGCGGGACATAGACAGCTTTGATAACTATCCCCCATTGTTTTTGTGGCCCCTCGAGAGATTCCCTTATTGCAGAACAAGTGTCACGATTCGGCTTCCAGGTAGTGGATCCTCTGTGTCAGCGAGGGATTGGCGTGGACCGTGCTAGTGGACCGGTTCTAAGAGGCTACTGGTATTCACCAGAGCCCGCCGCAAAGCGGGATGGTCTTGCTGCGGCAGTAGCAACCAGGTCGTATCCACTAGCAACGGCTCTACCTCGCTGACTGCTGAGAAGGCGTGGGACAGAAGGACTAGGCAGAGGCAAGGTCAGACGTAGCAGAAGGTCGGGGGCAGGCGGCAAGGTTCGTAGTCAGGATGGGTAGCAGAAGTTCAGGTACACAGGCTTTGGACACACTAAACGCTTTCACTGGCACAAGGCAACAAGATCCGGCAAGGGAGTGCATGGGAGGAGGTCAGATAAAGGCAGGGAGCAGGTGGAAGCCAATTAAGCTAATTGGGCCAGGCACCAATCATTGGTGCACTGGCCCTTTAAGTCTCAGGGAGCTGGCGCGCGCGCGCCCTAGAGAGCGGAGCCGCGCGCGCCAGCACATGACAGCAGGGGACCGGGACGGGTAAGTGACCTGGGATGCGACTCGCGAGCGGGCGCGTCCCGCTGTGCGAATCGCATCCCCAACGGCCAAGACAGTGCAGCGCTCCCGGTCAGCGGGACTGACCGGGGCGCTGCAGGGAGAAAGACGCCGTGAGCGCTCCGGGGAGGAGCGGGGACCCGGAGCGCTAGGCGTAACAGTACCCCCCCCCTTAGGTCTCCCCTTCTCTTTGTCCGGTAACTGCCTCCCCTGGGATGAGGACACCGGGAAAGAATGGAGGGTTTCCTCAACGGCAGGCAGTACAGCAGGAGTGGGAATGGGAAGGGAGGGCAGAGGGCGAGGCCTGGCACGGGGCAGTGTGACACCAGGACGGGGGCCATGGGGAGGCACAGAGGCTTGCCTGACGGGACTGGGAGGGGGGGAAAGGCACTTCCTGTGGCAGGCAGAGTCCCAGTTCCTGATCTCCCCGGTGGTCCAATCAATGGTGGGGGAATGAAGCCGGAGCCAAGGCAGACTGAGGAGGACCTCAGAGGTACAGTTGGGGAGAATGAAGAACTCAATCCTCTCAAGGTGGGGTCCAATAGACATGAGGAGGGGCTCTGTGCGGTAACGCACGGTGCAGTCCAATCTGGCTCCGTTGACCGCGGAAATGTAGAGCGGCTTGACGAGACGGGTCACCGGGATGCTGAATTTATTAACAAACGACTCCAAAATAAAATTTCCAGAGGCACCGGAGTCCAAGCAGGCCACGGCTGAGAGGGAGGAGTTGGCTGAAGAAGAAATCCGCACGGGTACCGTGAGACGTGGAGGAGCAGACTTGGAACCAAGAGACGCCACACCCACGTGAGCTGGGTGCGTGCGTGCGTTTCCCAGGCGTGGAGGACGGATAGGGCAATCCACCAAGAAATGCTCGGTACTGGCACAGTAAAGACAGAGATTTTCTTCTCTACGGCGATTCCTCTCTTCCTGGGTAAGGCGAGACCGATCCACTTGCATGGCCTCCTCGGCGGGAGGCCCAGGCGAAGACTGCAAAGGATGCTGTGGGAGAGGTGCCCAGAGATCTAAGTCTTTTTCCTGGCGGAGCTCTTGGTGTCGCTCAGAAAAACGCATGTCAATGCGGGTAGCCAAATGGATGAGTTCTTGGAGGTTGGCAGGAATCTCTCGTGCGGCCAGCACATCCTTGATGCGACTGGATAGGCCTTTTTTAAAGGTCGCGCAGAGAGCCTCATTATTCCAGGATAGTTCAGAAGCAAAAGTACGGAATTGTATGGCGTACTTGCCTACGGAAGAATTACCCTGGACCAGGTTCAACAGGGCAGTCTCGGCAGAAGAAGCTCGGGCTGGCTCCTCGAAGACACTCCGGAGTTCAGCGAAGAAGGCCTGGACTGTGGCTGTGGCAGGATCATTGCGGTCCCAGAGCGGTGTGGCCCAAGACAAGGCCTTTCCTGAAAGAAGGCTTACTACGAACGCCACCTTAGACCGTTCTGAAGGAAACAAGTCCGACAACATCTCCATATGCAGGGAACACTGAGACAAAAATCCACGGCAGAGTTTAGAGTCCCCATCAAATTTGTCCGGCAGGGACAAGCGGAGGTTAGGAGCAGCCACTCGCTGCGGAGGAGGTGCAGGAGCTGGCGGAGGAGATGGTTGCTGCTGTAGCAGAGGCAGAAGTTGCTGTAACATGGCGGTCAACTGCGACAGCTGCTGTCCTTGTTGGGCAATCTGCTGCGATTGCTGAGCGACCAACGTGGGAAGATCAGCGAGACTTGGCAGCGGCACCTCAGCGGGATCCATGGCCGGATCTACTGTCACGATTCGGCTTCCAGGTAGTGGATCACCTGTGTCAGCGAGGGATTGGCGTGGACCGTGCTAGTGGACCGGTTCTAAGAGGCTACTGGTATTCACCAGAGCCCGCCGCAAAGCGGGATGGTCTTGCTGCGGCAGTAGCAACCAGGTCGTATCCACTAGCAACGGCTCTACCTCGCTGACTGCTGAGAAGGCGTGGGACAGAAGGACTAGGCAGAGGCAAGGTCAGACGTAGCAGAAGGTCGGGGGCAGGCGGCAAGGTTCGTAGTCAGGATGGGTAGCAGAAGTTCAGGTACACAGGCTTTGGACACACTAAACGCTTTCACTGGCACAAGGCAACAAGATCCGGCAAGGGAGTGCATGGGAGGAGGTCAGATAAAGGCAGGGAGCAGGTGGAAGCCAATTAAGCTAATTGGGCCAGGCACCAATCATTGGTGCACTGGCCCTTTAAGTCTCAGGGAGCTGGCGCGCGCGCGCCCTAGAGAGCGGAGCCGCGCGCGCCAGCACATGACAGCAGGGGACCGGGACGGGTAAGTGACCTGGGATGCGACTAGCGAGCGGGCGCGTCCCGCTGTGCGAATCGCATCCCCAACGGCCAAGACAGTGCAGCGCTCCCGGTCAGCGGGACTGACCGGGGCGCTGCAGGGAGAAAGACGCCGTGAGCGCTCCGGGGAGGAGCGGGGACCCGGAGCGCTAGGCGTAACAACAAGTTATAATGTATTATATTATGATCACTATTCCCTAGGTGTCCTTCTACTTGCACATTAGTTACTCTGTCATGTCTGTTGGTAAATATTAAGTCTAGCAGGGCGCCCCCTCTGGTCGGGCCCTGCACCATTTGGGACGGATTATTGTCTTTAGCTATAGTCAGAAACCTGTTTACTTTATGAGATTCACAGGTCTCAGTCTCCCAGTTTATATCAGGATAGTTAAAGTCACCCATTATTATCACCTCATTCTTATTTTCTGCCTTGTTTATTTGCCTCAGTAATTGATCTTGTGCCTCTTCCATTATGCTTGGTGGCTTATAGCAAACCCCTATCAGAATTTTTTATATATATATATATATATATATATATATATATATATAACTTTTATATATAGCTTTTATTCTTTTTTATTTTTATCTCCATATATTTATAGTCATAATGACGTTTCCCTCCTGTATATCCTCATGCAGTGCAGCCTTCAGACTGGACTTTATATAAAGACAAACTCCTCCCCCTTTCCGTTTTGTCCGATCCTTCCTGAATAGACTATAACCCTGTATGTTGACCGCCCAGTCACAGGTATCGTCCAACCAAGTCTCCATTATGCCCACTATGTCATAATTCTCCTCAGACATCAACCACTCCAGTTCCTCTGTTTTATTGGACAGACTCCTGGCATTAGTCAACATGTAATTCAATGGTGTATGTTTTTTCTTCCTATGAAGCCTATCCCTATTAACTATTCTAACCCCTCCCTCCGCTCCACCCCTTTGTACATTAATAAGCCACCCCTCTCTATCTACTCTATGTTTCCCCTTTACGTTGTAGGTACCCTCCCCCCAGTCCCTAGTTTAAACTTTCCTCCACCCTTCTAGCCATCTTCTCCCCAAGCACATCTGCACCCTCCCCATTAAGGTGAAGCCTGTCCCTACGGTAGAGCCGGTATTCGACAGCGAAGTCGGCCCAGTTCTCCATGAACCCAAACCCCTCCTTCCTACACCAGCTTCTGAGCCACTTGTTTACCTCCATAATCTCCCGCTGCCTCTGTGGTGTGGCTCGTGGTACAAGTAGTATTTCAGAAAATATTACCTTGGAGGTCCTTGCCTTAAGCTTGCTGCCTAAGTCCCTGAAATCGTTTTTAAGGACACTTCACCTACCTCTTACTTTGTCATTGGTACCAATATGTACCATGACTGCTGGGTCCTGTCCCACTCAGCAACCTGTCAACCTGATCCGCAATGTGCCGAACTCAAGCATCCGACAACACACTGTTCGGCGATCCTGGTCTTTGTAACAGATCGCCCTGTCTGTCCCTTTAACCTCTTAAGGACCCATGATGTACCGATATGTCATGAGTCCTCTCCCGTTCTATAACGCGGGGCCATGGCGTGTCTAACCCGTGGACCCGTGGCTAATAGCGCGCAGCACTGATCGTGGTGCCGCGCGCTATTAACCCTTTAGATGCAGCGTTCAAAGTTGAACGCCGCGTCTATAGTGAAAGTAAAACAATGCCGGTATGCTCAGGGAGCTGTTCGGTATCGCCGCGGCAAAATCGCGGCATCCTGAACAGCTTACATGACAGTCGGAGGGTCCCTACCTGCCTCCATGCTGTCCGATCGCCGAATGACTGTTCAGTGCCTGAGATCCAGGCATGAGCAGTCAAGCGGCAGAATCATCGATTAGTGGTTTCTTATGAGAAACCACTGATCAATGTAAAAGATCGGTGTGTGCAGTGTTATAGCCCCCTATGGGAGCTATAACACTGCAAAAAAAAGTAAAAAAAAAAGTTAACAAAGATCATTTAACACCTTCCCTAATAAAAGTTTGAATCATCCCCTTTTCCCATTTAAAAAAAAACTGTGTAAATAAAACTAAAAATAAACATATGTGGTATCGCCGCGTGTGTAAATGTCAGAATTATAAAAATATATATCATTAATTAAACCGCACAGTCAATGGCGTATGCGCAAAAAAATTCCAAAGTCCAAAACTGTGTATTTTTGGTCACTTTTTGTATCATGAAAAAATGAATAAAAAGCAATCAAAAAGTCAGATCAATAAAAAATTTGTACCGCAAGAAATGAGCCTTCATATTGCCCCATACGCGAAAAAATAACAAAGTTATAGGGGTCAGAATATGACAATTTTAAACGTATACATTTTCCTGCATATAGTTATGATTTTTTCCAGAAGTACAACGAAATCAAACCTATATAAGTAGGGCATCATTTTAATCGTATGGACCTATAGAATAAAGAGAAGGTGTCATTTTTACCAAATAATGTACTGTGTAGAAACGAAAGCCCCCAAAAGCTCCAAAATGTTTTTCTTTTTTTTTTTTTTCAATTTTGTCTCACAATAATTTTTTTCCCTTTTGCCATAGATTTCTGGGTAAAATGACTGATGTCATTACAAATTAGAATTAGTGGCACAAAAATAAGCCATCATATGGATTTGTAGGTGCAAAATTGAAAGAGTTATGATTTTTTAAAGCTAAAGAGGAAAAAACAAAAATGCAAAAATGGAAAAATCCCAGGTCCTTAAGGGGTTAATAATTGAGTCCCCCACTACCAGCACCTGTCTGGCCTGCCCTGCTCTCCTCCCTCCCTCCTTACTGGAGCAGACACCCCTCTGTTAGAGGCAGAGTCCTGCTGCAGTACTGCTAGCTCTGAAATTGCATCCCCCTCATCTGCCAACTGGGCAAACTTGTTGGGGTTTGTCAGGTCAGGACTAGCCTCCCTGACACTTTTCCCTCTACCTCATTTTCTAACTGTAACCCAGCTAGCTGCTTGACTGTCCTGCACCCCTGTCCCACCATCCTCACCCCACCTCTACCCCAGAGAGTACTCCTCTCCAAGTTGTCAATGCGTCTCAGTGTTGCCAGTTGCTCCTCTAGATCCAGGATCTGGGCTTCCAAATGAACAACTCGCACACATCTCGCACAACAATATGGACCCTCAAACTGCTGTTCAAGGATTGCATATATTGTGCAAGATGCACATTGGATTGCCTTTTCCAACATGGAGGTCATACTAGATTTGGGGATTGCAAAAACTAACAGTAAAAAAACAATCACATATTTAAATTAAACTCCCTTAATTTTAAGTCCCTCTCACTTTTATACTTACACTCACTTGTATACTTCGCACTCTTGCATACAGACACTTCCTGGAAGTGAATGCAAAAATGGGGCAGTAAGTGCAAAAGCACTAATAGACTTACGCACTAAATTGTTACGCTTATCTCCAGTGCAACCGTACTGGGGCGTATTATTTAAAAAAAAAAGTGAAATATATACACACTCCACAGTTCTAATTTTTTTCTTGTTAAAGCTAATTGGGGGCAGTAAGTGTAAAAGCACTAAAAGACTTATGCACTAGATTGTTACGCTTATTTCCGGTGCACCCGTACTGGGGTGTATTACTATTTTAAGAAAAAGTGAAATATATACACACTCCACTGTTATACGTGTTTTCTGTTTCAAGCGTATAGTGGCCTGTTAGTGTAAAAGCAGGGATATATACACACACATTGGGGGACATGTATCAATATTTGTGTATGGTAGAAGCAGTTTACCCCTTTTGCCAAATTCTAAATTATGCGCAGAATGCTAAATTTATCAATCCAGCGCAATTAATTTAATAAATTGTAAGCAAATATACAGTAGTAATCTCTAGTGTTGCTCACGAATATTCGCAATTCGAATATTATTCGCGAATATCGCATATTCGCGAATTCGCGAATTTCGCGAATATAGCGCTATATATTCGTAATTACGAATATTCGTTTTTTTTTTTTTCATTTTTTTTCACAGTACACATCACAGTGATCACCCCTCTCTGCTTCCAGCTTGTGTGGTGTAAAGAAGGCTGTAATACTACTGTGTGAGACTGGCGTGCGAAAATTAGCATATGCGAAAATTAGCATATGCTAATTTTCGCATATGTGAATTTTCACGTATGCTGATTTTGTATATGCTAATATTCGCATATGTTCATTTTCGCATACGCGTATGTTTGCATATGCGGAAATAAAACGAGAATATAACGAATATGCGAATATTCGCGAATATATGACGAATATTCGTCCATATATTCGCGAATATTCGCGAATTCGAATATGGCCTATGCCGCTCAACACTAGTAATCTCCTCAATCCACTCTTTGAAAAATGGAATAGATGATTTAGAGCATCTTGCTACGTGCAGTCCAAGATGGCTTATATTTGTGTTAAAAATATGGTCATTGTGCAAGATTTCTGCGAGTAAATGAAATGTACGCAGTTAATAAATTTGTGCATACTAAATATGTCACTCCAAGGTTCACCGAAACCTACACATCTGGAGGAAATTCTCCACCAGAATGTACGCAAAAAAACGGCTTGCGTACAGTGGCGGAGCCATGACTTCACGATCCTCCGGCCCCATGATCGTGATTCATCGTGATTGATGATAGTGGGGGTCCCCAGCGGCGGGACCCCCGCGATCGGGCATCTTATCCCCTATACTTTGGATAGGGGATAAGATGTCTTAGGGCCGGAGTACCCCTTTAAGCAGACAATGTCATAGAACAGCATGAAATGCTAGCAGAATGCTTGGGTGTGTAGGGAAAGGTATTAGCAGAAGAAAGAGGGAATGCATGGATGCATATGAAGAGTTATTAGTAGTAGATGGAAGTGTTTATGCTGTTGTATAGAGAACTTGGAGTATTGTGGAGTATTGTGCGCAGTACTGGATGCCATATTTGCAGAAGGATATATACACACTGTACAGAGTTCGGAGAAGAGCTACTAAACTAGTACATGGACTTAATGATAAAACTTACCAGAAAAGGACCTTAACATGTATAGACAAGACAGAGGGGATATGATAGAAACTTTTACACAAAGGAAAAACAATACATAAAGGAAATCAATGCAGTAAAGTAGCAGAGTGTATTTAACCTCTTCAGGATGAAGGGGGTACGGGTACGCCCTGCATCCTGAGTCCTTAAGGATGCAGGGCGTGCAGGTATGCCCATGGGATTTTTTGCTTGCAGTTTGGGCATGCTGGGATTTGTAGTTTTGCAACAGCTGGAGGGCTACAGTTTGGAGATCATTGTGCAGTGGTTTCTACACTGTGGCCCTCTAGATCTTGCAAAACTACAACTCCCAGCATGCCCACACAGCAGTTTACTGTCTGGGCATGCTGGGATTTGTAATTTTGCAATATCTGGAGGGCCTCAGTTTGGAGATCACTGTGCCTAAACCGTGATCCTCAAAATCTTGCAAAACTACAACTCCCAGCATGCATAAACAGCAAAAGGCTGTTTCAGCATGCTGGGATTTGTAGTTGCGTGCCTCCAGCTGTTGCATTACTACAACTCACAGCATGCCCTTCGGCGATCAGTACATGCTGGGAGTTGTAGTTTTGCAACAGCTGGAGGCACACTGGTTGGAAAATACTGAGTTAGGTAACAGAACCAAACTCAAGGTTTTGCAACCAATGTGCCTCCAGCTGTGGCAAAACTACAACTCCCAGCATGCACAGTCAGTCAGTGCAAGCTGGGAGTTGTAGTTTTGCAACAGCTGGAGGTACAGGGTAGGTACAGGGTACATTCACATGAGCGGGTTTACAGTAAATTTCCTGCTTCAAGTTTGAGCTGTGGCAAATTTTCCGTCACAGCTCAAACTCCTAGCGGCAAATTCACCATAAACCCCTGCCCATGTGAATGTACCCAAAAGACAGTACATTACACTACACTACACTAACACAAAATAAAGGGTAAAACACTACATATACTACGTAAACACTACGATACTACGTATCATACAGCAGTGTTTCCAAAACGGAGCCTTCAGCCGTTGCAAAACAACAACTGCCAGCATGCTGGGAGTTTAGCAACAGCTGGAGGCACCCTGTTTGGGAATCACTGTCATAGAATATTTTTGATAGCGGAGCCAACAGCCTGTTAGCTGTGTAAAAAAAAAAAAAAAAAAAATGTACACTAACATGCTGGTGTTGCCCCATACTTTTCATTTTCAGAAGAGGTGAAAGGAAAAAAAAGACCCCCAAAATTTGTAATGCAATTTCTCCTGAGTACGGAAATACCCCATATGTGGACGTAAAAGGCTCTGCGTGCGCACAACATGGCTCAGGAGTAAGAGCTCACTATGTACATTTGAGGCCTAAATTGGTGATTTGCACAGGGGTGGCTGATTTTACAGAGGTTCTGACATAAATGCAAAAAACTAAATACCCACGTATGACCCCATTTTGAAAACCACACCCCTCATGGAACGTAAAGAGGGGTATAGTGAGCCTTAACACCCCACAGGTGTTTGATGAATTTCCGTTAAAGTTGGATGGGAAAATGAAAAAAAATTATATTTTTTCACTAAAATGCTGGTGTTACCTTAAATTTTTCATTTTCACGAAGGAAAATAGGAAAAAAGCCCCCCAAGATTTGTAGCCCCTTCTGAGCATGGAAATATCCCATATGTGGATGTAAAGTGCTCTGCGGGTGCACTATAATGCTTAGAAGAGAAGGAGCGCAATTGGGCATTTGGAGAGAAAATTTGTCCAGAATTGAAGGCCACATGTGTTTACAAAGCCCCCATGGTGTCAGAACAATGGACCCCCCCACATGTGACCACATTATGGAAACTGCACGCCTCATGGAATGTAATAAGGGGTACAGTGAACAAGTATCTGACAGATTTTTGGAACAGTGGTCCGTGAAAATGAAAAATTAAATTTTTAATTTGCACAGCCCACTGTTCCAAAGATCTTTCAAACACCAGTGGGGTGTAAATGCTCACTGCACACCTTATTAAATTCTGTGATAAAATGTAGTTTCCAAAATTGAGTAACATATTGGGGAGGGGGGGGTCCCCTGTTCTGGCACCATGGGTGCTTTGTAAACACACATGGCCCCCGACTTCCATTCCAAACAAATTCTCACTCCAAATGCTCAATGACACTCCTTGCAGAGCACTTGACGTCCACACATGGGGTATTTCCATACTCAAAAGAAATGGGGTTACAAATTTTGGGGTGCATTTTCTCCTATCACCATTTGTAAAAAAAAATTAAATTTGGGGAAAAAAATAGAATTTTAGTGAATTTTTTTTTTTTTTCATTTAGACATCTTTTAACAAAAAGTCTTCAAACATCTGTGGGGTGTTAAGGCTCACTGTACCCCTTGTTAGGTTCCTTGAGGGGTGTAGTTTCCAAAATAGTATGCCATGTGTTTTTTTTTTTTTTTTACTTTTTTATTTTGTAATAAAACGGTAACAAACATTTCTGTACCTGACCAACCAGTACACAAAGATATAAAGAAACTACAACAAAAAGGCTCTTGATGTAGAGACAAAGATGTCTAGTGAACATAAATAATAATATAAGTGTCCATACATATTGCTGTCTTGTTGGTTCGGAAACCTGAAATACTACATTAGGGGTCGCACACTGCACGACTCATATGCGGACACAGCTTTAGAGTCCAGCCACATAACAATAGGTATACAATGTTAGGATACGGATAATATTAGGAACCACTATATAAATGTGAAACAAGGGAATCGAAGAAGGCGGACATTGTCCGGCTGTAACGTATGGAAAAAAGAAAAGGAGAAAGATATGAGATGAAGATAAAGAGTATAAAAATGAGGTAAGGGAAAGAAAAAGAGCGAAGAGAACCTACGAGGTATAATGTGGACTATGAATCCAAATATCCCATTGCTTGAGAAACTTGCTATCAGAGTTGTTTGCTAACGCGAACGTATATTCATAGGCACACGTTAAGTTAACATATGATGAGACTTCAGATAACGTTGGTACTGAGGATGTCTTTCACTTTCTAGTCAGCAGTAATTTAGTAGACATAAATAAGTGGGCTACAAGTGTTTTAGAGTGAGAGGGATAATCACTCAGGTCTACCAGTAAGAGAGTGGTCAAAGGCTTTAAAGGGATATGTAACCCCAACATTTTGTCTATCACAATAGAAACTCCTCTCCACAGTGACTGTACTTCAGGGCAATCCCATAGCAAGTGGAGCAGCGTTCCAACACCTCCACAATTTCTCCAATAGGAGGGAGAGCAATTAGCATTCATTTTGTGCAGTCTTGTGCTAGGGGTAAAATACCATCTATATACAGTTTTCAAAACTGATTCCTGATGATTGGTAGATTTAAACATCTTAGATATATGTCGGAAGGCTGCTTGCCACTGCTCCATAGAAATACCAACTCCCAAGTCTCTCTCTCACCTCTCCATGAATGTGAAAGAAGTCATCTCCGATTTATCATGTAGAAAATCATAAAAGAAACCGGAGCACTGTCTGTGGAATTTTAGCTCTATCAGTCACACCAGTTTGCAGACAACTACTAATCTGCAGGCTCTTATAAAATTCTCTGTTCGATATATGAAACTTATGTCTAATTGAAGGAAAGTGAACTATGTTATTTTCGTCTAGAATGTCCTTGATAGTATAGATACCCGCGTCCCTCCATGGTTGCAAGTCGATATCCGGTATGTACACGTGTAAGAAGTCTAAAGGAATAGAAATTATGGGGCACGGGAGAGAGTGAGAGGAATGGCTAATACAGGTTCGCCAAATCTTATCTGTGATATCTATAGAAGATAGATGAGATTTTGGTAGCTTGATGTTAGGATCAGGAGTTAAAAGTCTTGCTTTTAGGGAACAAAGTGGACTAAAGTGCTGTTCTAGTTCTACCCATTTCTTGTCACTCGTTCCAGTCCACCAATGCCTAGCCTGGTCTAGAATACATGCTGTATAGTAATCTTCTATATGTGGTTTACTAAGTCCTCCACAGCCCTTCTTATGAGGCATAACTGCCCTGGGAACTCTAGGGTGTTTGTGGTGCCATAGGAAGTCATCAAGAAGTCGGTTCAAAGATTGGAAATAAGAGTTAGGGATAGCAATAGGGATAGTTCGAAAGAGGTACAAAAGTTTAGGAAGAAGGAGCATCTTAAAGGCAGATAGTCTACCTAGCCAAGACAAAATATGTTTGTTGTAAGCCGAGATAGAAGTAGTAAAGGAAGATAGTAATGGCTGGAAGTTACTCTGAAAGAGATTGGTAGAGGGATAAGTAAGATTAATGCCCAAATAGGGGACAGATCGACGCTGCTAGTCCAAGGGTAAGTCAGGTGTAAGATTTGCAATAGCTTCAGGTGACATACATATCGACAGAATCTGGGACTTGCTCACATTCAATTTATAGTAAGATAGTGCACTAAAGGAATCTATAACTTCAAATAAGGCAGTCAGGGAGCGTCTGAGACGAGTCAGTGTCAGTATGACGTCATCAGCAAAAAAGGCCATTTTATGGTCAGTAGTGCCAACTTTAATTTCTGAGATACGCAGATCATTTCGTATCGCTTGGGCTAGGGGTTCTATAGTAAGCAAAAAGATGAGGGGCGATGGGGGTTAACCCTGCCGTGTGCCATTTGACAGAGTGAACCGGCTTGAAAGTGCTCCATTCGTAAAAACTCTAGCCACAGGGTTGGAGTACAATGCTTGGATCGCTGTGGTTATAGGGCCCTCAAACCCAAATGCTCTCAAGGCTGAGAATGCATATTGCCAGTTCACTCTGTCAAAGGCTTTTTTGGCGTCTAGGGTGACAAACACGGCAGGGAGGGTAGTATTCTCACAATGCTGCAATAGAGTTATGACTCTACGAGTGTTGTCGGGGGCTTGACGTCTCAAAGTGAATCCGACTTGGTCTCTACTGATCAAACCCAGTAGTAGTGGCCGTAGTCTGGTCGCTAGAATCTTAGCATAGAGCTTTGCGTCACCATTTAACAGAGAGATAGGTCTATAGTTAGATGTAACAACAGTAGGTTTGCCAGGTATCGGGATAGTTGTAATAAGAGTGTCTAGCATGTCTGAGGGCAGTGAACCAGTCGTCATAGCAGAGTTGAAGACAGAGAGAAGATGGGGGAGCAAAGTGGGGAGAAAACGTTTGTAGTATTCGTTAGGTAGTCCGTCGGGTCCGGGAGTTTTACCTGTGGGCATGGCTTTGACAGCGTCGATTATCTCCTGGGTAGATATAGGGTCGTTAAGAGAGGATAATGAGGCAGGAGAGAGTCTAGGTAGATGTAGGGAAGAAAGAAACGCATCTATACGAGATTGGTCAGGTTGAGGACAAGATAGGTCTGTATTTAAATTATAAAGATTAGCGTAATAGTCCCTGAATGCGTTTGCAATGTGACTGGGTGATTGTTGTATTTGTTGCGTGTTTGGGTGTTTAAGCATGGGGATTCTTTGTTTGTAATGGGTTGGTTTCAGTTTCCTAGCTAGGAAAGACCCCAGTTTATTGTCTTGCGTGTAGCATTTGACTTTTGACCTTTTAAGTGTTCTTTTGTGGGCAAATAACAAAAAACGTCTCAACCGATGACGTTCCTGTAGTAAGCGACTTGCAGTATCAGTCGAAAACTGTGCTTTCTGTACCCCCTCTGAGGTAGCTATATTATTCATACATTCTGTGATCTCAAGATTTTTTTGTTTTTTTAAGGTAAGCACCCATCTGAATAAATGAGCCTCGGATTACAGCCTTATGTGCAAGCCACACTGTTGTACATGTAACATCAGGAGTGTCATTCAGCGTAAAATATTTAGACAGTGTATTGTCCAGTTGTTCTGAATAGATGAGTGTTGGCCCTCCAAACAAAAATCACTATGTTTCTGCATTACATCTGTAAGAGTAATAAAGATTGGAGCATGGTCTGACCACTTCCGATATCCAATTGAGGAGGGGGAAACCCTCTGAATAAGGCCTCTATCGACAAAATGAGATCTATTCTGGAATATGTATGATATCTCGGAGAGAAATAGGAGAAGTCGCGCTCCGAGGCGTGCTGTAAATGCCAAATATAAAACAAATCATTATCAGCAAGAACCCCATCTAAATAGAAAGGTCTGCGTGCTAATGGAGCAGATTGATCCAAGGACGGTGATACAACCGAGTTAAAATCACCGCATATGACCAACGCACCTTTACGGACAGATTCTATATTTTTGAATAGCGACCTCAGAAAGCGACTCTGACCCCCTATTTGGGGCATACACATTCACCAAAGTATAGGCAACATTGTCTATCAAACATATAAGTATTATGTACCTACTGTTTGGATCAACGATCTGTGTAGAAATCTGTACAGCTAGAGAAAAAAAAAAACAACACAGAGGTACAAATTATAGGAAAGTACCTATAACAACAAGCAGATCCGTAGAGATAGTAGGTGGAAAGACAAGAAAAAAAAATGTAGAGAGGAATTACAAAAAGAAAATAAAACAATCCACAAGAGGCAGCCTGAGGTGGTTTAGCACTGCCTGGGGGTACGTGGGCTATGAGGAAAAGCCAGGAAACAAAGTAAAAACGAGAGATAAAAGGGTAGAGCAAAACCAAGTATTCAAAGAGTCAAAGATACATATGGAAGTCGGTCTGCATCAGCATTCAAATTTAAATCTATCAGGAGGCCAGTCCCGGAATTAAGAGATCTCAAACAAGCAAAACACGGAGCAGTTCAGTCAGGGGAGCGCCTCTGTGAGGGAGTACATTGTCCTCTTATCTGGAAGCCCCAATTCTCCAATTGAGTAAGACCCTCATCCACTGATGAGAATGCATGCATCTTATTATTTTGGAGGACCAAAAGCTTGGTCGGAAAGTCCCATCTATAGGCGATGTCCAGTCTGCGAAGTTCTACGGTCAGAGGATGTAGAGCTCTTCGGGCTTGTAATGTCGCAGCTGACAGGTCCACAAATAGTTGGATCTCATCATATGGGGCAGGTAGCGTCTTATGTTTCCTGGAAATCTGAAGAAGCATATATTTGGTTCTGAAAAAGGTATAACGAGCCAGGACGTCTCTTGGAAGGTCCTCTGGTAGATTTTTAGGCTTAGCAATCCTATGAGCCCTGTCAATGCTGTATTCAAATGTGTCCAGATCAAGTAGGAAGTGTCTAGTCAGTTCTTTAACATATTTCGCCAATTGCTAGTTCGGGACAGTTTCTGGGATGCCCCCAGAATTTAATATTATTTCATTTATTCCTGTCCTCTGCGTCAACTGATTTAGAGTGAAGGGCACTGACCTTGTCATCTAAGGCGTTATGTGCGTCTACTGAGCCGTTGTGGGCCGCGGCGAAGGACGCCATTTTGGATTCCACATGGATTTCTTTTTTAACCTGCCTCTGCACAGCATCTGCACCGCTGGGGTCAGCAATGATGAAAAGTCTTTGCTAATGGAGGCCCTCAGGATCCTCAGCATCTCATTTAGTGCTGTTTCAGAGACTGTCTTATCTGAGGTCTGGTAGTCTGCAAACAAATTGGGCTGCTCTGCTAATTCAATAGGGTCTGCAGTATCTCCAGCCGCCCAGTCTGGGTCTGCTTCTGAGAACATCCGCGGTTTCTGTTTGACAGGGCTTATCTGAGGAGAGGACGCTGAGAGCCCCGGAGACCCGGGGCCTCCCTGTTGCAAGTCCCTTGAGTCACCTGGTGATAAAGGTAAGGTGTCATCCCCCTCCATGAAGGGCTCGGGGGGGGCTCATGTATATGAACCGGGGAACTCCAGCTGCGGGGTAACTCACAGTTCAGATGAGCTCTGGTAACCTGTTGTACGGCGTCCCGGGTTCCGGTGAGCTTCTTCCCCGTTCCCTGCGGCAGCGGGATCAGAGACTGTGCACGGAGGTCTCCTCTTTGCTGTGAGGAAGGGCCGGCGCCATCTTGCTGCACGCGGCCTCCCGACTTGTGTGCCGTGAAAAACTGCTTTAGGGACTGGCTTTCGCCCTGTTTGTTGTTTCTCTTCCTGCCCAAGGTCACCATGGCTGATCGGGTGTCCGTTCTGAGTGAATTGTTAGTCGCTGGCAGGTGAAAAAGGCTGTTAAGAGAGTGCCTGCGCCGGAGCTTCTCTATAGAGCGGCCATTAAGGTAAGCGGCCAAAACACGCCCCCCATGTGTTTTTTTTTTCTGCTCTGGCACCATAGGGGCTTCCTAAATGCGACATGCCCCCCAAAAATAATATCAGCTAAATTTGCTTTCCGAAAGACAAATGTGACTCCTCTTCTGAGCATTGTAGTGCACCAGCAGAGCACTTGATGTCAACACATGGGGTATTTCCATACTTAGTAGCAATGGGGTTACAAATTTTGGGTGGCATTTTCTCCTATTACCCCTTGTAAAAATGTAAAATTTGGGGAAAAGCCAGCATTTTAGTAAAAAAAAGAAAATGCCTCCCAAAAACCATTTCAGCAAAATTCACTCTCCAAAATCCCACTGTCGCTCCTTCCCTTCTGAGTCCTCTAGTGCACCCACAGAGCACTTTACATCCACAAATGAGGTATTTCCTTATGCAAGAGAAATGGGTTTACAAATTTTTGGGGGGATTTCTTTCCTTTTACCCCTTGTAAAAATTCTAAAAGTGGCTCTACAAGAACATGCAAGTGTAAAAAATGAAGATTTAGAATTTTCTCCTTCACTTTGCTGCTATTCCTGTAAAAAAATTCTGAATACTTTGAGTGGTGCAGTTTTTATAATGGGATAATTTATGGAATATTTCTAACATGAATGCCCCTCAAATCCACTTCAAACTGAACTGTTCCCTGAAAAATTCCAATTCTGAAATGTTCGTGAAAATTTTTAAAATTGCTTCTGAACTTTGAAGCCCTCTGATGTCTTCCAAAAGTAAAAACATGTCAACTATGATGCAAACATAAAGAAGACATATTTTATTTGTACATAACAAAAAGTCAATGAAAGAGGAAAACCAGCTCACCACCATATAAGTTCTTGAGAAGAGCAGGACTTCAAGTGTAGGTAGGAAGCACGGACAACATCCAACCGCAGGCTTGGAGTGAAGACTTGGGATGAAGAAAAAGAGCAAGGTCCAGCTCCCAGGAAAAGCGAATAAAATCCAAAATTTTTATTCAAGCCATTAAAAAAATGAGTGAACAAAAAAGGGGGGGGGGAAATAAAATCATAGCAGAAACGCTGACGCGTTTCGGACCATATAGTCCTTAATCATGGCATGTTACAGTGGGCTACAAGCATCCTATATATACCATGGGTAAGTATCTACTGAATTAAACAGTTTGTTAAGGAACGCCTATTCGTGTCGGAGGTTCCGGGAGTGAGATCTCACTCCCGGAACCTCCGACACGAATAGGCGTTCCTTAACAAACTGTTTAATTCAGTAGATACTTACCCATGGTATATATAGGATGCATGTAGCCCACTGTAACATGCCATGATTATGGACTATATGGTACGAAACGCGTCGGCGTTTCTGCTATGATTTTATTCCCCCCCCCCCCTTTTTTGTTCACTCATTTTTATTAATGGCTTGAATTAAAATTTTGGATTTTATTTGCTTTTCCTGGGAGCTGGACCTTGCTCTTTTTCTTCATCCCATATTTTATTTGTGAATCAATATATAATTTATTTGGAATATTCATTTTCCTTGTAAGCAGAGAGCTTCAAAGTTAGAAAAATGCAGCTTTTTCCCTAAGTGCTCTGGCCACCACCTCTGGACACAAAGGAGTGACAGCCTACTCTTTCAATCATTGGTCACACAAGAGTCATGAAAATAAATCTACTTTAGAGAAAAAAAAATCTTGTAAATCATGATTCATCATAGGCAAAAGAGAGGACTGAAATTCAAAGGGGAGAGAGAGAAGGAGACTTAAAGGGGTACCCCGGTGAAAACCTTTTTTCTTTTAAATCAACTGGTGGCAGAAAGTTAAACATATTTATAAATTACTTCTATTAAAAAATCTTAATCCTTCCAGTACTTATTAGCTGCTGAACGCTACAGAGGAAATTCCTTTCTTTTTGGAACACTGATGACATCACGAGCACAGTGCTCTCTGCTGACATCTCTGTCCATTTTAGCAACCATGCATAGCAGATGTATGCTAAGGGCAGCATGGTGGCTCAGTGGTTAGCACTGCTGCCTTGCAGTGCTGGGGACTTGGGTTCAAATCCCACTAAGGACAGCAATAAGTAACAACTTATTATTATTATAAGGTCAGCAGAGAGAACTGTGCTCGTGATGTCATCAGAGAGCATTCCAAAAAGAAAATAATTTCCTCTGTAGTATTCATCAGCTAATAAGTACAGGAAGGATTAAGATTTTTTAATAGAAGTAATTTACAAATATGTTTAACTTTCTGCCACCAGTTGATTTAAAAGAAAAAAGGTTTTCACCGGAGTACCCCTTTAACCCCTTCCCGCTATTGGACGTATGCATACGTCCAGGCGAATTACACGTTCGCGCAAATGGACGTATGCATACGTCCAAGCGATCTCCTGCTCTGCCGCGGGCAGTGCAGGAGATCGCGGGTGGGACTCAGCTGTCAATCACAGCCGGAGTCCCACCGCAGCTGCCGGGGCCGCGATCGCGCCGGTCCCGGCAGCATTAACCCCATAGATGCCGTGATCAGTTCTGATCACGGCATCTACAGTGTTTGCAGGGGGAGCGCTCTCCCCCTGCCCATCAATCGCGGCGCCGCGATAAAATAAGGGGGATCGGGGGTGTCCAAGACACCCTCGATCCCCCTTGAAGAGATAGGAGTGAGGTGGCAGGGTTGCCACCCCTCCTATCCCTGCTATTGATCGGCGGAGCGGCCGACCAATAGCAGACTGGGGGCGGGGGGGTTAAAGTTCGGTTCCCCCCGCTATGCCCACCCATCGGTGTCCGGGCACAGCGGGGGGAACCGTGTAATAGCGGCGGCAGCGGCGGTCACTTACCCGGCGGCGGCGGCTGTGATTACGGCGGCGGTGGAGGTAAGTATGACGCCGCGTGTCCAGAGTCTGTTGCCTAGCAACATCTGCAGGGCGACAGTTTAGAGAGTGGCCTCTAAACTGTCGCCCTCCAGATGTTGCAAAACTACAACTCCCACCATGCCTTGACAGCTGTTTGCTGTGTTGGCATGCTGGGAGTTGTAGTTTTGCAAGATTTAGAGGGGTTCAGGCTGGAGATCACTGACAGTGGTCTCTAAACTGTAGCCCTCCAGATATTACAAAACTACAACTCCCAGCATGCCCAGACAGCAGTTTGCTGTCTTAGCATGCTGAGATTTGTAGTTTTGCAACATCTGGAGGGCCACAGTTTAGAGACCACTGTCAGTGATCTCCAGCCTGAACCCCTCTAAATCTTGCAAAACTACAACTCCCAGCATTCAGGAACAGCAAATGGCTGTCTCGGCATGCTGGGAGTTGTACTTGCGTGCCTCCAGCTGTTGCATAACTACATCTCCCAGCATTCCCTTTGGCAATCAGTACATGCTGAGAGTTGTAGTTCTGCAACAGCTGGAGGCACACTGGTTGGGAAATACCGAGTTAGGTAATAGGTTCTATTACCTAACTCAGTATTTTCCAACCAGTGTGCCTCTAGCTGTTGCAAAACTACAACTCTCAGCATGCACGTTCTGTCAGTGCATGCTGGGAGTTGTAGTTTGCCCCCCCCCCCCCCCCCCCCCCCCATGTGAATTCAGTGAGTTCCCTGCTTCAAGTTTGAGCTGCAGCCGCAGCTCAAACTCCTAGCGGGAGACTCAGTGTAATCCGCCGTCAGTGTGAATGTAACCTAAAAACACTACACTAACATAAAATAAAGAGTAAAACACTACATATACACACGTACACTGACCCCCCCACCACCACCACCCCTTCCCCCCCAATAAAAATGAAAAACGTATCCTACAGCAGTGTTTCCAAAACGGAGCCTCCAGCTGTTGCAAAACAAAAACTCCCAGCATTTCCGGACAGCCATTGACTGTCCAAGCATGCTGGGAGTTTAGCAACAGCTGGAGGCACCCTGTTTGAGAATCACTGGTGTAGAATACCCCTATGTCCACCCCTATGCAAATCCCTAATTTAGGCCTCAAATGCACATGGCGCTCTCTCACTTCGGAGCCCTGGCATATTTCAAGGCAACAGTTTAGGGCCACATATGGGGTATCGCCGTACTCGGGAGAAATTGCCTAACAAATTTTGGGGGGCTTTTTCTCCTTTTACCCCTTATGAAAAGACAAAGTTGGGGTCTACACCAGCATGTTAGTGTAAAAAAAAAACATTTTTGTACACTAACATACTGGTGTTGCCCCATACTTTAAAATTTCACAAGCGGTAAAAGAAAAAAAGCCTCCAAAATTTGTAACGCAATTTCTCCTGAGGACGGAGATACCCCATATGTGGGCGCAAAGTGTTCTGGGGGCGCACAACAAGGCTCAGAAGGGAGAGTGCACCATGTAAATTTGAGGTCTAAATTGGTGATTTGCACAGGGGTGGCTGATTTTACAGTGGTTCTGACATAAGTGCAAAACAATAAATACCCACATGTGACCCCATTTTGGAAACTACACCCCTCACGGAATGTAACAAGCGGTACAGTGAGCATTTACACCCCACAGGTGTCTGACAGAAAAAGGGGTCTGTGAAAATGAAAAATAAAATTTTTAATTTGCACAGCCCACTGTTCCAAAGATCCGTCAAATGCCAGTGGGGTCACATGTGGGGGGGTCCACTGTTCTGGCACCACGGGGGGGCTTTGGAAATGCACATGGCCAAATTCTCTCTCCAAAAGCTCAATGATGCTCCTTCTCTTCTGAGCATTGTAGTTCGCCCCCCAGTGCACTTCACGTCCACTTATTGGGTATTTCCATACTCAGAAGAGATGGGGTTACAAATTTTGGGGGGTATTTTCTGCTATTATCCCTTGTAAAAATGTAAAATTTGAAGGAAAACAAGCATTTTAGTGTAAAAAAAGTTCTTTTTTTTTACATATGCAAAAGTCGTGAAACACCTGTGAGGTATTAAGGTTCACTTTACCCCTTGTTACGTTCCCCAAGGGGTCTAGTTTCCAAAATGGTATGCCATGTGTTTTTTTTTCTGTCCTGGCACCATAGGTGCTTCCTAAATGCGGCATGCCCCCAGAGCAAAATTTGCTTCCAAAAAGCCAAATGTGACTCCTTCTCTTGAGACCTGTAGTGCGCCAGCAGAGCACTTTTCATCCCCATATTGGGTGTTTTCTGAATCGGGAGAAATTGGGCTTAAAATTTTGGGGGGTATTTTCTGCTATTACCTTTTTTAAAAATGTAAAATTTTTGCTAAACCAAGCATTTTTGGTAAAAAAATTTTTTTTTTTTTTTTACATATGCAAAAGTCGTGAAACACCTGTCGGGTATTAAGGTTCACTTTATCCCTTGTTACGTTCCTCAAGGAGTCTAGTTTCCAAAATGGTATGCCATGTCATTTTTTTTGCTGTCCTGGCACCATAGGGGCTTCCTAAATGCGACATGCCCCCCGAGCAAAATTTGCTCTCAAAAAGCCAAATATGACTCCTTCTCTTCTGAGCATTGTAGTTCGCCCGTAATGCACTTCAGGTCAACTTATGGGGTACCTCCATACTCAGAAGAGATGGGGTTACAAATTTTGGGGGGTATTTTCTGCTATTAACCCTTGCAAAAATGTGAAATTTGGGGGGAAACACACATTTTAGTGAAATTTTTTTTTTTTTTTTTTTATATATGCAAAAGTCATGAAACACCTGTGGGGTATTAAGGCTCACTTAATTCCTTGTTACGTTCCTCACGGGGTCTAGTTTCCAAAATGGTATGCCATGTTTTTTTTTTTGCTGTTTTGGCACCATAGGGGCTTCCTAAATGCAACATGCCCCCAAAAAACCATTTCAGAAAAACGTACTCTCCAAAATCCCCTTGTCGCTCCTTCGCTTCTGAGCCCTCTACTGCGCCCGCCGAACAATTTACATAGACATATTAGGTATGTGCTTACTCGAGAGAAATTGGGCTACAAATTAAAGTATAAATTTTATCCTTTTACCCTTTGTAAAAATTCAAAAATTGGGTCTACAAGAACATGCAAGTGTAAAAAATGAAGATTTTGAATTTTCTCCTTCACTTTGCTGCTTTTCCTGTGAAACACCTAAAGGGTTAAAACGCTTACTGAATGTCATTTTGAATACTTTGGGGGTGTAGTTTTTATAATGGGGTCTTTTATGGGGTATTTCTAATATGAAGACCCTTCAAATCCACTTCAAACCTGAACTGGTCCATGAAAAATAGCGAGTTTGAAAATTTTGTGAAAAATTGTAAAATTGCTGCTGAACTTTGAAGCCCTCTGGTGTCTTCCAAAAGTAAAAACTCATAAATTTTATGATGAAAATATAAAGTAGACATATTGTATATGTGAATCCAAAAAAAAAAATATTTGGAATATCCATTTTCCTTACAAACAGAGAGCTTCAAAGTTAGAAAAATGCAAAATTTTCAATTTTTTCATCAAATTTTGGGATTTTTCACCAAGAAAGGATGCAAGTTACCACAAAAATTTACCACTATGTTAAAGTAGAATATGTCACGAAAAAACAATCTCGGAATCAGATTGATAAGTAAAAGCATTCCAGAGTTATTAATGTTTAAAGTGACAGTGGTCAGATGTGCAAAAAAGGGCTGCGTCCTAGAGGTGAAAATGGGCTGTGTCCTTAAGGGGTTAATATAATTTACTGTAAAAACATTTTTTTCCCCTTATGCTAGGTAATAGAATGTGAGCAATGTGGGGGCAATGTGGGGGCACAAATCATTTTTCTACTTTATATCCTGTGATTAGTTCAAATGAAAAACCACAAGTCTCACGTCCCACAACAGACACTCTATAAGGTATAGAAAAGAACAAGATATAAAAGAGATATTAGCATCATTACTGCAACCTCCCCCTCAAAGTTCCTTCTGTAGCACTGATATACACTGCTCAGAAAACATAAAGGGAACACTTAAACAACACAATGTAACTCCAAGTCAATCACACTTCTGTGAAATCACACTGTCCACTCAGGAAGCAACACTGATTGACAATCAGTTTCACATACTGTTGTGCAAATGGATCAGATGACAGGTGGAAATCATAGGCAATTAGCAAGACACCCCCAATAAAGAAGTGATTCTGCAGGTAGTGACCAAAGACCACTTCTCAGTTCATATGCTTCCTGGCTGATGTTTTGGTCACTTTTGAATGCCGATGGTGCTTTCACTCTAGTGGTAGCATGAGGCGGAGTCTACAACCCACAAAAGTGGCTCAGGTAGTGCAGCTCATCCAGGATGGCACATCAATGTGAGCTGTGGCAAGAAGTTTGCTGTCTCACAGCGCAGTGTCCAGAGCATGGAGGTGCTACAAGGAGACAGGCCAGTATATCAGGAGACATGGAGGAGGCCGTAGGAGGGCAACAACCCAGCAGCAGAACCGCAACCTCCTCCTTTGTGCAAGGAAGAGCAGGAGGAGCACTGCCAGAGCCCTGCAAAATGACCTCCAGCAGGCCACAAATGTGCAGTGTCCACTCAAATGGTCAGAAACAGATTCCATGAGAGTGGTATCTGACGACCACAGGTGGAGGTTGTGCTTACAGCCCAACACCGTGCAGGACATTTGGCATTTTCCAGGGAACACAAAGATTGGCAAATTCGCCACTGGCACCCTGTGCTCTTCACAGATGAAAGCCTTCACACTGAGCACATGTGACAGACGTGACAGAGTCTGGAGATGCCGTGGAGAACATTCTGCTTCCTGCAACATCCTCTGGCATGACTGGTTTGGCGGATGGTCAGTAATGGTGTGGGGTGGCATTTCTTTGGGGGACTGTACAGCCCTCCATGTGCTTGCCAGAGGTAGCCTGACTGCCATTAGGTACCGAGATGAGATCCTCAGACCCCTTGTGAGACCATATGCTGGTGCGAGTGGCCCTGGGTTCCTCCTAATGCAAGACAATGCTAGACCTCATGTGGCTGGAGTGTGTCAGCAGTTCTTGGAAGGCAAGGAAGGCATTGATGCTATGGACTGACCCGCCCGTTCCCCAGATCTGAATCCGATTGAGCACATCTGGGACATCATGTCTCGCTCCACCCACCAACACCACGTTGCACCACAGACTTTCCAGGAGTTAGTGGAGGCTTTAGTCCAGATCTGGGAGGACATCCCTCAGGAGACCATCCACCACCTCATCAGAAGGCCACTCATACGGGCACGTGGAGGCCACACACACTACTGAGCCTCATTTTGACTTGTTTTAAGGACATTACATCAAAGTTGGATCAGCCTGTAGTGTGGTTTTCCACTTTGATTTTAAATGTGACTCCATATCCAGACCTCCATGGGTTGATAAATTTGATTTCCATTGATAATTTTTGTGTGATTTTATTGTCAGCACACTCAACTATGTAAAGAAGAATGTATTGCATATGATCAGTTCATTCATTCAGATCTAGGATGTGTTATCTTAGTGTTCCCTTTATTTTTTATTTAGCAGTGTACTATCACCTAAATGAAAGTCACACAGGATATAAAATCATCAGGGCACTGTCTTCTGGAAATAGAAAGTATCCCATAGTATCCCAAGGTAGCAGACATGTGTAAATACAAATGTCAATAGAATTTAAAAAAACTGAAGTATATTGAAAATCTGTTCTAAAAAATATATATGAACCTGTTCATATCCCAAGTATACAACTAACTGTGCTTTACTATCTATACTTCTGTTACAACCAGCCATTAACAAAGAGGTTGTCTATAGAGTGGGGAGGGTGGTTTCAATCATTTAGTACCAAGATGTTGAATCGATCCAATTTGTTACTGTGGTCTCTCTTATGTTCACATTACTGTGTGCAGATTTACCTTATCTCATATGTCAACATACTTCCCATGTCAGCACAAAAGAAAGGTTGCAGCACTCACCCTTTAATGGTATTGTTGGCCAGAGGTAGAGTGAAGTTGTGAAGCATGAAATGAGTCAAATGCTGCCCCTTTCTCCCCTCACCCCCTCCCCCCCCCCCCAAAAAAAAATAGTTTTTTCAGAGTTCACAATGGCCCTGATTTACTATTGTAAACTCGACTAGTTTTGTAGGGTTGAGCGACATAATTTGCACCCGAATTTGTGCCAGAATTGAAAAAAATCTGACTAACTCTCCATTTTACTGAGAAAACCCGAAAAAGGGGCGTGGTCGATGGGTAAAGTGGGTGTGACAATTAAAAAGGGGTGTATCCATGACAATTTCACGAAAACCCAACATATTTGCTAAGGTTTCCACAGAAAATGTAGTGGATTTGAGCTGAAGAAAACCCAACAGATCAGAGCATGTGTAAAAAAAGCAAAATGTAGGGAAAAGTGTAAAATGTAGGAAAACCTTAGTAAATACCATGGAAAGAAAATTGTAGGGAATTAAAACCCACAAATAAAACTACACTCCACTCTTAGTAAATCAGAGCCAATATGGTAAATCTGACTTGCTATTTTCAATTTGTGGGTCAATATGATTCCATTGTTTTGTTTTAAAGTAAAACAAATGGAAAACGTGAAAAAGAAAAAAACAAAACTTTTCTTCAATGCAATGTTGTGACCCTATAAATTTTAAATTTTTTCACCTACAAAGCAATTTTTTTAAGGTTACCACTTTTGCGAATCTATGACTTTTTCCTCACTTATTTATGCCATTCACCATGCATGATCAGGAACAGCATAATTTAATAGTTCGGACATTTAGGCACATGGTGTTGTTGTTTTTTTACAGTGTTTTCTTTGAAAAATGGAGAAGAGGAGTGATTTAAACTTTTATTGTTTTTTTTATATATATTTTTTAAAACCTTTTTTTTTACTTTTTCACTTTTTTTACACATTACAGTAGATGGCTTGCATAGATGCTATTGCATTACATTGATCTATGTTTTCAGTGCTTAGATCCGCCCCGCCGTTCGCCCGTTATCTTCATTCTTCTGGATATGCAAATGAGCTGCTAACTGGTAAGGGCGGGGTTGCAAGGCTCCTTCTGGCACTCCAACGTCGGTGCCGCTCAGCCCGGCTTATGAATATTCATCCCCTACCTCCTCAGTGGAGTCCAGTACAGAGCGGGGAGGGGAGGAACAGTGGGAGGGGGGGATGAATATTCACAAGTCGGATGATGCGGTGGACGAGCGGCACTGACGTCAGAGTGCCAGAAGGAGCCTTGTAACCCCGCCCGTGCCAGTTAGCAGCTCATTTGCATCACTTATACGGTATGCAGCACCAGTGTACCGTCATGGTCCCCCTACATGGTCACTATATGGAGGATATTGGTCTGTAGTTTGTAGTAGTATGGTCTGGTGCAGTAGTACTATTTTTAATGTTTCTATCCCTAAATCCTTGAAATGAGGACTATCTTTTATTTCCTCAAGGGCAAAACCCCTGCGAGTAAATAAGGAATATTACATGCCACCTCAGAGCAGTCACATCCAGAAACATTCAGAGACTGTTGACACTTTTGGGCAAAAGAATGTCTCTACGCAATGGGTAACCCCTTCTATGCCAGCAGAAGTGGGAGTTTAGCAAGCACTTTATTGATTTGGAAGTTTAGCAAGTCTTTCAGTAAAGACCTGTTGTCCCTCCTCCTCATCTCCCTATGCACCTACACCATCAAAAGCACCCCAAATGCCAATAGTAAGACACAGCACCAGGGTGTGTCCCCAGGAAATTCTTTACCACCATCAGATCAGTGCAGCCCCTCACCTTTAAAGGGGTACTCCGCCCCTGGCATCTTATCCCCTATCCAAAGGATAGGGGATAAGATTTTAGATCGCCGCGGTCCCGCTGCTGGGGACCCCGGGGATCGCCGCTGCGGCACCCCGCCATCATTACTGCACAGAGCGAGTTCGTTCTGTGCGTAATGACGGGCGATACAGGGGCCGGAGCAGCGTGACGTCATTGCTCCGCCCCTTATGACATCCCGGCCTGTCCCCTTAATGCAAGTCTATGGCAGGGGGCGTGACGACTGCCACGCCCCCTTCCCATAGACTTGTATTGACGGGGGCGAGCCCTGACATCACGAGGGGCGGAGCCATGATGTAACGATGCTCCGGCCCCTGTATTGCCCGTCATTATGTGCAGAGCGATCTCGCTCTGCGCAGTAATGATAGCGGGGTGCTGCAGCAGCGATCCCCGGGGTCCCCAGCAGCGGGACCCCGGCGATCTGACATCTTATCCCCTATCCTTTGGATAGGGGATAAGATGTCTAGGGGCGGAGTATCCCTTTAACAATATTGTAGTGACTCCAAGGGTATGTTCACATGGCAGAATGTCCTTGCGTAATTACGTAAGAATATTCTGCACCGACATTCCACAGCAGCAGAGTCCCATTGATTTCAATGAGATTCTGCTGCTCTGTTCACACAGCAGAATTTCCACAGCAGCAAAATCTGGCACTGAAATCCTGATTCCAGCGTCCGCAAAATCATGGAACCTGTTCAATGCTTCTGCGGATCCCTCTGGCCTTAGTTGTAAAAATAATTCCATCTGTCTTATACTCAGTAAAGCCTCCGTTTGACCATAACTGGTTGTGGACTCTCATTTCACTACTAGCAACTGGAATAGCGGAGGAAGCGGGCATGAGGTATTCCGGAACCCTAAACCACACTGGTGTCACAAACACTAGGAGTTAATACCATCTTGCCCCCTGGGTTAATAACATCTGATCCCACCACTCACACCGCTACACCCGTGGTCCGATCATACACCCGTGGGTTACCATATATGCATATTTATGCTTATTAGATAGCTGTTAGGAGAAGGAGACAGATTGCACCTTTCATTACATAGAAAATTACCTTTATTCTTTGGTGCCAAGCATCAGAGAAGCGTTCCCAAGCCTCTAAAGTGCTGAGGACTGGAAGGTCTCCTAACTCCTCCCATCCCTTTCCCTGTATGAGTGACAGTCAGATGGAAGCCAAGTCCTGACAGTCATTAACCTCCTGAGCGGTATTCCCGAGCGTGACTCGGGGTTAATTTTCCCTGCCAGGATCGGTAACCCCGAGTCACGCTCGGGGTAGAATTGCAGAGTTCCCGGCCGGGCTGCACAATATATCGCAAAAGCAATGCGATATAGCGATGCGGCCCCCGGGAAAACATGCGATTATCTGCTCTGGTTGGCTCCCATTGCGGGGGCCGGCCAGAGCAGGTAAAGAAAAATACTAAAAGTCAGTGTTTCCCTACCAGGGGGCCTCCAGCTGTTGCAAAACTACAACTCTCAGCATGCCCGAACAGCCAAAGGCTGTCCGGGCATGCTGGGAGTAGTAGTTTCACAACAGCTGGAGGCCCCCTGTTAGAAAAACACTGAGCTAAGTGTAAAAGAAAGAAGTAGTAAAATAAAAAAACCTTTTGCTCACCTAGTCCCGGTCCCTGCAGATGTTGTTCCCCTCCGTGCGGTCCGGGGTGTCCTCTCTTCACTATTCATCTTCTAGGACCTTTCACTTTTCAGCCAATCACAGGCCGCAGTGGTGTAAAGTCTGTGATTGGCTGAAGGGGAAAGGACTTGTTCTGCAGTAAATACACTAGGTTTGAAATCTGCCGGCAAACCTAGTGTATTCTGCTGCAGAACAAGGTGACAAGGGGGGATGAATGTGACAAAGGGGGGGGATGTGACAGGAGGGGGGGATGTGACAAGGGGGGGGTAATGTGACATAAAGGGGGGAAATGTGACAGGGGGGGGGGGAATGTGACAGGGGGGGGAATGTGACAGGGGGGGAAATGTGACAGGGGGGAATGTGACAAGGGGGGGAATGTGACAGGGGGGGATGTGACAAGGGGGGGGGGATGTGACATGAAGGGGGGAAATGTGACAGGGGGGGAATGTGACAGGGGGGGAATGTGACAAGGGGGGGAATGTGACAAGGGGGGGGAATGTGACATGAAGGGGGGAAATGTGACAGGGGAGGGGAATGTGACAGGGGGGGAATGTGACAGGGGGGGGGATGTGACAGGGGGGATGTGACAGGGGGGAGGGGAATGTGACATGAAGGGGGGATGTGACAAGGGGGGGGATGTGACAGGGGGAGGGGAATGTAACATGAAGGAGGAGAATGTGACAAGGGGGGGAATGTGACAAGGGGGAAAAATGTGACAAGGAGGGGGAAGAATGTGACAAGGAGGGGGAAGAATGTGACAAGGAGGGGGGAGAATGTGACAAGGAGGGGGGAGAATGTTTCGGGGGATGTGACAAGGGAGAGGGGGAATGTGACAAGGGAGGGGGAATGTGACGGGGGAGATGTGAAATGGACGAAGGGAGATGTGAAATTCAGTTTAAAAAATTGTACCGCTTTTGGTACAAATTTCCAGACAGAATCATACCGCTAGGGAGGTTAAAGCAGGAACACTGATGGGAGTGGGGGGCAAATAGGCATTCCAGGCCTGAGCACTTTTTGTTGCCAGGTGCCTGCCTTACAAAAAAAAAAAAAAAAAACTGTGACATTATTATAATGCGAGCCACTGGGAACCTGTGTGAGACTAACTGGTGTGAATGAGACCATGCGACTATTCTGTGAGAAAAACATAATGCTTAAATAAATGAAGTGCATTCCTTTCAAGTAAGGTGTGTCAGCTGTGATTTGTTGACATAATTGTTTCTGGCCTGTGTGTGATGGCTTCCTCAGGTGCAGTGGTGCAATGACATTTTTTGGGGGGGCAATAGAGAACATTGCTCAGCATAACCTCAGCATCTGAAGCTGTGTCTGCAGAGACAAGCCATGACCAATGAGACTGCCGTATGGGCCGTGGTTAAAAATTGTGCCACATGATTCCCATTTGTGACAGTGGTTATTGAGATGGTGGACAAGCCTACCTAGAGTTCAGTGAGGAAAGCTGGAGAGAAATCAGATGCTATGACCTGTAAGGGATAAAAACATCTCACCATGATTCTGTTTTTAGTCATTTGTATGCCATGACACTGTATGTTAGATTTCTTAGTAGAAATACAAATAAATATTGAATTTAAAGGGAACCTGTCTGCACATATGAGGCCAGAAGAGCACGGACAGGACATGTAGACATCTTAAAAGGGGTAATCCATTGTCCCAGCGTTCTGAACAAAATGTTCTGTACGCTGGGACACTAGAGTGCCCTTTTAAAGTGAAGCACAAGGTATGCTAATGAATGCTAAGTAGTCGTCGGAGCAAAGACCAAGCCACAACTAGTCACAACTCTCTGCCTTTAATCAGGCTTCAAAGGCGTGCATGCCAGGCAACAAGGCCTGAAGTGCCTCATCTATGTAAAGTGTTCAAGAGTTAGCAAGTACAGCACTACGTAGGGGATTTATCAATGCATACACCAGAAAATGGTCATAAAAAATGCAGAGCTGTGCTCTAATTCCTTTTTACAAGGAACAGCGATAACCATTGTGGAAAATTGGCTCCTGAAACTGATATTGTGTAAAAATAAGAGTGACATTGTGTAGACCCAGAATCTAGGAAAGAAACCAGTGACAGATGTTTCCAACACCCAAGAATATGATATGTGAGAAAATAACAATCGAAAGTGAATATACATCTCTGTCACTAGCGTTACAGGAAATGGTTACCGTATTACTGGAAAATAAAAACTGTGTGAAACTAATGCAAAACATCAATAGATGTGAAAGATTATAGCATATGACAAAAGAGTGTAGGATTTCACAAGGCAGAATGGAATGGACACATAATCACTCCCCACGTGATATATCTGATCTTAATATTTGCACTAAACAAATGTATATGGATGATCACACTGTCTACATGGAAAGATATCAGTGCGGCTGTGATTTATCCTAGGGGTGGTTTGTCTTTTCCTTGCAGAACTTGCAGATGGGTGATCCATAACCAGTGACTTAAAGTGCATCTGTAATTTGAAAAAACTTTTCACATAATGTGGATAATAACGATAATACAAATTGATTTAAAAAATGTGTAAACCTTTGGGTGAAAAAAATTCTGGCTTGTCCTTGCAACTATTGCCTGAGTAGGAGACCAAATACAGAAAGCAGGGCTCTGTACAATGAGGACAAGCAGGGCTCTGTGCACTGAGGACAAGCAGGGCTCTGTACACTGAGGACAAGGAGGGCTCTGTACACTGAGGACAAGCAGGGCTCTGTGCACTGAGGACAAGCAGGGCTCTGTACACTGAGGACAAGGAGGGCTCTGTACACTGAGGACAAGCAGGGCTCTGTACACTGAGGATAAGCAGGGCTCTGTACACTGAGGACAAGCAGGGCTCTGTGCACTGAGGACAAGCAGGGCTCTGTACACTGAGGACAAGAAGGGCTCTGTACACTGAGGACAAGCAGGGCTCTGTACACTGAGGACAAGCAGGGATCTGTGCAGTGAGGACAAGCAGGGCTCTGTACACTTAGGACAAGCAGGGCTCTGTGCACTGAGGACAAGCAGGGCTCTGTACACTGAAGACAAGGATGGCTCTGTACACTGAGGACAAGCAGGGCTCGATACACTGAGGACAAGCAGGGCTCTGTGCACTGAGGACATGCAGAGCTCTGCACACTGAGGACAAGCAGGGCTCTGTGCACTGAGGACAAGCAGGGCTCTGTATACTGAGGACAACCAGGGCTCTGTACACTGAGGACAACCAGGGCTCTGTACACCGAGGACAAGCGGGGCTCTGTACAATGAGGACAAGCGAGATTCTGTGCACTGAGGACATGCAAGGCTCTGTACACTGAGGACAAGCGGGGCTCTGTACACTGAGGACAAGCAAGATTCTGTACACTGAGGACAAACAGGGCTCTGTACACTGAGGACAAGCAGGGCTCTGTGCACTGAGGACAAGCAGGGCTCTGCACACTGAGGACAAGCAGGGCTCTGTGCACTGAGGACAAGCAGGGCTCTGTACACTGAGGACAAGAAGGGCTCTGTACACTGAGGACAAGCAGGGCTCTGTACACTGAGGACAAGCAGGGATCTGTGCAGTGAGGACAAGCAGGGCTCTGTACACTTAGGACAAGCAGGGCTCTGTGCACTGAGGACAAGCAGGGCTCTGTACACTGAAGACAAGGATGGCTCTGTACACTGAGGACAAGCAGGGCTCGATACACTGAGGACAAGCAGGGCTCTGTGCACTGAGGACATGCAGAGCTCTGCACACTGAGGACAAGCAGGGCTCTGTGCACTGAGGACAAGCAGGGCTCTGTACACTTAGGACAAGGAGGACTCTGTACACTGAGGACAAGCAGGGCTCTGTATACTGAGGACAACCAGGGCTCTGTACACTGAGGACAAGCAGGGCTCTGTACACTGAGGACAACCAGGGCTCTGTACACTGAGGACAAGCGGGGCTCTGTACACTGAGGACAAGCGGGATTCTGTGCACTGAGGACATGCAAGGCTCTGTACACTGAGGACAAGCGGGGCTCTGTACACTGAGGACAAGCGGGATTCTGTGCACTGAGGACATGCAAGGCTCTGTACACTGAGGACAAGCAGGGCTCTGTACACTGAGGAGAAGCAGGGCTCTGTACACTGAGGACAAGCAGGGCTCTGTGCAGTGAGGACAAACAGGGCTCTGTACACTGAGGACCAACAGGGCTCTGTACACTGGGGACAAGTAGGG
Source organism: Hyla sarda (assembly GCF_029499605.1). Classification (NCBI taxonomy): domain Eukaryota; kingdom Metazoa; phylum Chordata; class Amphibia; order Anura; family Hylidae; genus Hyla; species Hyla sarda. The sequence goes on from NC_079198.1 coordinate 93,897,410, forward strand.
CTCTGTGCAGTGAGGACAAGCAGGGCTCTGTAGACTGAGGACAAGCAGGGCTCTGTACACTGAGGACCAACAGGGCTCTGTACACTGAGGACAAGAGGCGCTCTGTGCACTGAGGAGAAGTAGGTCTCTGTACACTGAGGACAAGCGGGGCTCTGTACACTGAGGACAAGCGAGGCTCTCTACACTGAGGACAAGCGGGGCTCTGTACACTGAGGACAAGCGAGGCTCTCTACACTGAGGACAAGCAGGGCTCTGTACATTGTGGACAAGGAGGGCTCTGTACACTGAGGACAAGCAGGGCTCTGCACACTGAGGACAAGCAGGGCTCTGTACACTGAGGACAAGCAGGGCTCTGTACACTGAGGACAAGCAGGGATCTGTGCAGTGAGGACAAGCAGGGCTCTGTACACTTAGGACAAGCAGGGCTCTGTGCACTGAGGACAAGCAGGGCTCTGTACACTGAAGACAAGGATGGCTCTGTACACTGAGGACAAGCAGGGCTCGATACACTGAGGACAAGCAGGGCTCTGTGCACTGAGGACATGCAGAGCTCTGTACACTGAGGACAAGCAGGGCTCTGTGCACTGAGGACAAGCAGGGCTCTGCACACTGAGGACAAGCAGGGCTCTGTGCACTGAGGACAAGCGAGGCTCTCTACACTGAGGACAAGCAGGGCTCTGTAAACTGTGGACAAGGAGGGCTCTGTACACTGAGGACAAACAGGGCTCTGTACACTGAGGACAAGCAGGGCTCTGTGCACTGAGGACAAGCAGGGCTCTGCACATTGAGGACAAGCAGGGCTCTGTGCACTGAGGACAAGCAGGGCTCTGTACACTGAGGACAAGAAGGGCTCTGTACACTGAGGACAAGCAGGGCTCTGTACACTGAGGACAAGCAGGGATCTGTGCAGTGAGGACAAGCAGGTCTCTGTACACTTAGGACAAGCAGGGCTCTGTGCACTGAGGACAAGCAGGGCTCTGTACACTGAAGACAAGGATGGCTCTGTACACTGAGGACAAGCAGGGCTCGATACACTGAGGACAAGCAGGGCTCTGTGCACTGAGGACATGCAGAGCTCTGCACACTGAGGACAAGCAGGGCTCTGTGCACTGAGGACAAGCAGGGCTCTGTACACTTAGGACAAGGAGGACTCTGTACACTGAGGACAAGCAGGGCTCTGTATACTGAGGACAACCAGGGCTCTGTACACTGAGGACAAGCAGGGCTCTGTACACTGAGGACAACCAGGGCTCTGTACACTGAGGACAAGCGGGGCTCTGTACACTGAGGACAAGCGGGATTCTGTGCACTGAGGACATGCAAGGCTCTGTACACTGAGGACAAGCGGCGCTCTGTACACTGAGGACAAGCGGGATTCTGAGCACTGAGGACATGCAAGGCTCTGTACACTGAGGACAAGCAGGGCTCTGTACACTGAGGAGAAGCAGGGCTCTGTACACTGAGGACAAGCAGGGCTCTGTGCAGTGAGGACAAACAGGGCTCTGTACACTGAGGACCAACAGGGCTCTGTACACTGGGGACAAGTAGGGCTCTGTGCAGTGAGGACAAGCAGGGCTCTGTAGACTGAGGACAAGCAGGGCTCTGTACACTGAGGACAAGAGGCGCTCTGTGCACTGAGGAGAAGTAGGTCTCTGTACACTGAGGACAAGCGGGGCTCTGTACACTGAGGACAAGCGAGGCTCTCTACACTGAGGACAAGCGGGGCTCTGTACACTGAGGACAAGCGAGGCTCTCTACACTGAGGACAAGCAGGGCTCTGTACATTGTGGACAAGGAGGGCTCTGTACACTGAGGACAAGCAGGGCTCTGTGCACTGAGGACAAGCAGGGCTCTGCACACTGAGGACAAGCAGGGCTCTGTACACTGAGGACAAGCAGGGCTCTGTACACTGAGGACAAGCAGGGATCTGTGCAGTGAGGACAAGCAGGGCTCTGTACACTTAGGACAAGCAGGGCTCTGTGCACTGTGGACAAGGAGGGCTCTGTACACTGAGGACAAACAGGGCTCTGTACACTGAGGACAAGCAGGGCTCTGTGCACTGAGGACAAGCAGGGCTCTGCACACTGAGGACAAGCAGGGCTCTGTGCACTGAGGACAAGCAGGGCTCTGTACACTGAGGACAAGAAGGGCTCTGTACACTGAGGACAAGCAGGGCTCTGTACACTGAGGACAAGCAGGGATCTGTGCAGTGAGGACAAGCAGGGCTCTGTACACTTAGGACAAGCAGGGCTCTGTGCACTGAGGACAAGCAGGGCTCTGTACACTGAAGACAAGGATGGCTCTGTACACTGAGGACAAGCAGGGCTCGATACACTGAGGACAAGCAGGGCTCTGTGCACTGAGGACATGCAGAGCTCTGCACACTGAGGACAAGCAGGGCTCTGTGCACTGAGGACAAGCAGGGCTCTGTACACATAGGACAAGGAGGACTCTGTACACTGAGGACAAGCAGGGCTCTGTATACTGAGGACAACCAGGGCTCTGTACACTGAGGACAAGCAGGGCTCTGTACACTGAGGACAACCAGGGCTCTGTACACTGAGTACAAGCGGGGCTCTGTACACTGAGGACAAGCGGGATTCTGTGCACTGAGGACATGCAAGGCTCTGTACACTGAGGACAAGCGGGGCTCTGTACACTGAGGACAAGCGGAATTCTGAGCACTGAGGACATGCAAGGCTCTGTACACTGAGGACAAGCAGGGCTCTGTACACTGAGGAGAAGCAGGGCTCTGTACACTGAGGACAAGCAGGGCTCTGTGCAGTGAGGACAAACAGGGCTCTGTACACTGAGGACCAACAGGGCTCTGTACACTGGGGACAAGTAGGGCTCTGTGCAGTGAGGACAAGCAGGGCTCTGTACACTGAGGACAAGAGGCGCTCTGTGCACTGAGGAGAAGTAGGTCTCTGTACACTGAGGACAAGCGGGGCTCTGTACACTGAGGACAAGCGAGGCTCTCTACACTGAGGACAAGCGGGGCTCTGTACACTGAGGACAAGCGAGGCTCTCTACACTGAGGACAAGCAGGGCTCTGTACATTGTGGACAAGGAGGGCTCTGTACACTGAGGACAAGCAGGGCTCTGTGCACTGAGGACAAGCAGGGCTCTGCACACTGAGGACAAGCAGGGCTCTGTACACTGAGGACAAGCAGGGCTCTGTACACTGAGGACAAGCAGGGATCTGTGCAGTGAGGACAAGCAGGGCTCTGTACACTTAGGACAAGCAGGGCTCTGTGCACTGAGGACAAGCAGGGCTCTGTACACTGAAGACAAGGATGGCTCTGTACACTGAGGACAAGCAGGGCTCGATACACTGAGGACAAGCAGGGCTCTGTGCACTGAGGACATGCAGAGCTCTGTACACTGAGGACAAGCAGGGCTCTGTGCACTGAGGACAAGCAGGGCTCTGCACACTGAGGACAAGCAGGGCTCTGTGCACTGAGGACAAGCGAGGCTCTCTACACTGAGGACAAGCAGGGCTCTGTACACTGTGGACAAGGAGGGCTCTGTACACTGAGGACAAACAGGGCTCTGTACACTGAGGACAAGCAGGGCTCTGTGCACTGAGGACAAGCAGGGCTCTGCACACTGAGGACAAGCAGGGCTCTGTGCACTGAGGACAAGCAGGGCTCTGTACACTGAGGACAAGAAGGGCTCTGTACACTGAGGACAAGCAGGGCTCTGTGCACTGAGGACAAGCAGGGCTCTGCACACTGAGGACAAGCAGGGCTCTGTACACTGAGGACAAGCAGGGCTCTGTACACTGAGGACAAGCAGGGATCTGTGCAGTGAGGACAAGCAGGGCTCTGTACACTTAGGACAAGCAGGGCTCTGTGCACTGAGGACAAGCAGGGCTCTGTACACTGAAGACAAGGATGGCTCTGTACACTGAGGACAAGCAGGGCTCGATACACTGAGGACAAGCAGGGCTCTGTGCACTGAGGACATGCAGAGCTCTGCACACTGAGGACAAGCAGGGCTCTGTGCACTGAGGACAAGCAGGGCTCTGTACACTTAGGACAAGGAGGACTCTGTACACTGGGGACAAGCAGGGCTCTGTATACTGAGGACAACCAGGGCTCTGTACACTGAGGACAAGCAGGGCTTTGTACACTGAGGACAACCAGGGCTCTGTACACTGAGGACAAGCGGGGCTCTGTACACTGAGGACAAGCGGGATTCTGTGCACTGAGGACATGCAAGGCTCTGTACACTGAGGACAAGCGGGGCTCTGTACACTGAGGACAAGCGGGATTCTGAGCACTGAGGACATGCAAGGCTCTGTACACTGAGGACAAGCAGGGCTCTGTACACTGAGGAGAAGCAGGGCTCTGTACACTGAGGACAAGCAGGGCTCTGTGCAGTGAGGACAAACAGGGCTCTGTACACTGAGGACAACAGGGCTCTGTACACTGGGGACAAGTAGGGCTCTGTGCAGTGAGGACAAGCAGGGCTCTGTAGACTGAGGACAAGCAGGGCTCTGTACACTGAGGACCAACAGGGCTCTGTACACTGAGGACAAGAGGCGCTCTGTGCATTGAGGAGAAGTAGGTCTCTGTACACTGAGGACAAGCGGGGCTCTGTACACTGAGGACAAGCGAGGCTCTCTACACTGAGGACAAGCGGGGCTCTGTACACTGAGGACAAGCGAGGCTCTCTACACTGAGGACAAGCAGGGCTCTGTACATTGTGGACAAGGAGGGCTCTGTACACTGAGGACAAGCAGGGCTCTGTGCACTGAGGACAAGCAGGGCTCTGCACACTGAGGACAAGCAGGGCTCTGTACACTGAGGACAAGCAGGGCTCTGTACACTGAGGACAAGCAGGGATCTGTGCAGTGAGGACAAGCAGGGCTCTGTACACTTAGGACAAGCAGGGCTCTGTGCACTGAGGACAAGCAGGGCTCTGTACACTGAAGACAAGGATGGCTCTGTACACTGAGGACAAGCAGGGCTCGATACACTGAGGACAAGCAGGGCTCTGTGCACTGAGGACATGCAGAGCTCTGTACACTGAGGACAAGCAGGGCTCTGTGCACTGAGGTCAAGCAGGGCTCTGCACACTGAGGACAAGCAGGGCTCTGTGCACTGAGGACAAGCAGGGCTCTGTACACTGAGGACAAGAAGGGCTCTGTACACTGAGGACAAGCAGGGCTCTGTACACTGAGGACAAGCAGGGATCTGTGCAGTGAGGACAAGCAGGGCTCTGTACACTTATGACAAGCAGGGCTCTGTGCACTGAGGACAAGCAGGGCTCTGTACACTGAAGACAAGGATGGCTCTGTACACTGAGGACAGGCAGGGCTCGATACACCGAGGACAAGCAGGGCTCTGTGCACTGAGGACATGCAGAGCTCTGCACACTGAGGACAAGCAGGGCTCTGTGCACTGAGGACAAGCAGGGCTCTGTACACTTAGGACAAGGAGGACTCTGTACACTGAGGACAAGCAGGGCTCTGTATACTGAGGACAACCAGGGCTCTGTACACTGAGGACAAGCAGGGCTCTGTACACTGAGGACAACCAGGGCTCTGTACACTGAGGACAAGCGGGGCTCTGTACACTGAGGACAAGCGGGATTCTGTGCACTGAGGACATGCAAGGCTCTGTACACTGAGGACAAGGGGGGCTCTGTACACTGAGGACAAGCGGGATTCTGAGCACTGAGGACATGCAAGGCTCTGTACACTGAGGACAAGCAGGGCTCTGTACACTGAGGAGAAGCAGGGCTCTGTACACTGAGGACAAGCAGGGCTCTGTGCAATGAGGACAAACAGGGCTCTGTACACTGAGGACCAACAGGGCTCTGTACACTGGGGACATGTAGGGCTCTGTGCAGTGAGGACAAGCAGGGCTCTGTAGACTGAGGACAAGCAGGGCTCTGTACACTGAGGACCAACAGGGCTCTGTACACTGAGGACAAGAGGCGCTCTGTGCACTGAGGAGAAATAGGTCTCTGTACACTGAGGACAAGCGGGGCTCTGTACACTGAGGACAAGCGAGGCTCTCTACACTGAGGACAAGCGGGGCTCTGTACACTGAGGACAAGCGAGGCTCTCTACACTGAGGACAAGCAGGGCTCTGTACATTGTGGACAAGGAGGGCTCTGTACACTGAGGACAAGCAGGGCTCTGTACACTGAGGACAAGCAGGGCTCTGTACACTGAGGACAAGCAGGGCTCTGTACACTGAGGACAAGCAGGGATCTGTGCAGTGAGGACAAGCAGGGCTCTGTACACTTAGGACAAGCAGGGCTCTGTGCACTGAGGACAAGCAGGGCTCTGTATACTGAAGACAAGGATGGCTCTGTACACTGAGGACAAGCAGGGCTCGATACACTGAGGACAAGCAGGGCTCTGTGCACTGAGGACATGCAGAGCTCTGCACACTGAGGACAAGCAGGGCTCTGTGCACTGAGGATATGCAGAGCTCTGCACACTGAGGACAAGCAGGGCTCTGTACACTTAGGACAAGGAGGACTCTGTACACTAAGGACAAGCAGGGCTCTGTATACTGAGGACAACCAGGGCTCTGTACACTGAGGACAAGCAGGGCTCTGTACACTGAGGACAACCATTGCTCTGTACACTGAGGACAAGCGGGGCTCTGTACACTGAGGACAAGCGAGGCTCTCTACACTGAGGACAAGCGGGGCTCTGTACACTGAGGACAAGCGGGGCTCTGTGCACTGAGGACATGCAGAGCTCTGCACACTGAGGACAAGCAGGGCTCTGTACACTTAGGACAAGGAGGACTCTGTACACTGAGGACAAGCAGGGCTCTGTATACTGAGGACAACCAGGGCTCTGTACACTGAGGACAAGCAGGGCTCTGTACACTGAGGACAACCAGGGCTCTGTACACTGAGGACAAGCGGGGCTCTGTACACTGAGGACAAGCGAGACTCTCTACACTGAGGACAAGCGGGGCTCTGTACACTGAGGACAAGCGAGGCTCTCTACACTGAGGACAAGCAGGGCTCTGTACACTGTGGACAAGGAGGGCTCTGTACACTGAGGACAAGCAGGGCTCTGTGCACTGAGGACAAGCAGGGCTCTGCACACTGAGGACAAGCAGGGCTCTGTACACTGAGGACAAGCAGGACTCTGTACACTGAGGACAAGGAGGACTCTGTACACTGAGGACAAGCAGGGCTCTGTACATTGAGTACAAGCAGGGCTCTGTACACTGAGGACAAGAAGGGCTCTGTACACTGAGGACAACCATGGCTCTGTACACTGAGGACAAGCGGGGCTCTGTACACTGAGGACAAGCAGGACTCTGTGCACTGAGGAGAAGGTGGGCTCTGTACACTGAGGAGAAGCAGGGCTTTGTACACTGAGGACAAGGAGGACTCTGTACACTGAGGACAAGCAGGGCTCTGTACACTGAGGACAAGCAGGGCTCTGTACACTGAGGACAAGCGGGGCTCTGTACACTGAGGACAAGCAGGACTCTGTGCACTGAGGAGAAGCAGGGCTCTGTACACTGAGGAGAAGCAGGGCTTTGTACACTGAGGACAAGGAGGACTCTGTACACTGAGGACAAGCAGGGCTCTGTACACTGAGGACAAGCAGGGCTCTGTACACTGAGGACAACCACGGCTCTGTACACTGAGGACAAGCGGGGCTCTGTACACTGAGGAGTAGCAGGTTTCTGTGCATTGACGACAAGCAGTGCTCTGTACACTGAGGACAAGCGGGGCTCTGTACACTGAGGACAAGCAGGACTCTGTGCACTGAGGAGAAGCAGGGCTCTCTACACTGAGGAGAAGCAGGGCTCTGTACACTGAGGACAAGGAGGACTCTGTACACTGAGGAGTAGCAGGTTTCTGTGCATTGACGACAAGCAGTGCTCTGTACACTGAGGACCAACAGGGCTCTGTACACTGGGGACAAGCAGAGCTCTGTGCAGTGAGGACAAGCAGGGCTCTGTACACTGAGGACCAACAGGGCTCTGTACACTGAGGACAAGTGGCGCTCTGTGCACTGAGGAGAAGTAGGTCTCTGTACACTGAGGACAAGCGGGGCTCTGTACACTGAGGACAAGCGAGGCTCTCTACACTGAGGACAAGCAGGGCTCTGTACACTGATGACAAGAAGGACTCTGTGCACTGAAAATAAGTAGGGATCTGTACACTGAGGAGAAGCAGGGCTCTGTGCACTGAGGACAAGCAGGGCTCTGTACACTGAGGACAAGTATGTGATAGCCCTTGGGGGGTGTATGGTAGTGGTGGTATTGTATAGGTATATCAGGGGTTAATGTTAACCCTAGAAGAGTTTGTGACGCCAGGCTGAGGACTGGTATGCTGAATCAGTGTTCCGGCCTATCGCCGACCTTCCCAGTAACAATAGGTGCATAAAATAACTGAAGGTCCACAAGGAGATTTGAACTTGAACTTGAATTACGTTTACTGAAGTGCTTGCAATATTCACGGCACAGTAACAGTCTCATACAAACAGTCCTTTGGTTAGGCAGTGACTGGCAGTAGTTGTGGACCTTGAGCTAGACAATAAGTCTCTTAATTTAAGAAGAAATTTGCAGATCCGTCCGGATTTAGGGGAGGTATTAGGTCCGGAGATGCTGCAAAGTGTTTGGGAGGTGATACACTCTATAATTATAATTGTTCAGCCGTTGCCGCAAGGCTCGGGCCTAACTCACTGCGATTACTGCTGTACAGGTATTCTCTAATCAAGAGCATAGGAGCAAGAGAGCATTAAGATGGCTACCGCTCCATTATATGGCTAATCTGATGCCATTCACCATTACATGGTGAGATGGGATTGCTTACGACACAGGATCTATATACATTATCAAACCAATACGAGGCTAGAGATACCAAAGTGAGGCCTGGAACGCATCCAGAGTGAGGCTTGGAACGCATCACATGACCCGAAGGCCCTGTGACACCATGGAAACCAGTAATTAACCATTTATTTACATTTATACTATACTATTTATATTATCTATGCATAAATTACTAATTATACCTTAAGATAGATGCGACTAGGGGTAGACTAGATCACAGGGATCCCTACGTCCTAGGGACTCTGGCTATGGGGACCCATAAATAAATAAGTACCAAATGAAATGCAGTACTGGGACACCACAAACCCCCTTACTAAAGATAAGTCGGCCTCGACGTCTGTCCCCTGAGACAGAGGGACTAGGACTAGCATTAGAACAGCATGCTATAGAACTGGATGATTTGTACTTTTGCTATACATCCTGAGTAGAGTAACCACATTTTTTATGCTATCTAAACATTTGAATGCTATCTAGACAGTTGAATGCTATCTAGAAATTAGAATGCTTTCTAGACATTTGAATGCTATCTAGAAATTAGAATGCTATCTAGACATTTGAATGCTATCTAGACAGTTGAAGAAGCTATCTATCCTTTAGTTTCTAGCTTCCTATATAACTTTGTAAAACCTATGATACATTTTTAGGCTAAACTGAACATTAGCATATACCTCTATACATAAGGCTAACTAGATATTAATACAGCTCTTTTTACCTTTTGCATCAAGCTAACTAGACATTTTGTTATTATCTCACATTTTTTTTTATACCAACAATAAGTTATCTGTTAGTTAGTACACGAAAGGTATACTGGCTAGCCTGAAGCTAGTTCACAGTAAGGGTGGCTGCTAGGGTCTATCGACTACACGCTACTTACCCCTAGAGCACTTTCAAAACAAACTATCCAGGTTATTCTAAGAATTACATGTTTATTTTCTGTATTTGCAAGAGCATCTACTGGCCAAGCAGAGCATCTCACACACGCCATGAATACAGTAAAGAAGTGTACCTAACAGTGGCAGGAATTGGGTATAAGTATGCTACAATTCCTTAAGTGTTACTTAAGTGAGATATTTATTTGTTTTTGTGTATGTATATTTAGAGAGATTTTGAGATAGTACATTAAGTGAGTAATCTAGGGTACTGGAAAGTACTATTTGAAAGGGAACCTCCCTACTATTTTTGTTGAGATAGGTGCTAGCGATGGGCGAGAGCAATAATACTACCCTCGGAGGAGCCGAGGTGTCCCCTATTGAGTTACTACTAAACACCTTTTGTTTATTGTACATTTGTATGTACAATAATTTATACATATTTTTAGCGTTGAGTGTACACGTGCTGTACGTTGATATTTTCCATGTACAACTCTAAGCTATTTTAATGTACATAGACATTTGACTATATTTTCTATGTACCAACCTTACTTACTATTTGTGTACACAGATATAAGGACATCGTTTCTGTGTACAGAACCATACACAAATTTACTATACACTTATCAACACTCCAACATATTTCAGGTGCATTCACCTGATAAGTGCAACATTTATCACAAGAGTTCTTATGAAGTTGGTGGTATATACATGAAGCAGGTGTGTAAGGATCAGCAGTCCACCTACACTAGGAGTTCAATTGAAAATTAACACGGCCTTAACCACAACTCAGCCGGGTACAGTCCTTGATGAATCTCCTACGGGCTAGGAGTCTCTTGACTTAATAGTCAGGCACAAGCTTAATGGTTACGTTGCTGAACTTTAAACTGAAACAAACTTAGCACAGTCCTGCTGGTCACTTTTCTTGAACTTGGTTACTGTAAGACAAAATGGTTAGACAGAGAAAAAAGCAATAAGACATTACTTTAGAGTCTCTTTAGAAGATGTTCTTCTTTACTCTTGTAGTGCCTCTCTTGGTTCCCCTATATCTGCCAACATCAGGGGCAGGATCAGACTTGACATAGCTTTGCCACACCACATTGGTGAGAATGGAGTTGTGGAAGGCAGCCGACCGGACCAGAGGATCGCAGCATGAGCTCATTACGCAGTTTACACATTTTAACTGTAGACAGATCTTCGCCTCCCCCTTACTTTTCTCTTGGCCCCCTTGTATGATGCACCACAAGCATCGTTCCTGTACACAGCAACACATGAATAAAGTTTGCTTCCTGTGGGGAGTTTCACTAGTGGCAATGGTAGGCACACACCCGAATCCTGTTCGTGCAATGCCAAAAAGGCTTTGTGGTAGCCCTTGGGGGGTGTATGGTAGTGGTGGTATGGTATAGGTATATCAGGGGTTAATGTTAACCCTAGAAGAGTTTGTGACGCCAGGCTGAGGGCTGGTATGCAAAATCAGTGTTCCAGCCTATCGCCGCCCTTCCCAGTAACAATAGGTGCATAAAATAACTGAAGGTCCACAAGGAGATTTGAACTT